>NC_051447.1:10084003-10432965 GCF_001649575.2 Kryptolebias marmoratus | reverse complement strand
CCCCCCCCCAAACTGGGGCCACAGAGCAGGGCGTTCACCAGGCAGAGAGAGCGGGTCTGGTTTTAGCACCAAGGACAGCTCGTGGTGCATTTCAGGACCACGGAGAGCGCCTTTCCTTCACCATGCAATTTGCTTTCATTTTTAGGTGTAAAAAGGTACACCTATACCCCAGCAACCTATGCCAAGCAGACAGCTTCAGCTGCTTAAGGCCCTGCACAGCTACAGCAAAAAGATAAATATTTCAAAAAGGATCATTTTGGGGGGGGGGGGGCAGTTTGTAAAGCATGGGACAATGTAGGACATGCAGAAGTGCAGAATTTGTGACACTTTTATTTTTTTTTGTTCCATATGACGCATGTGGTGAAGTAAGTGTGGCAGATGCCTCTGTGTGTGTGTGTGTGTGTGTGTGCAGATGGTCCAGTCCGCTGGTCCCTATCCGCCCTGGGCTTGACGTAACACACATGCAAAGACCCCTTCGTCCAGATGTGTTCTTGTTCTGTGCACGGCTTCCCAGCTCACGCCACAGCGCCACAAAGACTCCCCCCCGTCCCTTCAAACCAGTGCTCTACTGGAAAATTTACCATGCACACTGCACGTATTTACACCCTTCGGTTAGATTCTTCTCAAATTTGAACAAAAATCTGTGTCTTAGATGTTGAACATAGAGGACTGGATTCATTTCTTGGTCCAATAAGTTACTAAATATGGTACATTTTACATTCAATCTATCCAAAATGATGAAATCTGTGAGGGAACAAAATGTGAAACAGACAGGTGTAGTTTTCTTGAATACAAACTCCACCAGTAGTTGTCAGATTAAAAATGACAACTAACTGTTTAACACACATGGTGGTTTGTCTCAGCAGACTCAGTTATAGGAGCAAAATAAACCCTTTAAACAGCTGCACAGCCTAAATAGGTCAACATTTATAAATGAACCCTGTAAAAAAAAACATTATGAAAATGTTTTTAAAGAGTGATTTTTTTGTTGATGTTGTTAAAGCTTAATGAGTTGAATTAACTGTAATATTATGAAGTTTTGAGCAGGTTGTGATTTTGCTGATGGTTGTTTGGATCAGGGTGTGGCGCAGAATGCTGTTTGGAGCAAATATGTGTAGTGGTTTGATGGGGAAAAATTAGGATTTTAGGGTTCTATGTGAAGCAGAAGTGTGACTTATCTTATACTATCTTACTTAAATGTACCCGTACTACACCAGGTATGTTTGAATTTTAGTTGTTTCGTTGTGATTTATTAGAGTGTATTCAGAGATATTTCATATGTCTGATTTTTAACTGCATCCTGTTTCCTTTATAAGATTTAGAGTACATTTGATTATGATTTCTGTACTCAGACATGTTTAAAGCCGATCAAGTGAAGTTTTGGGTTATTGTTGTTTTACACTGTTCATGTTTTCTTTATTTACACAGAAAAGTAACCAGCAACTTTTATTGCTCTAGACTGAGTTAATATTTCCTAGAATAAGTTTTAAAAAAATGTCTGAGACGGTGAAACAGATCACTCAGATTTTGTGGCACAATTTAAATAGACTGATAAAGTTTGTTCTGATTAGAAGCAATACTTAAAAAAGGGCAAAAGCAAATGTTTTAACAGTATTTGGTGCTTTAATGCAGAGTTTAGAGAAAACTGCACATTCACATTAGTTTCAGGCATATCGCTAAAGGAATGCATATCGCCCATCGCCTTTCACGCCAGAGTTTTAGACTTAGATCCTCTGATATTGAGAAATGACAGAAGTTGTGGTTGTTTCAGTTAAAACTTTGAAAACAACGTTTTGCATGCCCAGAGTATTGTGGATGACTCCCAGCTGCTGCCAAACGTTTAACTGAACATCTGTAAAACTGACTGTGTTAGAGTCATTTTTGTGTTGACTAACGTCAATAAGCTGAAATAAATTTTAAAATAAATGTGCAAACATGGGGAAAACAAGAAACAGCTCAGATCATTGCACTCTTTGAAGGTACATTTTTGAAACGTGCGGTCTCAGGATGGGTTTTGCAACTCAAGCGAAACGTGAAACGTCACTGTAATGTAACAAAACCTGGGCAGGGATCACAGTGAGGTAACGGCCAACAACAGGTCTGTTGGTGTCTTCATGGCTAAAGACTCGATGGCGCTGGTTTCACTCCTGTTTCATCATCGCAGAGCTGCAATTATGTTGTGAAACTCAAAAACATCACAGACCAAACCAGAACATATGTGATTGAAACATCTGCATGGATGACATCTTCATTTTCAGCCATTCAAGAATAGAAGTATCTGTTTTTTGTTAATACTTCAGAGAAGTGGCTTTTAAATACTGAAGATGCTTTCTTTATATAGTAAGATGAAGGCACCCGTTTGTGCTTTTGGGAACAAAGCAAAGAAAGAAAAAGGGTGTGTTCTTCTGTGCAGGAGATTCCCAAAACTCTGCGCCAAATCGGGGACTTCCTCGATACGTTTCAGCCTCCCAACTGCATCAGTTTTCAGTTATAGGCCCAAAAAAACAAAAAATAAATGAGTGAAACAAAAGGAGACAGATGGGGATGTTCTTGATGTTAAAAAAAAAAGAAAAGCTTGAAACACAAATCAGCATCTATGTAGTGGGACTCCCTGTGATGGTGGGTCTCATGTTGTTGATGAAATCCTAATTAAAAGAATGTGTTAACCTGGACATTGTAAGCAGCTTTGTATAGAAAATGTATTTTTGTGGAAGCAATTTAAAGAACTATGAAGTACGTACTTCACATTTCGGTTCCTCTCTGAACGCTACAGCAAGTAACAAACTGTCCAAATGGCATGTTTCAGGACTTAGAAACATTTGCAAGTGATTGATAATAATGCAAAAGTTTCGTAGGTAAATTCTGAGCCAGATATTATAGTAAACTGGAAAAACAAACTGTCACATTACAAATCAACTGTGTGAAAAAATCTAACTATTCTTAATTACCATTTAAAATTCTTAGTCAACTAGTGTGCTGTTTTTTTTTTTTTTTTTTAAGGGTGCTACTGCTTGTCCTGGATCTTGTCGCACAGCTTTGAAACAAAATGTGAATATTGTACGTCAATACATGAGGTCCAGTTAAGAACAGAGGGCTGTGACTTTTGGTAGTGGTATATCGTACAATGTGGACAAAATTTACAAAAAAAAAAAAATCCTGCTCAATTGAAACAGTGGTGATCAATGGGATTTTAGTGGCACACATGAGAAAGCAGTGCTTTCTACTCTGTGATAGTAAAAGCTTAAATAAATCACAACAAATCAGAGTTTATATGTCTGAACTGGCATTTTGATTTTTTTTTTCATGGATTTTACATAATTGCAGCTTTAGTTTTTGGAGATTTCTTTATGAATTGTTGAACCTACAGTTGATGATGTCACACTCTAACCTTAAATGTGTTTTTTAAGCAAACTCTTCTTATTCCCACAACTATTGTGGTACCTATACAAGTTATATATCAAAACGTCTGTTTTTTTGTCTCCTTTAACCCAGTGTATCTCTCACTGCTATAGGACATACAGTTTTCTTTCAAATCCCACCAGAGTACAGACAGCGCACACCCAAGCTTCCACAGACCAGTTGTATTTTAGCTCAAAATATTTTCTTCAAAAGTAGAAGAGAGGGATCTTTCATAACTTATCATATCTCTGACATGAAACACTATAGAAACATAGGATTTCACACATGTGACCATCAGTCTCTTTTACTGCTCACAATTCAAGAATATTTAAGATCTGACTTACAGTTTTTGCCTGGCGACGGTTTGTTTGAGGCTAAGTTTTCAGTCTGTTTGTCGGCTTCTCATTAACATGCTGTTAAATATGCAAAACTGTTTTATTACGTCAGTTTTGTCTCAGCAGGCTGCTCATTTTGACCAGGAACCCATCACACGTTTTACCAAAACTGATGAACATATTTAATAATGCATTGTTTAAGCAGACATACTGTACCTTTTTCATTCGGCTTGTTTTATAGAGCTCCTGAAGTTGTGCTGAAAGCGCCTCTTCTTTCTTCAGGTGCTGAGGACATGCCGCCACGGGACATGAGGACCTGAAGATCCCATTTATGTCCTTTGTGGGTCTTTTTGCGGTCTGGGCTTGCTGTTCCTAAGGCAGTAGTCAGGAAGCCCTTACCCCAAAAAGTATCTGCAGCGGATTCCGGCATCGGAAACCTGTCTCGTCCGTGAGGGAGCTGTAACAGCCAGCATGTCAGGATGTAGCTTGTACTCATTGAAAAGTAGGAAATCAAATATAAAGTAGATTATCCCGACCTGTATCAAATGGTGCAGTTTAGAAGTCTTGTTACTCCACTTGTTTTTCAGATATATTGACAGGCAATTCTGAAATACGGATATGCACTCAATGTAAACACTCTTGGCTGAATCTGCTTAAAACCATAAAGAAACACAGCTGATAGTTGGCATCTAGTCACAACTTTTGCTTACATTATTATTTTTTTAATTTAAGGACGTGTTAACAATCGATACAAGGAAAAACACTGCACAGATTAAGTCTATTTTTTTTGGTCTGGTCTTCATGATTTTGAATTACCTTTTAAATCAAGATGTAAAAAAAAGAGAAAACTTTAGACAGAAACAGTTAGTCTGAGTTGTAATTTTGCATCTATACTGCATGCAAAGAAAGTGCTTTAATTGCTGCAAACAAGGCTTTCAGCGTTAAGTAAAAAAGGGGGTATGTAGTTGTAAAAAATGATAGTGGTCAAAAAAAAAAAAAAATCAAAGGCACTTTATAGAGTTTGTAGGAAAAAACTATTTAAAATGCCTTTTTTTCACAAAATGTCTGTATCTTTTCATTGGATATTGTTTTTTCCTTCTTCTTCTGTGGTTTATAACATCATTTTTGACCTGCACTAGTTGTAATTTACACTTTAACGCTACAGTAAACGGTGCTGTTTTAAAGTATTTAAGTGAAACTTCGTGGCCAGGCATTCAGTGAAGCAGCCATTAAACTCCATAAACAGGACACACACAGTGAGGGGAAAATAGACATGTAGCTCGAAGCCTTTGATGCACTGTGCATTACGTAAATGTGATTATTTATCCGAACTCACGAGCCTCCGTTGAGCAGTTTCGTGTGCATTAAAACCATGTTTTCGTGCTTTAAGAAAGACTCTGTGACGCCATCGCTCCGGGAGCATTTCCATGCACACAATACGCGCATACAGTCTTCTTTCCGGTGCTGTAGGAAAACACAATTAGGGAAACATGTTCAGCTATAATATGCAGATGAGTTTGTCTGTCAGTGGAATGGCAGGGGCTTGTCTCTTCCCATTTTTGTGCCGTTTTCTTCTCCCTGTGGACAGCTCCTTTCACATGTTTGCACTTTGTTCAATAAAACTGAAATAAAATGAAATTCTTGCGCTGTTACTTTTTGCCTGGGAAAGCTTGCGCAGAACATATCAAGTTTTGTCTCAGTTAAGTCATTTGCATGTTTCTAAAAATTACACAAAATAACATGCATTAATATATAGTTAAATCATACAAACAATCCTATTTCTAAGCCTGTAAGAGCAGAGCAAACATGTAATATTTTCCTTCCTTTTCAGAGGATTTTAAACAAACTCATGCTTTCGGGAACAATAATCGATCAAACAAGTTCTCCTGACTGACATTCGGCCCGGAGTGAAATATTCCCAGTTAAACGGCCCACACTTTGTGTGTCTCACACCGCCCTGGGAAATAGGGCATCGCCTCATCCGTGTCACCAGAGAGGAATGTGGGGAGTGGGCGCATGTTTTCCACTTGTAGGGGAGTGAAATCAATCTGGAAACCACTGGCAACAAACATTAGGAAAAAAAGGGGGGGTTATTTGTGCACTGATTTTTCCTTTCTTTTTGCTTTGGTTTGAAGTAAGATGCAACATATAAATAAAAGAAAACTACTAGTGAAAAGGGGGGGAAACTAGCCTCACTATTTATTGTTTTGTCCAAAAATAAGAAAGGATAACATTTAGGGGGTGGGGGAACTATAACCTTGCACTGAAATTCCAAACAAAACAAGCACTAGATGTTACTTTTAACAAGAGATCCTCAAAGGCTGAAGAGGAAATGATTAAAGTGGGGAAAATGATGCTGTCCAGGACAGAAACGCTTCAAATTGTGCTGTTAAATCTCTGGGTGAGTGTTGCCCTCTAGAGGATGTTTTAGGTACTGCGGCTGGTGACACAAACAGGACCAGGGGAAACCACCAGTGAAGTCCTGCAAGTTTCATGTGCAAACAGGTTTCATGGATAATTTCATGATGGTAACCTTCATCCTGAGTTGTCAGAGCTCTCAAGGCAAATTTCCACCCTGGGACAATAAACAACAAATTGAACAAACAACTTGGGCTGAAACAAATCTAACCTTCAAACTTCCTTCCAAAAAGTTAAAACTGTCTGTTTTTTCTTTTTAAAATAAATGCAAAATTCACAAATATAGGTGTGCTTTGGAATTTCTGAAAAGGTAGCCCAAAAAATGCATGCTTCTATCAAGTTATTGCAGGAAAATTAGTTTTACTTTATTTATTTATTTTTTTTACTTTTCCTGTTTCCAGCGTGTCAATTTTATTTCTATGACACATAAAAACAATGCAAGTGCTTTAAAATCCAGTCCAACAAAAAAGGTAAGACAACAAAAAGACTAAGAAATATAAAAAAGCATTAAAAGAATAAGTAAAGCTAAATAAAATACAGAAACGCATCATAAAACCAGCAGCTCTAATCGGATCTCAAACTCTGCCTGAATCAAATGCCAAAGAAAAAAGATGGGTCCTGAGCACAGATTTAAGTCTCCACAGTGTCAGCAGTTCAAATATGAAGAAGTAAACTACTCCACAACTTTAAATTAGCTCTATCTTTTAGTTCAGATCTTAAAAATGTCTAAGGGAAACTGGTTGGTTGACCGGAGTGCTCTTACTGGAGCATAGATGTTAAGGAGATCCCACATGTATGATGGGGTCAGACCTTTTAAAACTTTAAAAACAAGCAATTAAGTCTTGAAGTCAATCCAGAAACAGACAGGAAGCCAACGGAGAGAAGCCAGCACCGGGGATCTGTGTTTGTGATGCAGAGATGATTTATCCAAAGCATTAAAACACAAGTAAAAGCATGAATCACTTTTTCTGTGTCTTTGTTATGAAGATATGACGCCACCTTGGTGAGGAGTCCTTGTTGGACAAAACCCAGGTTCCAGACAGCAAAGTCAGGAGCCTGGGTTTAATATTTAATATCTTTTGTATTATATCTACCAAAGCTGATGACTTCAGTCTTACTTTTATTGAGATTCAGAAGTGAAGTGAAGTGAAATGTATTTATACAGCGCAAGGAGATCCAAAGTGCTTTACAACACAGAAACAACAACAGAATCAAATACAGAAATACTGAAATAAAAACATAAATCAGGTCAAAAGCAACTCTAGCTAACAGAACGGTTGATGTAATGATATTGATAATGATAACAAGTCTTTAGTACACTAGGTACAGAGCCGTTCAGTGATCTATAGATCAATGGGAATATTTTAAAGTCTATTATTTAACTTGGATCAAAACTTTCATCTAAGAGGAAATAATTGAGGTTGATACAGTGATAACAGGTCTTAATAGACCATTAGAATAGAAATAATTTTTCCTCTTAGAGAAGCATTAGTAAGACAAATCTATTTGATAAGGGTAGACTGACAGAAGCAAAAGAGAAAGAAAAAAAAAAGCCACATGAGGTACAGATAGCAAGCAGGGTGACAGACGAAGAGAGAAAGCAGAGATGGTGTAATGTGTGTGTGTGTGTGTGTGTGTGTGTGTTTGCAGATAAGTCCATGAATCACGTCACAGAGGCCATCGTCTTTGATAATATGATGAAATGTTTATCAGCCAGCCCAGAGCAGAGAGTTAACCAGCACGGTTCAAGTGGACCGATGATGTCTAACGTAATGGGCAGATCAACCTAGATATGATTCGCAAACAAGTGGAAAGGGATGTTATGCTTTCCTAAAAATCTTTTTTTATTCGTCAGTATTGTCAAACCAACAAGGTCTGTTTTCACTCGGGTCAACACAGAAACTAACACTAATATCCCTCTAAAGACTGCAGAGCTGGTTGTTGGTGCACCATTCCTCGGATTTGAAGCAAGCGCCTAAAACCCCATCTTGCATACGCCATGGAGCTTTTCTCGCTACGCTCCTTAACTTTTCTGCTTTATTTAAGCAGCAAAGACCGTGAAACAAAATCGCCACGTCACAAATCCACTTTTTACTGCTTTCCTTAAGATGAATATGATGACCCAATACAGCAGGAAAAAGAAAAGTGAGCAGGACTGAAATAATAAAGACGGCTACGTTAAGTTACCATGGTAACCAGTGCTGGGTATCTGCTCCGGGGCAGGCTCGGTTTGACATAAGAGATCAACAAAGAACAAAAAAAAAAAGATATTAACTGAGAAACTATTGTTGTCAAAGTTTGACAACATCTAAACCAGTGGCTCCCAAAAGCTGGGGACTGACAGAAACAGCAGATATTTTCACCGTAGGTGTTAGAAGGAATACAAAGAGAATTGGCTTTGTTTGACTTTTAACTGCTGAAGAATAAGGTTTAGAATAAGGAGCTAAGAAACACGGGGCTACGCACCTGCAGCACATTCGTTTAATCCAATATAAAATCATAACCATGATCAAATCTGCTTGGGTTTTATTGTTAAGGCTTTAACGTTGATAAGCGTCTGAACTTTGATGTTCACACAAGGCTGGATGATTTACCAAAGTGATAACCGGCTAAGCTTGATTCTGTTCGTTAATTTGAGTTTCAGAATCAGAAAAACCTACTCTGCCGTCACGTTTTAGGGTATAAAGCACCAGTGGCCTTGGTTTTAAAAATGCAAAGACAAACTCTCATTTTTCTTTGATGCAACAGTACAATGAGTCTGACCCTTTTCCTTTTTGCACCCCATCAGATGCTTTTGCTGGTCTACATGGATAAGAAAGGGGTTTGAATTGTGTGATTCAGCTCGAGATAATGCAGATCTGCGCAATTTCCAGTAAGTTGCGCCCTCATAAGGAAACACGACCAAAAGTACCAGATGAGTGGGAGTTCCAAATAACTGAGTCAGTGAGATCTGTTCGGGTTCAGGACAAATTTCCAAAGTAGTCGGTCGGGGTCAGACTCAGGTTTAACGACGAGCGTGGGTGGGTAGGTGGACGGGAGGAGGGCTATAGGTCGGGCCAAGATTTGGGCTGGGGATAAAGTATTTAAATGAGACCTGTGAGAAGGCCTGTGCCTTCTCTCTTTGATTCACTGTAACCGGAGCGCAGCCACAGTGAAAATAGAAAGGTAGGGGATACGGCAAGAAAAGTAATTTAGGTCGTGTACCAAGATATTGATCCAAAATGTGTGGTTTTGTAATAATACAGAGTGTTGTGTCTCAGTGTGTAATTTTGTACTTTCTTTTTTAGGATGTGCATCCCTTTGCGACTTCTATACGTCTTTCTTATGGCATCTCATGATTGCACGAGTCTTCCTACAAAGGGTGAATGCATCAGAAATAACATACACGGCATACTAGACATTGCCCAGATAACTCTTGTCCACATTAAACTAAAGACAAAGGTATACGCCGTGTTCATCGTAACAGCTTTTTTTGTTTGTTTGCTTGCTTTTGAGTTTAATTCCTGCTCCTCTTCCTCCTCTTCCTCTCAGTGGCAGGTGCTTTCCCAGGTAGAAGCAACCTCTGCGCCCGTCAGCGGACTGACAGGCATCAGTAACGACCTGGGACAATTGGACAACGAGCTGCAGAGCCTGTCCACCGATCTCCTGAGCCAGATCCAAGCCGACGTCTCCAGCCTGGACGGACGGGTGCGCTCGCTCGCCCTAATGATGGACTGCCCCGTCCCGGACAAGCCCAGCGCTCGGGCCGGAGAGCAGCGGTTTCCGGACAGCCAGCATTACGTGACGCTGGCCAAGGTGCAGCACTACCTGGAGAGCCTCCGCCTGAACAGGGACAAACTGACGGTCTGCTGACACGGGCCGCCTATATGCAGCACCTTCAGTGTCTTACAAAATAAGACTTTGTAAATATTTTCCTATGAATGTTTAATTATGTTTGTCATATTTTTTTACATTTCAGTAATGTAAGGGTTTTAGATGCTGTTTTAACTGTTTTTAACGACTAAAACGTGGAATTAAAAGTGAAGTAATGAAGTGACAGGAGGTTCCAGAAGTATTGTGTTTTGACCATTTCTCAATACGCAATTACGCAATAAAAGGCTCTTTCTCCTCTTTTGTCTTTATGTTTTAATGTGTATGCTTTTTGTTTTTGACAAAGCACATCAAAATTAAAGAATTGTGCTGAATCTGAAACATCCTGGCGTCATTTAAATTTATTTCTGCATGTTAAATCCTGTCCCAATTTGGCATGCTGTGTAAAATGTAAAAACCTAATTTTTAGGGGGATTTGCTAATCTTAGAAACTCAAGTTTTATTCACAATGGAACATCGCAAACATGTCAAATCTTTAAACTAAGATTATGGACAAATTTATCTGAAGAGAAAAAGGACAGGGCCATGTTTCCTACTGTGAAGCGTCAACATTTTCTGGATGTTGTTCTAAAACCTGTGTACACTTTTCTGCATGGACGGGGCCTTTCCAGATGTGCAAGCTGCTCATGCCAGAAGGATGAATGCACCCCCATACCATCAGAGAGGCAGGCGTTTGAACTGTGTGCTGACGACAGGCTGGATGATCCCTCTCCTCTTTATTAGGGAGGACGTGGCATCAGTGGTTTTCCAAAAAGGATTTCCAATTTTGATTCGCCGGCGTTTCTGGATGGTGTTCACATACAGATTCTTTTTTGCCAGATAGAGCTTTAATCAGCATTTATAGATGACACGGTGAACTGTGATTTGCGGAAGTGTTCCTGAGTCCATGTAGTGACGGTCAGACCAGAGCCAGCCCTGGTTTTAATGCTCCCATGGCCATCGGGTCCCTGAAGTGAGAAGGGGGGGTTAAAGCAGTGTCACCTGAGGGCCCGATACTGACTTTTGGCTTTGTCCTTTGATCACAAAATCTTGAAATCTTTTGGAGAGCTTGTGAACTGTAAAAGATGGGATATTCGAAGCCTTCCAATTTTCCATTGAGGAACATTATGAAATTATTTCACTATTTTTAGATGTAGTTTTTTTCAGACTGGTGAACCCCTGCCCATGTTTACTTCTGAGAGATACAGCCTCTAAAAAAAAAAAAAAAAAAGAGTTATTTTTATATCCCGACTTCTTCCTAACCTGTTGCCAGTTAACCTAATTAATTGCTAAATGCTTCTCCAGTTAGTACCACTTACTTTTACAGGCTTTTGTTACCCCTGGCCCCACATTTTTGTGATGTGTTGCTGTCATAAAATTAAAAATTTCCTTAAAAAAAAAGATTTGTTCAACTTCCTAGATATTTGATGTATTTACTATGTTCCACTGTGTATAAAATATAGGTTTATGAGATCTGCAAGTTACTGCATTGTTTTGGGTTTTGGGGGGGGGGGGTTCCATTTTTTGTTTGAAACAACGGCCTTTTTCAAGACCTTTTTTCAGAACTGGGGTTGTAGAACCACCTGGGTTCTTCAACACACTCTGTGTTGTTCCTTGGTTTTTGTTCAGTAGCACGAATGTCTCATCTATGACAGTCGTTGTCTTTCGCTCCCTGTCTTTCACCACTATGCCTGTCTCGGACTTGAAGTTAGCATTTTTTGCTTCTCAGACACTTTCTGTGGTGGGTTTCAATGGCTCTTTGGGAGCTATAAGTGATTTGACTCCTGTATTTTCCATCATTTAATGCATATGGATTAGAGAAGCTCCGTGGCATCATCACATTACCAGTATCAGCTATAGTAAGCTGATGTTATTGGAGAAAATAGCTAATATTTTTAACTTACAGTTAAGCTATTGGTATGCTTAAAGATTAAAAAAGAAGACTTTATAGAATGTCTACATCTGTAAGTGGGGCATCCCGATCAGAGTAACCATAATCATGTTCATCTCTTTAAAGAAGATACCTGATGCTCTCCAGATGTGTACAGAACTGACACTCATATCTGTAATAGCAAAAACCCAATACTGGACATTACTGATGCAAATAAATACTTTTTTATTTTCTTGTTGCTCCCTTTTAAAAGTGCAATGGTTTGATGGCAGAAAGACCTATATTAACCCATTCAAGAAATATGAACAATTAATTTATAGTTAAATAAATTACATGTCTAGCATTCTATGAAGGAATGCATATCAGAGATTTAGACAAATATCTTCTTATGTTAAGAAATGACAAAGTTGCAATGTTTTGGTCACACCGTGACAATAACATTATAGGATATTTTATTCCATAATGCGATCTGTTTGCACTCAGAGTATGTGTTGTGAATCACTCTCAGCTGATACCACATCAAGTTTTAGCTTGTTATCTGTAAAACTGACTGTTTACTTGCAACAAAGTCAATCCAATAAACTTTTACCGGGTGGATCTTCAGCTTCCAGGCACCACCCTCTGTCTCTCCTCCCAACATAGCTTTTTATCTCCATTTCCTGTTTGCACTGACTGATGGTACTATTAGATCCAAAAACCTCACAACTGTGTCTGTATCTTATCAAAAATATAGATATTCTTGATCTATTACACTTTAGCTGCTCTGTATCCAACACCTTCTACGATAACTGTTACAGAAATAAATATACATGCGATAAAATTTAAAACTACAATTAAATTAACCTTAGAGTTTCAAACTTCTGTTTCTCATATTGTGTAGAAAACAGACCTTTTCTAAGAATCACGGTGTATGATTATTTTGCTAAACAAACATTAAGTGTTGCATTGACTTTTTAAATTATTTCAAATATGACTTTGATTAAAATCAAATCAGTGAAGCAGATGGGGGAAAAGCATTTGTTTCATTATTTTACACAAGCAATAGGATGAAATCATCAAAGGTCTTAGTTCATGTCTTAAAAACATTCCTAACAGTTTACATAGTAAAGTTAGGAGAGGAAGTTCAAACTGAGTTCAAAAAGTGTTGCAACGTTGAAACATACTCTTCTGGGTGGCATCGCAGGTGGGCGGCATGAGTGGACTCCTTCCACTTCCTGCTGTCGACCGTTACGCCCCTCCGCCTCCAGAAATCAATCAGTTTCTCCAGGGCGGCCGGGTTGCACATTGCGTCATTTTCACTGAAGAAGAAGAGTGCTGGGGAGGTGACGGGGCTGTTGTAGAAAACCTGGATGCTCTTCTCGTACAGGTCTGCAGTGTGGGCTCTGAAGAGCCAGAAGTAGAGCATGGCAATATTTCTGACAAGGCCCTCTAACCGAGGCATCAGAGTCTTTCCGAGCCCTGAATCACACAAAAAAAAGAATTTTATTAAATATTCAGGAGGCTTAATATTTTATAAATATTATTGCACTTACAGGATTCCAACAAGTTAAACAGTTTGAAGCAGGACAAGCTATCAAACATCAGTTACCAAAATGCAGCTTCAGTTAGCATGTAATAATACATTTAGATAACCTTTTTGTCAAAGTGACCAAACATGTTTGTTTGTCATTAATGAAGCTGCAACAAGACTTTGAATATGTTTTTAGGTTTTAAAATACAGGAACCTGGAAAGAAGGAGCATTTATGGTTTATTGTATGTAATTCTGTCAAACAATAGTGATCAGCTGGATGGTGTACATCCTTGAGCCGTGAGACTAAATTGGCATTAAGGAATATATTTAAATGACACCCGTGTAAATGTAAAACCGTGAAAGTGAGGAAGTGGGTCACCGGCTGATAAATTCGTCACTGATCTGTCCGGCACAGATGTAACCTGAGCTGCAGTGCAGCTGTGGCGGATCGCTCTCACTCACCTGTTGCCATGTGCTCCAGTGTGCCGACCACCAGGCTGTCATAGACGTGTCCTATCACCCTTTGCGTCACATCAGCATACTGTTTTGGCTCTTGAGCGATGTGGCTGACCACCTGGGTGAACGTGTAGCCCCCGATGGAGGAAGTGTGCACCAGCACGGCCCTGCCAGAGAACGGAGGCTCCTTCAAAATGTTCAAAACCTCCAAGCCGTAGCTGAGCCCCCAACGAGGCCACAGGAAGTGCATCACTCTGCTCTGGACCAGGAGGACGTCCATGCCACGGTCGAGGTACAGGTCCCTGTATTTGGCCACGGCTGCTGGCTGGGCGCCGAGCCAGCAGAAGAAAACGAGGAGGGGACGGGAAGCGGAGGCAGTGTGTGAAGGTGCACCCAAGAGCAATGGGGAATCAGTACAGTCTGCAGCAGAGGGGTCACTGAGAGGCAAAGCTGCGATGGAGCAACGAGATGTGGGAGTCTGAGAGTCTTTGGCCTGGAAGTCTGCCGCTGTGACTGGAGCGTAATAATAAATAATGCTATTGCAGATTCTTTTGGCTACAAATCCCTCTGTGGCAACTTTTTCAGACTTAGTTGCATCAGTCTGGAATAAACTAGAACAAAAGATAAATCAGAACCAATCCTCTTTACACACAACACCTACTTAGTAGTAGTAGAGTGCATGTGCACTTTTTTAAATACATTTCAAATTCAATATCTAATCTAATATTTTGAGTATCAGTTCAAAAGACAAAAATTGGGATGGCAGATGAGATTATGTGTAGGTAACTTCTGTGGGCGTCGGCACAGCCAGATGATGTGGATTTAAACAAAAGATCTGCTTATTTCACCGTGAAATGTTAAAATAGGAAATACAAATAGAAACCTGTTGGTTCAGTTCCATATTTAAGCCCTGCTCATACTCACTTTAAAGTCAGTCAAATTCTATTTGTTTCAAGGAGTTTTTATTATTTATGTGGCTGATAAACTGATTCACCTCACCTAAACGTCTTTTTCAATAGTATATGGATTTCCTCAAGTGTAACCATATAAATTTCACACTTATTTTACGTCTTAATTATATTACAGTGATATATACACACACACACACACATACATATATATATATGTGTGTGTGTGTGTGTGTGTGTGTGTGTACTAGTATTCTTCACGGAGCTACATTAGGCTAACTTACTATGCTCGCATAGCTAGCTAGATATGCTACTGTACATCCTTGAATTATCTTCCGTGAAAATTATACTTCAGATATGGGAGGGGAAACGGACTGTCTAGACTTTAAAATACCACCCTTTAAAAATAAATAAATAAATAAATACAGGTTGCCAGTTCAGCTAGAGGAGGTGAACTGGAATTCATTTGAATGGATTCCTACGTAACGGAAGGACACAACACATCATATTTTATTACTTTTTAACCACAACAAAGCAGCGTTTCGTGTCATGTCGTGTTACCTAATGGAGAGCGGCAGGTTTCCCATGCTGACGGGCTGCAGAGTGCACTTGTCCTCCTGGCTGTCTGGTTATTAACTTCGGACGTGGTCGCTGAAATCAGACGGCGGCGATGCATTGACAGCCCTGATGCGATGAATCATCGCGAGTCGCCGCCCCTGCTCCTGCGGGTGCACCGCCCCCTTTAACTCCCGCAGTCCCTCCGTGAACGCGCACACTCTCCTCCTCCTGCGACGCTCGCTCCCGTCGCGCATACGCAAACAGCAACAAAAGGTGGCCAGAAGGTGAAAGCAGCAGTTATAAACCACATGCATTAATATTAAACGACTGACCACGATACAGTGTTCAGTAACGCTTGTTAATTGAGTACTGACAGGTCAAAGGCTTGTGGCGTTAATAATAAAAAGGTCACGCTGACCGCTCATGTATCTGAAACTTAAGGTCACATTGCACTACTTTCCTTCTGACCTACTAACCAAGCACCTGCAATACCTCTTTATTGCCACAAGATGGAGCCAGTCTACTGTTGTGAACTTTCCTGAACACAGGAAGTTTACAATGAAGTGTCTTTTTGATCCTTAATATTTCTGAATGATCTGATCTTTCAGACTATAATGATATTAAAACTTAAGTAGAAGTGTCTAATTTAAATAGGCACGTTTTCACCTTAAAAATGGCTATAACTCAATCAATTTTTTTAGATATTAACCTGGAATTTGGATTGTGCAAGGTCTTTGTTTGAAATACTGCCATTACTTATTTGGAGTCATCTCTGTTTGTCTGTTAGCAAAATATCACATGAAACACTGAATGAATTTTAATAAAACTTTCAGGAAACAATCATTGGTTGTTCTTCTAAAACTGATTAACTTTTAGAGTCAACCACATTTCAGATGCTCGCTACAGCCCGCTGATTTTAGAAAACACAAAAATGGCTATAATTTAGTCTATTTTACAAACGCTAAGCTAAAATTTGGTGTGGTTGTAGCTAAGAAATATTCCCAACACATACTCCAAAGGCGACTCATTGTACAATATCTATGCTTAAAACTTTAGCATTAACTGATGGAGTCAACCTTGTTTGTCTGTTAGTGTAGCTGAGTTAATTTTATTTATTTATTTACTTACATTGTTTTAATGAACCTTCTCAAAACACCTTTTTGTTTAATTTACATGTCTGGTATCGCTTTTGTATTATAGTAGGACTATTTCTGTTCATACTGCTTTTCATTTTTGGTTTCTGATATTATTTTGGGAGGATGGTATTTGGTGTTGCACGGGGCGGAGCTCTGGAACGCGGCTGCAGCAGTCAGGCAGAGGCTGCCTAACTGAGCTGCTGGGATTTGACTGTGACTGAGTGCGCCTCGTGGTTAAGTGTGTCCCACACTCTGTTTTGTAGGAATAAACCGTCGCAGAGCCTGAGTCCAGTGTGTTCCTGTTTTACAACTGTTACATTAGCAAAATATTTAATTAACTACTGGGTGGTTTTTATTGAAGCTTTTACAAAGTATCCATTGGATGAACATCCACAATTGATTACTTTGAGGAGTCAGTCCAATCAAGATGGATGTCACAGCTAAGTGACATTAGCCTACAAGAAAAATGGCTATAACTCAGTCAATATGTCAGATATTGACTTAAGATTTGGTGTGGTAGTATCTGAGAGTCATTCACAATGCATACTCTGTCGTCTCTTGATCTTGCGCACAATGCTTTAAAGGTTTGACCAAAACGGCAACAACTCATTTCTCAACGTCTTCATTCTGGCATGAAAGGTGGCGGGTGACGTGCGTTCCTTCAAGGAATTCTACACCTTTAGTCAGCAGATATCAGAAAACACAGTCGAGCCATCCTGATGTCGCGATAAAACCTCAGAATTTCTTGCAGCGTGCTGAAACAGGAGCTCAAAAGTCCTAAAACTGTTTCTATCTATCACTCACCCAGAAACGTTTTACCCAGTTCTGACACAAATTTAATTTCATCATAAGCTCCATCTAAATGCTGCATCTCACCTAATTTTACAATGTTGTTCTCATCTACAATGCTCTCCAAACCCAGCTCGTGTTTCTCCTTGTTACGAAGTGAATAAATCATCTTAATGGTTATTTATTTCTCAGATAACATATTGAGCTTTTATTGGATTTTCCCCTGTTTCTTAAGCACATTCTTTAAAATGTCGCCCATTTGTTGTAGATGCAATATTTGAAGACCACTACCTTCTTTTTTGTCTTCCACATTTCTAGTTTCTTCATAGGTTTTCGAGATAAACAGCAGGCCACCTTGAGAGGACTCGAAACAGACAATAACGTAAACTCTGACAGGTCAAATTTTTAAAAAAGCACATGTTTAAAATGGATCTGACAAAAAGCTCATTGTATTAGACTAGATCACAGCACCTTGAAGTGCTCAATGGTGAGCTAATAGGTTTAAGTTTGTTGGCACTTTATAAATTTTACACAAAATTCCCCTTTTTTTAATTTGGGGTGGGGAAAATTGGAAACACGACCTCATATTAAGCAGAGTGACTTTGTCTGGTTAAGTTTAATTTCGCTTTTTAAACATGTCTTTGGGCTACAGAAAAAGTCAACATTGTTTTGTTTAGTTTTTTTTTTTTTTCTTGGCTCAGCATGATCACTTTCAGGCTCAGTCAGCCAGAAAAATGTTTAACTCCCACAATAACATAACCCTCATCCTGCAGAGGCCATGTTTCTCATCGCCCTCAACACCAACTGGACCCTCTCCAGTCTCTGCCCTCGCACTCAATGCTTATTCCCATTTTACACCACCCTCTTGAGCGGACCCCTCCCCTACGTCTCTGCTGATTTTCCATACATCGCCCTCCTCAAAAGTCCTCATCTAAATAAAAGGGGCTGCAACGACCACCTCCCTGTTGCTGGCACATAACCCTGTGGCCTTTCCTTTCTGCTTTGTTCCTCCATGGCCTCTATTGTCCGAGCAAAGAGAGAAAGTTGGGAGGGAGGGGACTGCAGAAAGGGAAAAAAACGAGAGAAGTGGAGGGGAAACTGTGCCCTCTGTTCTGTTCTGTTGGCAGGAGGGGTCCACCCACATCAGGGTGTGGAAATTCCACCGCAGCTTCCTGCTTTTTCCATTCGCCCAGTCGCCTCGGTCATACTTTCGCCCCGGCATCACGTGCCCTCGTGTGTACAATAAAAATAGCAGCAAACTGCATCTGAGGCAGGATTGACCGAATTTTGATTCTGCCATTTAAAGTTTAGTGTTAGAGGCGGAGGGAATAAAACCAGAGTCAACTGCAGGAACTGGTGAAGTCAGCGTTGTTTGTGGTTTTTAATTTGAGCTAACTTTTAATTTTAAATGTAGCTAACTTTAGCTTTTAGCTGCTGTTCTGCTAATTTTAGCTTCTAGGTATTGTTTTTATCATTTTAGCTTATAGCTATGGATCTACTCATTTTAGCTTTTAGCTTCTAATGTGCTAATTTTAGCTTTCATCTATGGTTTTGAAAATTGTAGCTTTTAACTCCTGTTGTGCTTACTTTAGATTTTAGCTACAGTTTTGCTCATTTTTGCTTAACGTAGCGTTGAGTTACTGTTTTGCTAATTTTACCTGTGTTAGCTTGTTAACTGTGATAATTCAGTTTCAGCTTCTGAAACAAATTCCAGCCCTCAGCATTCACACTGCATGTTCACAGAAAATGCAAAATTGTCTAGTTGATATTAAAGACGTTCTTAACTTATTTTCTTATTCGTTTAACAAGGAAAAGAGAAGGAAAAAATCATAAATTGTCTAAAATTGCAGGCCCAAACCAGCTGAGTTTAAGATGACAGCGTCTCCTGGTGAACAGCTTTAGTTTGCAGAGTGTGACGAGCGTCAGCACCGCAGGTCCCAAAGCTTTCTTCCTTCGTAAGTTGATGTCCTCGTGTCGGCCTGTACCGGATGTGGTCACACTTTGCCCAGTTCCAGCTATTTTACCACACGGAGTCCAACATCTTTAAACATTATTCTGATTCATATTTTCCAAACCCAAGGAAACGGTGTTGAGCCTGGCACCGAAGGAAGCATGTCCAGCTCCAGTTTTCCATCTTCAGCTTTCTTCAGTCCTGCTCTCTTGCCCAGCTTCTTCCCTCTGTTTGCAGGCTGACATTTGCATTCATAACATGGTTAAAAGCTTTCACAGCAACTGTGTGGCACCTGTCCTCTGGGTGAGGAGGTTTTATCCCATTTATCTTCCTTTATTGGTTTGGAAACCGTCTGAGATTCCCAGTGGGACGTTGGCGCATTAAACGCACTCATTGATTGCAGAGAACAGTCAACGCTTCAGCGAACACAAAAACAAGGACAAAATGCTATTTTAAGCCCTTAAGTTTTTTTGATGATCTGCAAAATTATACAAAACGTGTTACCTGTTACAGATCTGTCATATCCCAGCCCGTTTTAGTGAAACATCATTTGCAGATCGTTACAAAAATTAACACATGTATTTACCACACATCAGAGAGACACGAATGTGTAAAAAGCATAATTTTTTAATAACGCGAGTTCAGTTAAAACAGCCCAGCCAGGGTTTGTGTACATGAGAGAGCCAAAAAATACTACTGTGAGTGCCCATTGTTTTCTGTTTTCTTGGGTTTTTTTTAGAGAAAGAAACTTTCTTTGACCTCGACAATTAACCATTGTCCGGCTCTTTCCGTCAGCTGAGGCCAGACAGTCGCGCAACACCCTGAATATTGTCCTAAAGACGCCAGCATAACTCTGCACGGCACAAGCACACGGGGAAGTTTACCGCCATTAGAGATGCCGCAGAAATATGAGCGACAGTGCATCCCTGTCTACAGAGAAATAACCAAAAATGGAAGAGGATCTGTTCAGTTCAACTTTGATGACTCAAAGGAGAAGCAAAGCGACAAAACAGTAAAGAAAGTGTAAATAAATGATCATTTAGAGCAGCTAAAACTGTTCACAGGGGTTTATTTGCAAATCAAATAGCAGATGGATGACAGAAAAATTGGCAGAAACTCAATACTGATAAATCATGGGCAGAGGAGCGAGCGAGCACTAAGCAATGAAAACCAAGCAGCGTATATACTCAGAGGAGTTATTAGGAGAGTGGAAACAGGTAATGAGTAACAGGGAATAAGGAAGTCATCTATAGACAAGAAATGGGTAAATGAGTATATCATGGGTAATGGGAGGTAAATAAAGCCAAACTCAGGCAACAAATACCAGAAAACAAGAAGAAAAGTGGAAAAACGTCAAAAATAAATTAAGAACATGAAGTTGCTGATTAATCTGCATAGTGATAGGTTTATTCAAGGGAAAAAATTCCAAACAATTACCTCAAAATTACAAGTTTTTACAGTCTTTTCTTGTTTTTTTTTTTAAAATTGTACCCATATTTGATTTTAGACTCAATTATCTGATACAGCCAGACACCTTTACAAGTGTAAGTGCTCACATTCTTATTTCACGGGAGAGGGGGCAAAATAAGAAGGTGTTAAGAATAGAAAGGAGAGTCAAGGTGAAAACCGTCATCTTCCGTGAGCCGGTGGGACTGAGGCCAGCCACAGAGTTGGGGGGGGGCTTCATCACAGACGGGACCACTCAGGAAATTATGTTTCCTCGCTGATTGTTTCTATATTTGACATTCCTGGGGATCATTTAGGCAAAGATCTGAAGCATGTTTGATGAAAGTTATTGGCCAGCTGTGACAGCCTTTCACTGTGCACTTTAACTGTAATCAGAGATCAGTCTGACACGCTGAGTGCCAAAACAATGCTGCAAACTGGGCTAAAGGTGAGATACTTCTGACATTGTGTAAAATTATTTGGTAAATGGATGTGGTGTTGATAACTTATTGGACAGACAGGAGCCAATGAGAATGGCACATACAGCATAACCTAACCCCCTAACTCTTATGTTTATCATCACCCGCCACAGAAGGTGAAAGAGTAATTTATTTTGGATTCAAGATGGCCACCACAATCAACCATCCTTAGAAAACACAAAACTGACTCTACTCAGTGAGTTTTACAGATATTGAGCTACTATTTGGTGTGGTGGTAGCAAAGAGTCATTAACAACGCTCATATTTTTTCCCATTTTTTCCTATGAAAATGTAGGAAATTTTGCATTTAGTAGGTTTGACCAAAATGGCTATAACTCTGTCTAACTGTATATTTCCGTGAGGTTGATTTGAAGGGTAATGGAGAACACAGTGTTGCAGCAGACAGCTAGACAGAATGCCAAACTCCACACAAGAAAGCACTTATTTTTTCCTGGCACTTTTGGTCGCTTCAACCTTGATGCACTTAACCCTGCTGGTACCTGATCGGAATATGGTTTTGTGCAGTCCTGGAGAACACATTCTGAACGCAGGCTTCAGACTCAAAAAGTCAACATCAGCATGTTCCACGTTCAGATAAACTCTGTTTGGCAGCCTTCAGCCCGCATACGTGTGCGCATGCATGCAGGGGCTTTGCATTTCATTTTCAGACTGTGCGCTTGCATACTGTGTGTCCGGGCATCCACGCCTGTGGGTTGGTCTTTGGTAATGAACAATTTGCTCAGTGAGGTGTGACCGCAGGCATTGTGACGGCAAACTACTGATGCAGTGGGTGAGAGAGACAGGAGAGAGAGAGAGAGAGAGAGGGAGAGCGAAGCAAGTGGGAGGGAGGGACGCTGGAACTCTATTCCACACGGGCAAAGGCACAGAGGCTCGCAAAAACCTCCCTCGCCTGCAGCGCGCACACACACACACCGCTGGCTGTGGATTCTCCATCTTATTCGGAACATCTGCAGGTAAGCAGCTGACATTTTCTCGTCCACCATCTGCGTCTCTGTGTCCAACTCTGTTTGAGATTTCCAGTCAGCTGGTTTCGGAAAACAGTGGCTTTTATTTCTGCATGCATGTTGATGAGCGCACCGTAGCTGCAACTACACTGCAGGTAACGTGCTATATTTCACCAAAAACACGTAGGGAGGCTGGAGATTAATGCCACTTTTTATTATCAAGAAAAAGATGTAAGGAAACCATTTTAATGACGATTCTATAGGATGACAAGCAATCTATATGTGAGTTAAAAGGGATAAACCTCCCATACAGTGACTCTGACATCTGTATTTCTCACTAATGCCTAGCATTAGTGACATAATTCATCCATAATTGCTTATCTTATTTTAGATCAGGAAATACACATGGGCCAGTTTGTATAGGCTGATGTTTGATTGTCCATTTCCATGTGAGAGCAGCACATTTCTGCAGCAGCTGAATCCAAAAAGGTACTCAAATCCGTGGGATTAACGCGACGTCTTTGGCTTCAGCTGTCACCGTGGTGAAGGCAGCCGGTGGAACGTCTGCGCTTGAGAGCATCCTTTTTTTGAAACGAGCAGGTCCACTGCATCCATTAGAGCCAGGGCTAAGGCGAGCATTAACCCAGGATGTGATACTCGAGATTCGTGTTTCAAGAGGATTTAAAAGAAACTAAATTTAAAACATGGGTAAAAATATGAGGGCAAAAATGGATAAAGTCCACTGCATGTTCTGGGAGAAGTTCTGCGTGTCGTGCGTGAAACTGCGAGATTAGAACAGCGATGAATTAACCTCGTTGGTAAATAGAGTAACTCAGGGTGGTGTGTGTGTGTGTGTGTGGTTGTAAAGCGGGCGGCAGATAAATCACCTGTTGGAGTGCTTCCTTTTTGGAAACACAACAATGGCTTTCGCTATTCTTAGACATGGGAGCAGCTCTCATTATGGTCGATAATGTGCAGGGACTATTGACTGGGGCTGGTTGCATAATTCAATCTGTGGCTCTGCTACAGCTCATGAGTTAATGATGGGGCATCTGGAGTGGAAGATTAAGTTAAAAAAAAAAAAGATAACTAGAACTTAACCAAGACTGTGACTTGTTAAAAGTTAAAACAAATACAATTAAATGCTTTATATATGTCATATTCTTAGTAGAGATATACTGCGAAAGCAAGTAATACTGTTTATTAGATTTTAAGCCATAATTTTAATGGACTTGTCAGCCAAATAACATTTTCTTTCATCAGCACTCATACAATTGTTAGATGCAGCTTTTCCAAATAACAATTTGCAACTTAAGTTTCCACATTATGACAACTATGGAGTTTACTGAGATTAAACACAACAAATGCAACTAAACAGCTTCTAAATTTTTCCTAACTTTTTTCCTTCTCTGAATTATGGTCTGCTGGATAAAGCTTCCATGTATGTCGCCAAGAATCAGCATGCCTAGGGCCCCACCGTCACCAGCCACTCAGCTTGCACTGCATCCAACCTTGACGACTCTACGCAAAGGTGGTGGGCCAACAAAGAGGTGGCGTCTTGTTGTTGTTGTTTTTTTGAGGGGAATTGGCCTGAATGAGCTTCAGGAGGCAAGCCTTGACCACCAGGGTTTCCCCTAATCCAAAGGTATTAAAGGTATCTTCTTCCACGTGGTCCTCCTCCATCATCAAGGCCTTCGAACTGGAAAAAGGTGGAAAGCTCCCGGAGTTCAAGTATTTGGAGGTCTTGTTCGTGAAATAAACCAGGATGGGGCAAACCCGCAAAGCCCTGATCATGTGGCTTTGGATGAGGCCGTTTCTTGACCAGGGTTAGCAGTTTTTATAAGGAGTGCTTACCAAAAAAAGATACGAGCAAAACCAATGTTTACTCAAAATGCGTTGACGTGCGAACTGATGCTCCTGCAGGGAGCACAAAGGTTCATTTTCATGTGCAATACTGATATGGAAAGTTACATCGAATCGATGTTTAAGGTAATGTTTGTTGTCTGTAACAGAGACAAGAGCAAAGCAGACTAAAACCATCTGGGAGAAATTTGGTTGTTTTGTTTTGTTTCCATATTAGGCCAGACTAAAATCATTTGACTGCACAGAAAATCAGAGTGTAATTTTTATAGCTTCATTGTTGTTTTCCACTCTTTCTTTCTTTCTGACAGTTGAAAGACCTGGGCACCTGCTGGCTACATTAATTAGGCCCTTTCTTTACTCTACTTTATGCTAAATACATCCCTGCTGGCCTGGAACTGAACTGAAGCATTTCAATCAAGAAACTGGTAAAAAGCTGCTCGCCGACTCATCGAATGGGGCACTGTGCAATCAAAAACACACGAGACCACGAGGGGGGAAAAAAGCATGTGCGCCCACATGCTCGCACATGCTTACGCATCACCATGGAAATAATGGTGAAAAGTACAGCTTGTAAATATGCACGCCCACTCAGCAGATGCAGTAAAGAAAACAACAACTATCACCCTGAACGGGAGCCATTTTCAGGAAGGTGAATTGCTCCATTATCCTGGACTGTGCCACCGATCCGGAGACTTCGCCGTGTTTACACCGGGTTTGTTAAAAAGTAATGACAGTGGCAGCAGTCAGTTCGTCTCAATTTGCGGCTCCCCGGGGTGCAGAGCCTCTCTATTTCAGTCAATCAGCAGAGACAAACAGCTCTAATTCAGCCACTATGTTTTTATTTCAGCTTCTCCTGTTTTTTTTTTTTTTTTGTTTGTTTTGTTTTGTTTTTTACCACTATCTCTATGTTTATTCTTGCTTTCCAAAAAGCTTTAAAGCTATGCTCACGCTGAGGCGTGCAGAGGCAAAAATCCTCAGATCAACAAAAAAGGAAAATTCCACGGAGAAATAAGCTACAGCAAGGTGAAGGCAGATTAAGATCAAGATGGCTGATAGCGCTGAGAGGAGATTGCAAGCCAGGAGGAGGCTTTTCATGAACGCACGCAGAGATTCGGGCTAACAAACGAACATGAGCATCAAGGAGGCTGCTGCGGAGTTTCGACTCTGATGATGCCACAAGAGAATGTCTCCTTTCTCCTCCACTGTCCTTGTCTTTTGCTCCATCGAGTGTGGCGCGCCAAACCCCTGTGTTTGTCAGGAGCAGTGAAACAAAACGACAGAAAAATGAAAGACGGGCGTTGTAACATCACCACAGACACTTTTTTTTTATGCTCTCGTTCCCTTTGCTCTGCTGCCTGTCAGCCCCCTGCCTTCAGATTTGATGTGGTTAGAGATGGAAAGTACATTAGATTAACGGCGGGAGAGCGTAGCGAACACATAAATTATGTTTAGTTGTTCAAAATTGGAAACTGGAAACCGAGTCGTGACACCTAATTTATCGCGTCTGCATCACAAGGCGTTGCGACATCTTTGTTGTTGCTTCAGTTTTTATTTTTATAAAACGCATCCACTCACCCATTTCAGCTACGTGGGGTTCAGTTCGATGGTGCAACAACAGATCTGTTGTTTATGACAACAGATATCTCTTGTATATTCAAGAAAAACTTTAAACAAAGTCATTAAACAACAAGAACTCGTTAATGACAGTTTGGTAAAAAGAGACTTAATCGGGTATTTGAAGCCAGTCTGCATTTTGTTTGAGTGGTCGGGCTCGATTTAACCATTTAATGCAGAATTTACTGAAGTTTTTACTTTAATCTGTACATTTTCTTTGTACACAAAGTCTCGGAGAAGGAAAATAGCTTGGCTGTTAACCGAACGCAACAGAACTGCTGTTGTTTTGTAGCCAGAAAGAGTTAAAGTTGGATAACCTCCATTGTTTATGTTACCACTCTCTCCACAGTTTTTATGAGACTCTAAAGTGGGACAAAGACAAGAGGGTCTCAGACAACAACACAAAGGTCACTAAGGCACACTCCAAATGTGAAATGGGCCACATGTATACAGCGGTTTTTTTTAAACCTCTATAGGTCCTGCAAAGAGCTGTTTCTCACAGACACACTCACTCATACAGTGCTTTCTATTGTACAGCACTCTTATATTCTCAGTCATGCACTGATAAGAGCGTTGGAGGCAGTAGGGTGGGGGGGCCAGCTTCCCTTAGAATACTTTGGCACGCTGCAGGAGCTGGGGATCCAATCCTTGAGCCTCAGATTGAAAGGTGACCTCTCTATTACTGGGCTCAAGCTGCCCCAGAAAGGGGATGATTATAGATAAGAGAAAATTGCTGTTTTGTGTGTGTGTGTGTGTGTACAGATGTAGCATTGAAAAAAAAAGATCTTTATGGACTATTTATGTGTGTGCATGTGATTCCCTGTTGTGCAGTTTGAAAAAGGGGGGAGAATTTTCCATATTTTCAACTATTAAGCCAACATTTTGGGCTAAAAGGTTTCCAACAAACCGCCTTAAAGGGATAGGCCAGTCAATTTTGAAGTGATGTTCTGTTAAATTGCTGTCAGTAGTTAGTACTTTATCAGCCGCAACGCCAGCATGGAGTATGGGGAAAGAGGCAAAAGTCTTCATCCAGGCTAGGCTAATGGCTAGCCAAATGAGGGCTTGTATTTTACTGTTTATCGGTTTTAAAAACAATTAATTTTTAAAAGAGACATGCTGGTGTGAAAGAACACTACATTGAGTAATAGTAAAGTGACACTTTAGCATGACAGTTTGTTTAGTTTGTCACTGTTTACTCACTGTATTTTGTAAAAACGTATGTTTTGCCTAAAGGTCCTCATCAGTTTTATGAAAATACTCAAGTATCACAGCTCCCATTTCACGTTTTTTGTCACTTTCTTACTTCTAGAAATGTCTAGAAATCATATCCAGCTGCTGTTTGCCAACAAATTTGGCTTATAAAAGGATGGGAATCTAATTTTATTGTCAACACATATTTGGTTGATGCCAGTCTTAAGAGAAAGAGCAACTTTTCATTGTTGCCAAAGATATAATCCAAAAATAACATAACCCAAACCTCAAATGAGTGTTAATGTAGCTTTGTAATCTTGGAATTCAATTAGAATTTATCCCTCACCAACAAATAAAAGAGGTCGTTGTGTAGTTTTTATTTGACACGAGCTTACTTTAACCACATGAAAGAGTTGCTGCAATGAAATGTGAGAACGTTAGGCAAAATAAATTATACATGGTCTCTGCTGATCAAATCATAAATATTTTAAGCTTCCAATCAACAAAAGAGCAATAAGGGAGGAATGATAACTCACTTCAAGACATGAGTCTGTTTTGCATTTGAGTTTATTGCTGTTTGAAACTGTTGATGACATCTCTTGAAGGAACCAGGAAGAGTCCGTGCGTGGGTGTTTACACCTACAGAACAGTGCATGTGGGCAACAAAAGCACACTCTGTGCTAACATGCAGAGTCAGGTCCCAATTCATCTGCAATCCTATCTCTGCACGCATGAACTGCATGCAGGTTGGTCACTGCGGGCTCCAGCAAACAGGTTCCTATAAATAAAGCCCTCACTTCCTTGGAAACCGATTTTCATGCCGCTCAGTCAAAGTGCTAAAACTGGGGAGTGTGTGGGAAGCTCTGTGTTTAACCCCATGTGAGTCAGACCTAAAATGAATGTGACTTCCCAGCCAGGCTGGCCTCATCCCTCGAGGCTCGAACACAAGGGGAGATGGCTGGTCAAACCCCTACCTCTCTGATTAGTTTGATTCTGTGGCCCATTGGTTTGGTTTATGAGCTTGTGAAAGGAAACAGTAACAACAGAGCAAAAATTGAAGGCCTAGCATTTCTTGACAGAATGCATATCGTCAGCCACCTTTCATGCCAGACTTTTAAACTAAGAGTATCTTATGTTGAGTTACAGCCACTTTTGTCAAAACTTGTAATTGACGTTGTGCGCAATCTCATGTGATTTTATGACATTTTTTCAAGATGTATTAGCACTCAGAGTATCTGTTGAGGATAACTCTAAGCTAGTACCCTGTCAAATTGTAGCCTAATACATGTAAACCTGACTGAGTTATAGACATTTTTGTGTTTTTAAGGTACATTAGCTGTGCCGACCATCTTGAATTGAGCTGACTCCAAATCTTAAGTCAGTTGTAGATGTACACCCAATGATTAGTTTCTGGGAGTTCTATTAAAATCCGTTCAGTGGTTCGTGAGATATTTTGCTAACAGACAGAGACAGCTGACTCTAATAGTTTATAACAAAGTTTGAAAAACAGATCATGTGCGCTCAGTTAGTGCTCCTAGTACGTGTTGGGAATGACTTTCAGCAACTGCCATAACAGCTTTTAGCTCAATATCTATAAAACTGACTGAGTTCGAGCCATTTTATGCACTGTAAACAACACAGACTGGAAGCTGATAGTGAAGCGGAAGCATTTAGAACGAGAGTAAGAACAAAACAGAGAGACGCAGGCGAGAGCTTCAATCTTATAGCAGCTTTCGGTGAATATTAATGTTTTTTTTTCTTTTTCACTCCCACACACCAATATCTTTCTCCGTCTTCCTTAAAGAACAAATAAATCTGAGACTTAAGGAGACCAAATCCAAAGCAGGGGTTATTTAGGGGGGTGTTAGGAACAACGAAAGCACACAGGTTGTTGTTCTCGCAGGGGAAATTCCTCTGGTGCTCCAGTCTTTTCACTGAGGCAACAGGCTTCTGACTTTGAACCATTACAAAAGAATAGGAGGTCCCCCTATTCTTAGGATGGAAATCCAGCCTTCCATTCTTTACTGACCTCCCCCAAACCCAACTCTCAGACATCATTTCTCGACCACTCCTTGTTGGAGATACTACATAAGGATGGAAGCACTTTCATTGTTTGATGACATAGTATGTATGACATGGAACCTATTGTATTTAAGCTCTTGTTATCAGTGGTTGGCGATGGTCTAAATCCTTGTGTCTCTATTAGCGTGTGCATGTGTTTGTCTGTAGTGTTCGCAAAATATCTCATGAACCAGAGGATGGGTTTTAATGAAATTCTCAGAAAGTAGTCAAAAAGTGTGCATCAACAACTTATCTTTTAGAGTAAACCTGAATCAAGATGGTTGCCACAGCTAATCAACCTGAACAAACACAAAAATGGCTATAACTCAGTCAGTTCTACAAATATTAAGCTAAAACTTGGTGTCGTTGTAGGTGAGAGACATTCCCAACG
The DNA here is from genome assembly GCF_001649575.2 of Kryptolebias marmoratus. Lineage (NCBI taxonomy): Eukaryota > Metazoa > Chordata > Actinopteri > Cyprinodontiformes > Rivulidae > Kryptolebias > Kryptolebias marmoratus. Next base: position 10,403,754 of record NC_051447.1, on the reverse strand, counting down.
CATAGTCCAAGTGCTAACAAATTGCACAAGATCTTGCAATATCATATGCAATCGCATATAATGTTATTATGGGCTAAAACCCCTTCATTTTTCCAGATAAGGTTATTTCAGTTTAGAACTCTGACATGAAAGGAATGCCAGGTCTTTAAGTGTGACAGGTGGTTGGTGACTTCAGCTTGTTTGTAGCCTGCTTACTTCAGAAGTTTCTTTTTAGAGTGTCATAGTTTCCACACTTCTCAGATCACTTTCTGAGAAACCAACGCTCTGAGCCTTCCAAAAGGTGTTTCTTAAAAAAAAAGCAAAATGAAAAGATCTATAAAGAAAATCCAAATGTAGCTGTCCACCATGAGTGGAAGAAAAGTGTGTCACCGAGTGTCCTGTGTGTTCTTGTCTTCTAGGCCATTCTGCAGAGAAGCCAGCCGTACCCGCCTCAGGGAGCAGGAGAAGAGAGAACAACATGTGACAATCCGTGCTCCACTGTCGGCAGCATGCTTCGCCTCCACCGGACATTAGCTCTCTGCTTCTGGTATTTTTTACTACTTCACAGGTGGGCTCTGGCAGACGAAGAGGCCAGCTGGGGGCCGACAACAACAAACAAAAATCCATCCGAGAAGAAGCCTAGCAATTACTGGTGGACCCCCTCCTTGTCGAACTTTCCCTCCCTCCCCTCGTTTTCATTTCGTATCCCTTTTTACGGAGATTCCGAACACAAAGCAGCTGACTCGATCACAGCTTCCAAAGGGCTGACAGAATCTCAGTCGCCCACCACACTGACTCAGGAGATAAGAACTGAATCACTTCCTACAGCGACACCAGATTTTCCACGCAGCAGCATAGTTCCGAGTGACAATGGTGCTTTTGTTTCTCCCACAATCAGCTTGATCAGAAATACTCTGTTTACCGACGGTTCCACCAGAAGTAACAGTCCGAAACAAGATACAACAGATACCCGCCCACCATGGGGGACCACAACAGTAACAAAACCCAGCGTGGGTTTGCCTACACAGCACCTCACAGAGGAACAAAGTGTTAATCAAGAAGCAGAAGATTTATCCGTGGTTTACTCAACAATACCACCAGAAACTACAGTTCCCACTGCGCTGATATGGGCTTCAGCCCAAACCACAACACTAAACCCTGGAGTGGTGGCGCTGACCAGCACACATGTTCCGAGGCCTGTTACTCATCCTACATTTGTTAGAGGACCAAGAATTTCAACCATTAATGTAGGGCATTTGTCATCAGCGGGCACAATGTCAGAAACCCCCCCCACTCAAAGCCATATGGGCCAGGGCTTCTCTGGAACCACGACTGCGAGTTCCGAAAAACAGCCAGGGACGCTCTCCTCTACCCTCAGGATCGATCAAAACCAGGTTTCAGAATATATAACGAGCACAACTCAGACCCAAAGGGCCAACTCTCCAACTGCAGGAGGTAAGCAAAAATATTCAAATCGATAGAACTGAATTGACTCAATGGCTGTGATCAATCATGTGTTCGATCGACGGCTGTCAACAGGCAGGAGACGGTTTGGCTTTGATCAATGACATTTCTGCCATGGAAAAAGTGGTTAAAGGCCTAAGATTTGCATAAAAAAAAATAGACTCTGTTGAAAGTAAAAGTACAAGTCTCATAATCAGCCATCAAATAATTGCAGAGGTACAGTATGCAAAGAGATGTTTAAGAGTGGGAAAAAGTATCTTAAAAAGGCAATTAAAGATTTCTAACGTGACATGATGTCATTTAGTGAAGTGTAAAGGCTTCAGAGCGTGTGAAGTAATAACTACCAGCTACAAAACAGCTCGTAGAAATAGAAGCATAACAACATTTATTAAATTTCCAGTGCACACATCAAGAACAAAGCATTTGAATTCATTGAGCAATGTGTTGATTTAAAAAGACCCCTCACATGCCGGGTGGTTGTTTATTTATATCATCTAGTCTATAATCCTCATTTTCCATTTCACAATGTCTTCCAGTAATTTGTCCCACCCTATTTAAAAATCTATCCATCCCCTTTAACTGTCCCTTTAAGCGTTTATGATGAGATTCTCAACAGCAAATCCACTTCTCCTGCATGAGTCATTACGTCGGAGCATAGGAGGAAAGACTAGCTGATTGAAATCTAATGAGCACTTGGATGAAAAGGGAAAGCTAAGGAAGAAAAACGGCTAACGGTGGGGTGTGTGCTTCATGGAGTCCCTGATTTGACATTGAGGCAGTTCCACCTTGTCCCTGCCCATCCCCCATGACTAGCCCGCCTGGTGTCTGTAATGAGTTTGCAGGAGGAGTCTGTATCCTCCAAGTACAGACACATTCATCATGTAGAGCCAAAGGTCGGACAAGAAAATCACGAGTTGATTATTCTCCACCAGGGAGCGTTTGGTATGCATCTGACGAAATCATGACGGATGAGTTTCCATTGTCTGTTGTTGCCATCCCACCAAATGTCCATTAATGTCGACTTAAACAATTTTTAAACTATAGCATTGAATGGAATTTTAAGACAATTCTGTCCACTTCACAGCAAGAAGGTTCCTGTTTCCATTTCTGGTGGACCTTTCCTGTTCCTTTGAAGTCCGAGTGAGGGTTTCCTCTCACGGTCCAAAAACATTCTTGCTTGTTTAATTGGGAGCTTTGATTTGGACATAAGAAAAAGTCGGAACTTGAATGGTTGTCTGTTTTTGTGCGATAGGTAACCCACCCAGGGTGTGACCTGTAACCCTAACAGAGGCAGGGAGAGTCTGATTCCACCTGAGACTCTGAACAGGCCAAAATGTAAATAATGAATAATAAAGTTAAAAAATAATACTAATCTGAAGACCGAAACAACAGTTTTGCTTCCTTGAACACTTCAGGACTCACCAATGTTCAAAATCCAAAAGTTTGAAATGAATTTTTTCCAAGTTAGAGGATGGATTGTGAGTCTATGTTTACAGGTAATAAAATATTATAATAACTGGTCTGGTTAATGTTGAAAAACTGTTTTTTTTTTGTCTTATACATCAACGGTATTGGAATGCAATTAATCTAGATTTTGATCTCACTCTCTCTGCTGAATCTGGTGAATGTTTTGTCTGTGCCGGTTGTTGCGTCTGCTCTTGTTTTCAGCTGTGCACCGTGTGGTGGCAAACACAGAGAAACGGGGGGGTTTCAGCTAAAAGGGGGGGGTGGGTTCACGTATCAGTATTCTGGGCGCACACTCAGCAAAACCACCGTGTCTCTCCTGTGGGACCGTCTGCTCGCCATTCGCTGTTTGGGATGGTGAACAGGCTTCTTGACATTTAAACTCCCCCACCCCTTTCCTGTTTGATATCTTTTTACCCCTGTCCAAACACAAACCCCTGTCTCTGATTCGTGGTCATAGATGTGAGCTCCAGCTTCTTTGAAGAATCGAAAAGGTTAAACATGGGGGAGAAACCAGTCGGATTATGAATTAAAATGGGAATGAATGATGTGTTTTGGATTTCCCTGCTCTTAAACTGAACTGAAGTCTTGCAGTTGCTCCTTGCAAAAGGAAACAGGCGAAGAATAATTGGAATATATGAGCATAGCACCCCTTTCACTATCGTAAAATACCCCCATATTAGCTTGCCAGAGTCGCAGAAGTTAAATCACCTCCTACCACAGCTAGTAGACATTTTCTCCACAAAAGCCGAGCGGCTTTTCGTGGATCAGGAGAGCATTTGCCCTTAAGGAAGCTAGCAGGAACAAAAAAAAAAAGCAATGGTTTGAATCTGTGTCAGATCATCTATTTAAGGGGAACCATGAACAAGAAAAGAAGAAAGAAGCAAGAGACTAAGAAAAGAGGGGAAGAAAAATTAATACAGGGAATATAGGTTTTTCTAGAACCATTGCTGTAAATTTTCATTCATCCTACTTATTTTCCCCCTCATTCTTCTGTTTCAGGGCTATTACCATCAAGCCTATATAGTTGATTTAAGAAATAAACCATCAGAGATTGGTCAGTAACAGTCTTATTTACCATGACATAAAAATTCACTTGTGATTTTAGCATGTAACACAAATATTGCATGCCCTGTTATTGAATTCGCACAGATAATGTGCTTAAATGCAAATGGAAAATGCTGTGGGAGGTTAAATATTACTCCTCATGTTAACCTTTCATTCTGAAATGTTTTTAGTATTCAGCCCACAGTTCACAGCCTGATTGAAGCCGAAAACAAGGGTTTTCAGATGGAAACACAGCAGAACAATAAAGATAATTCTGTACCCTGAATTCAGACTGAGAAACAAAAGCATGATGCAATTTGCCACAAGGCAAAAAAAAAATAATCACAATGAGCTGCAGATTTTAAGTTATTATCCACCTAATTATGATCATCTTGCTCCCTTCTTCACAGCTTAATAATACATCTTCAGTGTTTTTTGTAACAAACCCATGCGTGTATTCTTTTCAGAAACTCGCTCGGGCTTAAAAAGATAATGATGTAATAGAGTGCAACATCATCTTTCTGAAGAGCATAATGTGGAGTCCTAAAACACGATGCAATGGATGATAACTATCACAGTGAAAAAAAATAATAAAATAACATAGTTCAGCTCTTTCATTTGAGAAGCATTTCAGACTGAAACCTAAATTTGGTGAGAAGTCTGGACTGAGAACAGACCAGTTCAGCACCCAGACTCATCTACTACGAAGCCATGCTGTTCTCACGGATGTAGTTTGTGGTTTAGAATTTTTTTGCCGATATATGCAAGGCCTTCCCTGAAAGATAAGTTATCTGGATGGGAGCATATGTTGTTCTAAACCTTGTATATACTTTTGTTCAGTGATAGTGCCTTTCCAAATGTGTAAGCTGCTCATGCCATAGGCACTAATGCATCCCCATACCATCAGCGAAGCAGCCTTGTGAACTGCATGCTAACAGGCCGAGTGGTCTTTTTACTTGTTCATGTGGATGATGTGGTTTACAAAAAGAATCTCAATTTTTTGATTCGTCTGCCCACAGAACAGTTTTCCACTTTGCCTGAGTCCATTTTAAATGAGATGTGACCCAGAGAACATGGCAGTGATTCTGGATTGTATTCACGTTTGGCTTCTTCTTTGCCTGATAGACCTTTAAGCGGTATTCGTGGGTGGCTCAGTGAACTGTGTTTACAGACAGTTATTTGTAGAAGTGTTCCTAAGCCCATGTAGTTTTATCCCTATGTCAGAATTAAAATCCATTAGAGCTGATTTTAGCTCAGTGCCGCCTGAGGGCCTGAAGATCACAGGCATCCAGTATTGACTTTCAGTCAGGTCCTTTGAGCTCAGACATGTTTCGTTGATATTATGAACTGTAGATGATGGGATCTTCAAAGTCAATTTTCTGAAATTGGTCCACTTCTTAGACACCGTTTTTTGAACCTCTTCCCATCTTTACTTCTGATTGATTCAGTCTCTTTAAAATGCTCTTTTTATACCCAGTCCTTATACTGACCTGTTGCCAGTTAATCTAAATTGTTTCTTATTATGTATGCCGTTTCTTATTCAAGCCACTTACTTTTACATCCTAACTGGAGTTGTGTTAATGCTTATTGTATTAGTGGTCAGCTCTGAAACATACAAAAAAGGTGGGGATCACATGAATATAATGGTGAGTTTCTTTAGCTATTGCAGTCTTTCTGGGACGCCTGTCTCACTCTTTGTGCACTTTATAGGATGTTTTCTCCTCAACTCCAGTTGCACTAGAAAGGAGTCTGGGTTTGCAGTAAACCAGGATGTGCACACCCATCCACATCCACATAAGGATGTCAATGTAATTAGACCACAGAGGCCCTGTCTTCTGAGCTATGGATGACTGGCTACAACTAAATGGATGACAGGCCCAACTCCGACAGAACTGGGTTAAGACTTATAGTTCTTCCACTTTCTGCCGAGTTCAGTCTCAGATGTGCTCTGAGCAGAGAACAGAGAGGGTTAAACCGTCCCGTGGCGAGACCCGGGTCTGCTGATCAGTTCTACTGAAGATGCAGCCCTTTGTAAATTCCATTTAATTCCCCAGACGTTTCGAGATTACTCAGAGGTGAAACTGTGTCCGTCTTCCCCAGAGCTGCCAGGCGAAGAGGTTACAAAGGAAGATGAAAGTCCTGCAGATGAGGAAGCTGACACAAGTGTGACGGCTGTTTCCACACCACCCGCAAAGCTGCTTACGTCCACGACACAGAGCCCAGGTAAGCAAACATATCAGACTTTCTTTAGAACCCACCTTTATTATCATTGCACGGAGAACAACAAAAATAACTGCAATATTCTTGTTACATAATCTGGTTCGTTCCAGCACCTGTAAGTATGTCAAAAAGACTGGAACAGTTACCCTGCGTCCTTTCCTTGAAGCTACTAATTGCCTCCACTGGGAGAGGAAAACTGCTCATCCAAGCTGTAAATTTAAAGAAAAGATGGGGAATGATGCCCATCCACTGAACAAAAATGCCTCTGTACTGTCCCTCAGACAAATCATCACTTGTCTGATGAAAGTAGTCACACCGAACTTCTACCGGGCAGCAACAACAGAGCTCTTTAAGATGAAGACTTGCTGCAGTTTTTTGTCAATAAAGTGTTTTTATTTTTTTTCTTTTGGAAACCAGTCATGGCAGAGGTGCACAATTTATGTTTTAATAATAAATAGATCTTTATAGCTGCTTCATCTTGTCTTCCACATGTGAGGGAAGCAAAAAAACAACAAAGAGAGCTGAACTACCAGATGTAATTTGGCTCGCATAAAATAAAAATGTCTCCTAACCAAAGTAGTCCAGACTCCTCTGCATCTGAAACTAATGAATCAAATCATGTGATTTAAAATGTCATTCAAGCATCAAATCTACAGACATGAATAATAGGGAGATTGGTCTCATGGGATAAAGAGACGGCAAATTATCCCATAAAACAAATCCTTTTTAAGGCTTTGTTTGTTATACAGTCTACAGTTGTTGTTTTTTTTAATTAGCTCTCTAACGCTTTAATTTTAATAGCGTCTCATTGAAATATTCATTTTGATGGATTAATACCTAACGCCTGCAGAATGGGGGCACACAAAAACACGGATTTAGTGGAAGGAAGGTTCTAAATTGTGCCTTCAAACAAACAACATAAAAAGACTAAAACCAACTTCCTGTTTTTTTAAACTCATTTAAACTTGGATTCTTAGGCCAGAGCCTGTTGCCTGTTGCAAAATGTTCCAAGGACCGGGGAACGGCTTTTGACGAAACGCTCAGAAAGTAATCACTGGGTGTGCATCTACAACTCATTAACTTCTGGAGTCAACCCAAATCAAGACGAATACCACAATTCATCAACATTAGGCAACACAAAAATGTCTCTAACTCAGTGAATTTTACCGATACTGACCTCAAATTTACTGTGGCAGTGGCTGACAGTCACCCTCGACACAAACGCCGAGCGTTAACACAAAACTGCTTTTTGTTCATTTTACTCTGCACGTTGCTCAAATATTTGCAGTTCGATCACATATTTTGCTTCTTTCTGGTCAGATACGTTTCTTAAGAGCCGCAGTTGGCCCAGTTCACAGGAGCAGATGTAACCTACATTACCTCACCCAGATTAGCAAATGATGTGAAGCGACTCTTAAAAATGGACCTGTCAAATTTTCCATGAGCCGATGATGAAAACGCTGTCATCATCAGCCTGTGCCCCCTAAGTTTTGACTGAAGGTAAAAAAAAATAATAATTTTTTAATCGTTTCCTGAACACACATTGATAATTATTAAACAGAATCCCAACAGCGGGCCTTTTGGCACCACGTAAACTGTTTAAAAAGCAATTTCACAATCCCCCACTTGCAAGCCGCTCCTCCTCGAAATGTGTAATCTGACTTCCCCTTAGTGATCGTGTTTAATTGCTTTTTCAGAGGTGCACCTAATTGAAAATAAAGGCAATCAGATTAAAACTACACCGGGCCGTCAGTTTCATGATGCAGAATCGACTTGCAGACGATTAAAAGGAACAGTGCTGGTTTCTTCACTCCTCGTACTATCAAAATAAAGCTTCCCTTTCATTACTTCAGTCCAGGTTGGGTGCCTCCAGTGAGACATTTCAGGGGTTTAAAGCAGCGCTGACAGAAATTAAAACATGCCCATGTGCATTTAAACAGATTTTTTGCATACCCTGCAATAAGCCTTCATCATCACCTGCCACAGAAAGCTGGAGGCAAACAATGTCTTTACTTTCAGGTGCCTGTTAGCAAAATATCTCATGAACCACTGGACAAATTTTAATAAAACTTGCAGAAACTGATCAATGGTTGTAACACCTACAATTGAATAACGTTCAGATTTAATGAAAATTTAAGATGGCCACAACAACCAAATGACTTAAGAAAATACAAAAATGTCTCTAATTTAGTCAGTTTTATAGATTTTGGGCTAAGATTTGGCGTGGTAGAAGCTGAGAGACATATACCGAGTGAAATCAGCATTCCTTCAAGCAATGCTCGGCTTTTAATTATTTGGAATGAACTTCGAATGAAAGTTGAACTTTCAAACTTAGCGGATTATATTATTGTATGCCATTAATGCTCATAACCTCACGGTCCACGTGTTAGTCTGCTGTATGTTCACTTCAGATGTGTTTACTGTCCATAGCACTCGAGACTCGTGACCACAGGAACGTGTCAGATGACCCGAGCTACACGTAGTGCAGCCGCCATCACATAGGCCCCGTCTCAAGCGAGCAGACAGATCAGATGTGACACCAGCTGACATGAGCGTTTTGGGTTTTTTTTTTTTTTTTTCCCAAAGAAAAGAACAAGAAACATAACCCTAATTCCACACGTGTCACTGTTTCCACTCTCTGGCGTTTGAGTCATTGCCTGTGTTGGAAGGTAAACAAATCATGCTGGACCCGACCTGCTTTATCAGCAGCCTCAGCATTCAAAAGGTTCACAGCTGTGCGTTTGTTTTACACTCCAGTCACATTTCCCACACAGCTACTGGGATGTTATGATAAATGATGTGGCTGGAGTAACCATACTTTTTTTTTTTTCCTAGCATTATAGCTTCATGGCATTACCAATAGCTGCCCATCTTAAGTGCTTTGCAAATGTGACAAATACAAAAAGGAGTGTTTTTTTTTTTTCCTATTTAAGTCGTCAGACTCAATTAAAAAGCAATGCATCAGCGCAAAAACAAAGCCACTGAAGAACATCCATCACCGTTTTCCCTCTTCTCTGTGAAGTAAAACTGCTGTGTCACACAAGCAGCTCGTCCCGAGGTCACACTTTCCCAAAGCTTGACAGAGGTTAGCAAAACAAGCAAGAGAAACGATCGGGACGAACTGCAGGCAACGAGCGGCGACGTCCTCGAACGCTTCTGCAAATTTCCCAGCTCTCATGAGGATCTGTGGCAGAGAGGGAGCACGGCCTTCCCCCACTGAGGGTTACTGAAATGTCAGCAGTGCAAATGAATGGAAGTGCACAAACACATAGCCTAGAAATGGCTACATAGACAAAAAAATATTGTGCAACACATGCAAAAATTCAATTCTTTTTTATCTCAACAATATAGCTGAGATCACCATTGCCCACCACCTGTGGCTCCAGAACCAACCATAGAAAGCACGGCAGAAATAGTGGATTGTGTCATATGTTTTAAAAAAAGAAACTCTCCAAGTTTAGGACGAGCAGACCCATCTTATGGGAGTTGCCCCTCATTTAAAAAGGCATGTGTTAAAAAGATATCAACAGAAGCAGGAGGCTAGAAGTTGGTGGGATGAGAAACACGAGAACACGACTTGAAAACACAAGACAAGAAAAGGGAACTCGAAAATATAAAGCCACAAGAATTCTGTTTTTAGTCAGGCGTAGGAAACAAATTAGACATTTTAAATTTATTCGTAAAGATTAAGGGGTTTTGTGGTGCCGATGTCTGGACATTTATGGCTTTTTAACTTGAACATGACATCACTAACAGATTTAATGCATTTCCCAGGTATTGCTAGACGGGATTCAACCCGTTTTTTCCACCGTTTCAAATGAACTCGTGCAGTTTCGGCTTTTTCTTTGGCGAAGTGCTCCTTTTTAAAATCAGAAAACGTCACTGTGTGAGCAGGAAATTATTGCAACATATTTTACACTTCACTAAACCAGCATGCCATGTGATTAACTGTGCTGTCAGTTTATCCTTGCTGGGTTTTTTTTTCTTTGGTTACCACCAGGCTCTTTTTGGATTAGTTATTGTCTCTGACAGCCTTGCAGCAAAATGACTAATGAGCCTGTGCGTGCAAATCAGACGCCGCTTCTCTCGTCTGTTGCATTGGAAAAGCCAGCATGCGCTCTGTGACGGCGATGGAAAAGGATCAAACGCCGGGACGTGGAGGCAGGAGAGTGACAAACTTCTATTTTTTATTTTTTTCGCCCATCTGTGAGAAACGATGGCGTGTGAAGAGATTTGCACGCAGTCACTGAAATGCAATAACATGTTGCGGGTAAATGAGTTTCGCCGGGCTTCTCTGAGAATGTCACGTAAACGCATATAATATAGACATGGTTACGCCTTAATTCTCAAAGCTAAATGACTTCCTTTGTAATGCTAAAACACATCTAACAATCAGAAAAAAGAAAAAAAAAAAAAACTTTCTTGGAAAGACCAGCTGGCTTATGTAATGCAGGAAAGATCTGTGGTTCTGAGTGGGCTGATCACACACAGACGCCTGCTTTTTTTGGGCCTAGTTCAGTTTGAAGTTGCCTTCTTACAAGCTTTTGCACAGGATTAGCACATTAAAGGACCAGCACTCCTTCAGCATCTTGGATCAGAGCCATTTGAGCATTTCTTAAACGCTTCCACGCATTCTTATTAGTGCCGGCTCGTAAGGGTTGTAAAACAAGATTTTTACAGCCCTTTAAGTCTTGAAGTTGAAGGCTTTTCTTCTTTTTTCTTGTCAATGTCTTACTCTGTAACAATGTTAGTTTTCTCGCCACCAGTGCCGGGTCAGTTTGATCACGATTATGATCTTTCCTTTCCTTGCAGACATTCTCCCTGAATCTCCGTCTGTTCTTCTGTATTCTGAAGACTGGATGTCCAACCAGCCGAACAGCGAGGGCACCCTGCTTCCGGACTGCAATAAAGAACGCTCCGGAATCTGCAACTTTTCCTACACCTGGGATGCCACAACTCCCTCGGGTTTCAAGCCTACGCAAAACAGCACTGCCACAAACCAGTCAAACGGCCCCTTCGTGTACCCAGCTCCACCCATGTTGGTGCCCCTGTACACGGACTGGAACAGCGCCATGGCAGACTGGGGCCTGGCCTGGGAGGCGCACGTTTACGGTGTTGGCTGCGCTTTTGCCATGCTAACGCTGGCCTCGGCACTCAATCTGCTTTGCCTGCCGCTGCGCTGTCCATCAGGATGTGGCTACTTTGCTCTCGTCAGCCTGTTCCTTCTTGCTGCCGGTGGCACCAGGTCGTTTTCTCTCCTGTACGACGCCTACGGCCACCAGGACCGAATACCCTCCACAGAGGCTTCGCTGATGCTCTACGAAGCACCTTTTCCCTGCCTCACCGCCGCCTTCGGTTTGGTTTTTCTCCTCCTCTCAATGCGCTCAAGAATGCAGCTCTCCTACTCGGCCTTCCAGAGACCCTGTTTCCTGGCCTGCCTGGTTGTGTTGCACTTCGCTGCTGCATTCGGCCCGGTGACTTTCCTGAAGCTATACCAGCAAAAGCCTCCCTTGTGCCTCCTTTTGTCGCTCATCTCCCGTGGAGCCTTCGTGGCACTGGCAACGTTTCTGTCTGCTGCCTATTTTGTCTTTTATATCTACGTCCGTGCAGACTCAAAGCACATCTATCACCTGAACAACACATCTCCGACACCTGCCGAGCGCTACAACCGCTGTCCGTTTGCCGAAAGCCGTGACTGGAACCGTGCAGCTGGAACCGTCTGCCTCTCTGCATTGTTTTCTTTAGCATGTGCAAGTCTGCAGTTATATGCAATGCTTAATGCTATGGGTGTGGCAGGCGGAGAGGAGGTTTTCCATCCTTGGCCCTGGTGGGCTTTTCAGTTTAGCTGTAGATTGTGTGAGCTCGGAGTTTGTCTCACCTTAGCCTTGGTGGTCGCACAACCAGTCTTTTGTTCCGACCAGCTTCCGGCTGCTGGAAGCTGTTGGACTGAACTCTTGGCATCCAAGTCACCCATCCTGCCTGGAACCTATCATTGGACCCTTAGCCAGCAAGAAAAGCTCGCCATTGTCGACACCGTTGGGCTCGGAGAGACGGAAAGCCTTCCACTGTACACTCTGATGGATGAGAGGCTTGGGAGCAGCTTGAACGGCCTGGACCTCCTGTACCACAGCAACCGCGCCTTAGCATATCGAGACCTCGACCTGGATTTGGGGATACAGGGTTTAGAAAAACCCGAGGATGGCAGAGGCAGAGAGCCATCGGGAGGATCCTCGTTTACCAGCGACTCCACTACAGACCTGCGGCCACCTTCGCCGATCAACCTGCGCCGTAGCATAGATGAAGCACTCTTCAGCGAGGCCTTGTTCCCCATGAGTCTATTCAGCCCCACTAGGCCTTTTCTCTGCAGTGACATGCCTGTAAACAACCACTGGACGCTTCCAAGCAAAGGGCTCTGTGATCCCCTCTCATCTGAACCTGGTTTTTATCGAACCTCCTCCTGCCAGGAGATGGCCTCTCAACCCCAACCCCCCTGTGCCCAGTCTAAAGGTGGCGAAGACGCTCCGGCATCTTCCTCCATGTGCTCATCCTGCAGTCGCTCTTCACCCGAACGTTGGAGGGGCAGTTCATCCTCCTGCTCCCTCTACCGAACCTCCCTTGGAGGCTCCTCACTCATCCTCTGCCCAAGCCCGGAAAGACATTCAGGGCAACGTCTTCAAGAAGGGGGCACGGGCCATCACGTGGCATCCTCCAACTTGCAGAGGCACTATCAAACTCTGGGAGCTGCCTCACAGGAGAGCTTGGACCTGTCTGCCGAGGCAGATCGATCCGTGCAGGAAGAATTTATCAGTGTTTGCAGACAAATCGATTCGTCAAGCATCTGCAGCGAGACTATAGACTTATAAAGAAAATTGCATCAGCCAGGACCTTAAATGAGTGTCTGTTTTGTGCAGCAGGTTGGCTGGATTTTTCAGTGTGTTTGATAGTGCATGTCAGCTTTATATTCACTTAAAAAAAAGACTATAGCTGCCAAAAAGTTTTGGGACTTTTATTACAATTTCTTTAGTGAATGTTCCTGAGAGTCCAAGTGCCAAGACTGTCAAAAGCCAAGAGATCATTTGTAAATTTTACATGTCTTATAGACGCTATTGAAGTTTGTTACAGCCGAATTAACACTTTACTAGGTGGTGATATCAAGAACGGATTTGTAAAAAAGATTTTTAGAGCATTCCGACATTCCAATAGCTATTACTGTGACTGGATTAAACTCTTCAATACTACTGAAAATATGTCTTTAAAATATATATATTGTAATTAAATCTCATGTTAATTTGGGATTGAAATGATCAAAATATAAGCTCATTTTTCAGTTATGGCACAACAATGCCCTCTACTGGTGAAAAAAAAACATGTTATTTTTCTTCTTTACATCGGCATTCTTTATGACTGACATACTAATTTATTTATGCTGATATAAAATTTTGCTCGACATGTTTAATAAAATGCTTTAACATATTTGGTGTTCCCCTCCCCCCTCCGTTTCTTAAAATGAAATCTTACAATAAGGTTGTGCGACCCTCGTCTAAAAAGACAGCAGCCCAGACACAGTCTTATGCATTTATTCATCTTTAACATATTAAACAGTAAAATCAACTTTCCTTTGAGTGTTTACCTGTAAACATGTCTTGAAGTAATGGTTCTTTAAGTCATCTAAAGAACCTACTAAATACTGAGTTTTTACCCATAAACCTACAAAAAAAAATAATTAAAAATTGACTTTTCTTTACATTTGGTCATCAACTGCTGAGACCGCCACTGTTATGGCAGCTGTTGTGAAGCTGAAATCATACAAGAAAAACAAAACAAAAAGGAAATCTGAGTTGTGCTTTTTGGTTGGACGAAAAGGTCTAGGTACATGATGTTAAGACATTTAAAGAGTTAACCTGTGTAAGTGAGAAAGTGACACAAACAGCAGCCACTTCCATTGAAATATACTTCTCCATATAGTTTCACATACTTTTTCTTGCAATTTAGTCCAGTTTGCAAGCCTTCTGTTAGTAAAAATGAACTCTTTGCAGAAGAAAAAAACAAGCATGTTAGAGGGTGAAAAATATATTTTGGAAAATCAATTAAAACAGTAAAAAAAAAAAAAAAAAATTTCACGGAGCCGTAGTTTGCAGCTTTTGTCTGTGTCAAGGCAAACCTTCGGTGAGGCAAAAAAAATAAAACAACATGTATATAAGTATCTATGCTAGACCGTGAATGCACAGAACAAAGCAGAGACAAGATTACAAGTAAGTTGCTGCAATAGTTTTGGTTTTTAAAGTTACAAAATAAGAAAGTGTCAAAAAGAAGTGTAAATCCACTCGGCAGTATGTTTGCGATTAAAGCAGAGTATAAATACAGCCACGTTTGGCTTAGTGGAAAAAAAAAAAAAAATAACACTAAAAAACCCTTCATTCTCAATTCAAAGCCCCCCAGGTCTATACAGGTTTAATAAAAAGAAATTTGAATTAAAAAAAAAAAAAAAGATTCAAATTACAAAGACATTATTTTCCTTTAGCGTGTTTGATTGATAAATTTAGCTCTTTTTAAACAAAACTGGTCCCTTCCACACGAAACAACACACACTGAGATTGTACACTGGTTGCTTGGCTCAGTATGTCCAAGGGATTAATGATGAACGACTGTTTTCTCCACCGAGCTGATGTGATTAGTAATGGCCAGCACAGAAAGAAAAAAAAAAATGCATGAAACAAAAAAGGTAAACAATATGTGGTGTGACATAAGCAGCCGCTCTTCAAGTAACATACACCTATGACAACATAAAAATACACAAAAAAAAGGATTGCTGTCACAAAATGGCACACTGCTCATGAGTTCACGCGTACCGTCGTGTTTTCCCCGAATATGTACATGTGTTTTAAGAAGTGGGATGAGTTTAGCTTCGAACACAAGTTCGCTGGCAAGTGAGGATCCCAAACAAGCGGAAATGAAACGCTGCTGAACTGCTCCGACAGGACAGACGAGCTCGGCTCACTCCGTCCTGTCCCGTGTCCACGCACGACCCCTGCTTTCGCCCGCTGCTATCAACACACTAAACCGGGGGATGAGGCTGCATACGGAGGATACAGCTGTGTGTGTGTGTGTGATTCCAGAAGAACCCTGATGCGCCGCTTCTTGAGAGCAAAGTTTAACGTGTTCAGAGAGTCCGGTGTCAGTTTTGAAGGTTCTCCGTTTTGCTACGATGCCGCTCTCCTCCCCCCCGCCCCCCTCCAAGTCAGCCGGGGTGAGATAAGTTAAAAGAGCAGGCGTGACGTGTGTGTGGGGGGGGGAGGCAGAGAGGGTGGAGAGGGTGGTGCGGATTTTTTTTGGCAGAAGTGGCGATTTACCATTTGGTCACCATGAGATTGAGCATCGTCTTCACTCTACCAGCCACTTAGTAAAGACGCTTCTCGTAACTGTGGAAAAATAAATAACAACAAAGAAGCTATTTGAATGATAGAAGCCTTGTTTTCTCTTTTAAGTGTGTGAATGCTGAGTCAGGATTCACACCATCGTTTCTCTGTTTAGGGTTTTCCTCTGAATGCTGAACTATCAAACATTTGTGTTATTTTATCATTTCATATAAACCAAAAGGCTCAACTCGATCAGGAATAGTGTGCTATAACTTCTGGTTTTTGGTTAGTTTTATATTTTTCAAAATACTTAAATTTAAAATAACATTTCCCATAGAAATACAATGAGATTATTTCAAATCTGCTTCAGTATACTGGTATTAGTTTTAAATTATTATGTTACTTGAAGCTTTTAGCTGCTGTTTTGCTAATTTTAGCTTACATTCTGCCACCTTTAGCTTAAACATCAGTTTTGTTAACCGTAGCTTCTGTTCTTCTGCGCGTTTCATCCACTTTTCTGCTAGTTTTGACTTCAGCAAATTACTTTCAGCGTCTTCAAAGTCTCAGAATTCACACTGCATTTAGTTTCTGTAGTTTTCTACACAACGTTCATGCTAAATGCTCAGTGCTGATGAAGAAACAGTATTAGCACTAAATTCTTATTTACACTTGTTCTGAAAACAGTTTTGTTCAAAAATAATGAAATGCAAATAGTTCTGAGTGTTTACCTATAGTTACAGCATGTATCAAAATGTCTACATTAACTTTGTGTGGTGGGTTTTATTCATTATTTATATTTTTTACTTACGAGTGGAGTCCATGAACGCCTCCCTCCACCTGTGCAGACATGGTTCTCTTCTCAAACTTCAGCTCCCCAGAGTACATCATGGAACTACAGGAAGATGGAGACCTCGTTAAACAAGATCAAATAGCTTTTGACTGAAAATTCCTTTCTGCACTTAATCAGATAGCACTTTAAATCGCTGATAAATATTAATATTACAGCCAGCATTTGAACGCAGCTCACCGGAGGACAGAGAGACTCTTTGCTCCAATGTCCTGGCAGCCATGCTGGATGCCTGCTATGAGGTAAGGTACAAACTTGTGGATGGAGCCCTTGTCCTGGACTGAGCCAGACACCCCCTGGGCTACCTTCACCTTGTCGCCCTCACTGTGAATAAAAATATCACTCGCTTAATATTCGGCCTTCTTATCACAAACTTTGTAAAATTCATCAGCCTCCACAAACCTGAAATAGCGCTTCTGGCTGCTGGTACTTTTCTCCATGGCATCCAGAGAGCCCATACCCCGGTATTTCTTCAGCCGCACACCGTCTGAGAAGAAGTACTCTCCGGGAGCCTCGGTGGTTGCCGCTAGCAACGAGCCCATCATAACTGGAGCAGGAGATAAGGGAGATTGGGCTTGTTACACAGACCAGCCTCGGCTCTGCTGTACTCTGCTTTATCGTTACAAAGTTCATAACATGCTGTATGAAGTAATAATGAGATGGGCCTTTTCCCAACATCACACAAGTGTGTGTCGCGCTCTGTCGGCTCTCACCAGTCGATGCTCCCAGAGACAGCGCTTTCACCACATGGCCCACAGTCTGAATGCCACCGTCAGCGATGACCGGCACGCCGAAACGCCGCGCGTACTCCGCCACCTTGTACACAGACGTCCCCTGGGGTCGCCCACATGCCATCACTAGGAGACAGAAAGCCGAGCTGATGCGGTTGCCATGGAAACGGAACAAATCCAGGCGATGCGGGCCAGGACTTGGGTCGAAGCTAATCGTGGGAGATAGTTTTGGGTTTCGCTGCAACTCGAGTCATCCGAGATGTTAGGTAAATGCGACCTAGTCTGAACATCAAAAGACTGATCTCCATAGCAACAGAGAACAAGAGGCCTTGGCAAAAATCACCATGACAACTAGGAGTGGTCTCAGGGTGGCCGTTACCGGGATAAACTGATAACCGTTTCTTTTCGCCGCGACTCAATGCGAAGCAGATGAAACTGTAAGACTTGTGTTCATCTACTCCAGGTTTTTTTTTTTCCCTGGTGTTATTTTCAGCCAGCAGCTTTCAGACACGGCGTTATTTGATTTAGCATAGCGCTGCGTGTTTACAAACTTCACGTTTCATTCCCGCATCCACGCTGGCTCTGTTGTTGTACCTTCCTGTGTGATGCAGATGGAGCCGCAGCCCATGCCAACTCTCAGAGCGTCCACACCTGCATCGATCAGATTCTTGGCCTGGGCTGCTGTAACAACTGGTAAAAACAAACATCAATGCTTCATTTTCATCTCAACTGCAAATACATTTGAAGGAAGACTATTACATTATATCATTTTATACTACGAAGTGCTAAAATGTATAATGTATGACATAAAACTCACCATTTCCTCCCACAACTTGTAAGTCTGGATATTTTTGTTTAATATAGCTGATCATGTTGATCTGATACACCGAGTTGCCTTGTGAAGAGTCCTAGAAATGTAAAACAACAATAAAGTGAAATGACAAGACTGCAAAACAAAAGTTCTGACAAACAGAAGGCATTTTGTATACATATTGCATGTGAAGACACTAGAGAAAAACTAGTTATATTTATGGATTTATATTAAAGGACAGTAATCTTGCTAACCTGAAGAGTGTGATATGTTACAAACTCAGTAAAATATAAAATCACCACTCTTGGAGGATTCAGCTGTTTTACTTTGCAATAAAAGATTAAAAACAAATAAAACATCCTCCAAAAGAAGTGATTTCTTATTTTTCCCACCAGAAGGTGTTGACTTTTCTTTTCATCTCCAAAAATCATAGCAGCAATGCAAGTTGATTTTAACATTTTTTTAAGCAGAAAATCAAAATTTTTAATCTCTTTAATCTCTTCCATGATAGTCCAGATAAAATACTGTATTTTTTAAAGAAAAGTGAACATTTGTTTCAGACAGCTCGGCTAAGAATCAGCTGCCAACTGTCCCGCAGACGCACACTATTAAATCCGTGTTATCTTTTTGTCAGTGGAGGTTTTAGAGTCCATTTCAGATTAATTATACTGTCGTGCTTTCATCAACGTCAGGCGCGACACCTACTAGTACGACGACGTCCACTCCAGCCTGCACCAGCAGGTCCAGTCTGTATTTGTCGTCCTCCCTGGTGCCGATGGCCGAGCCACACAGAAGCTGTTTGCGCGAGTCTTTTGAAGCGAGCGGGTAATCTCTGTTCTTCTTTAGATCCGTCCGGGCGATAATGGCCACCAGCTCGTCATTGTCATTCACAATGGGAAGCTTGCCTGGTCGGAGAGGGTGAATGTGAGCTTACAATTTACACGAAAACACGGGAAGCTCCGCTGCTGCATAATTTATCTCACCTTTTTTGCTGCGCTGCAGAATATCATTGGCTTCTTTGAGAGTAACTCCGGCTGGAGCCACCACCAAGTCCTCTCTTTTTGTCATGGCCTGAAAAGTAAAGTGCGATAAAAGTAACTACATTAAATGTTTTAAACTGAAGGAACTGGACGTTCTGTAAAATTTACACACCTCCTCCAGAGGTTTGTCGTGGTCTTTCTCTGAGAGGAAGTCGATATCTCTCGAGGTGACGATCCCCACAAGTTTGCTGCCCATTTTTCCCGTTTCTGTGATGGGAATCCCAGAGAAGCCGTGCCTCACTTTGGCCTCGATGACGTTCCCGACTGTGTGGCGTGGGCTCATCACGACTGGGTCTGTGATAAAGCCCTGCTCAAACCTCTGAGAACCAAGAAAAAAGGAAAAGAAATGGGAATAACGTATTCATAGTGAGCTGTTTTTTGGGTGAGTTAAGCAGAAAGAAGCAGCACAAAGTCAAACTCCACACACAGGAAATTAAAAACAAATGGACAGCAATACACACGCGTAATATGAAAACAGCAAAAACAAGTAGTAAACACACACAACACAAGACAGACAATTACCATAGCCTACATCAAAATATCCAAAAACAAACAAAAAAAGAGATATTTTAGAATCATACAGACAAGAAAAACAAATCCATTCATACATTGACCACCAGGGGACAGTAAACAGTAATTCTAAAATCACTACAACCTGTACAACTATCCACAAACTGTCTGAAAACACTGAGAAATATTCCTAAATATTAGTTTACCTTGACTTTGCGGACTTCATTAGCTTGAAATTCCGGCGTGCAGTTGTGATGAATAAAACCAATGCCTCCCATGAGCTAAATTTGATAAGAAAAGATCATTTTAAAGTTAGAGTCTTAGCATATTGGGGAGGCAAATAACATTGTCTTGCATAAATGTTCAGCATTTTCTCACCGCCATTGCAATCGCCATGGCTGACTCTGTGACGGTGTCCATGGGGGAGGAGATGAGGGGCGTTTTCAGAGTTATCTTCTTGGTCAGAGCTGATGTCAGGTCCTGAAAGACAGAAGGCTTGACATTTCATCTACTGTCCACCAGGAGGCACACTCCACTAAAGAACCATTCAGTGCGTCTTTGTTCTGTCTTGTTGATGTTTCTGAATCTCAAAGCAAATTAATATGACCTTAAACTCACAGAAACCTTGGATTTATCAGCGTTACAAGAGGCCTGCAAATTAAAAACAGATTTTTTTTTTTAAGAAAAAGAAGCCTGAAAGTCTAAAAATTGAACTACGGCTTCTTTCCATTCTTCCTAAACCGAAACATTCAAATGTTTTAGTCAGTTCACTTTTTACTTATCAGCCATTCCCACAAAAGCCAGCAGATTTTGTTTTCTTCCACTGAGTGGGAGACAACGCTGGCATTCCTCACACATGGGAAAGCAGCGAATTACTGCGGTCGAAGCTCCACTCTTTATCTCTAAAACGTAAACCGTGAGCGCTGCTCGCTGCCTTTCTCAGGGTGAAGGTGAGAAGAGTCACCCTTTTTCCCATAAAAAGTACTGCACGTGAAAGACAAGTATGTGAAAAGTGCCGCAAACTCGAAAAATGCCCCTCGGCAACAAAGCACACCCGGCCTGTGGTTGTGTTCCTACATGCCTGTAAAATGTGAAAACTACCAGGTGAAAGAAATAAGCCAACTTAGTCACTTAGTTACCTCTAACATGGCAGGCAAACAAATTTGTTTGTGTCGTGGGTTTTTTTCTTTAATGAAACGGTGCAAAGGTCATTGAAATAACTAGAAACTGACAAAAGCAATAAGAAAAACAAAAGTGCTGAAAATCAATGAAAGAAAATCAGACATAGCTTTGAAACTGCAGTTCAGCAGAACCATTTTAAATAAACCAACAGAAGAGTCGATGCAGTTCCTGTAAGTCAGACTTCTGCGCCTGTCCGCAGGTATTTTGGCCCACTCCTTGTGAGCAAACTGCTCCAGCTGTCTCAGGTTTGACGGCTTCCTTCTCCAAACTGCATGTTTCCACTGCGTCCAAGATTTAAATGCGGGGTTAGAAAGCCACTTCAGAACAGTTCTGTTCCGAGCCACTCTTAGGTGTTCTGGGTCATTATCCTGTTGGATGACCCATGATTTCTGTTTGTTTTATAGACACCAGGCAGCACATTTCACTCCAGAATGCTTTGAGATTTTAAATTATACCCTGCACAGACTCCTGACACCCTGTCATATTTAAGTTATTTGGTTATTTCTTTAACCAAATAAATGTAAACAAATTTCCCTGCATTGCCTACTGGAATGCAGCCTTTTTAACTCTGAAAAAATAAAAAAAAACAGAGCGAGATTAGAGATCAATTAAGCTAAAACCTCTCAGAGACGGGCGAGCAGAGGAGAGGGATTTCATGGAAAAAGCTCGGAGATTAACTCATTTACCGCCAGAGACGGATGAGCAATCGGCCAGACGTGAACGTAAACACAAGGGTGCCGGAGCAGCCAGCGGGCGACCACGTTGAGCAAAAAATAGCAGGGCAGTGAAAAAACCAAAATAAATTTGAGATGACGCAGGAGAGAAATGGAAAACGTTTTGACAAAACACGCTATTATAAAACGGAGGTGAGGTTTAGTGCAATGGCAATTAAAAAAAAGGTTTTACTGTGATAAAGCTGACAGTTTCAACTGTTCCAAAAATAGTCTGTTTGCTGACTGTGTTATGAAGCACATAAGTCATGAGGAGGAGAAAAAACCTGAAGACTGCCTTGTATTAAAAGTGTCTACACTAACTGCTCTTGAAGGCTCTCGCTTTAATGCTCCTAAATATGATCGTAACTCGTGTGTGTGTGTGTGTGTGTGTGTGTGTGTGTGTACACACTCACCACTTCATCCGAGGTAAAGTCAATGAAGCCAGGTAAAATCAGGAAGTCACTGAAAGATAAAATGCAAAACAAATGATCAAGACTGAGTCGCTATCCCTGAGGTCTAAAAATAATAACCATGACCACACTCAGTTTTAACGTTTCTGGATCTACAGATTATGTGCAAACAACCGCAGAATCATCAAGTGAGCCGTCTCTCCTCTTTTTGAGTGACTCAAATAAAACGGGAATGAACTAAAAAGGCCGAAACACTTCTACAAACAACATAATGTGAATGAAAGATTGAGATTTTGAGACATTTTCAGGCCAAAATTGGTAACATTTCTTCCAAGGGCCTAGCTTATTACCACCTTCAATTGCCAAATTATCATGTGTCTTATTGTGTTTCCTGGAAAATAAAGTGACTGAGCACAGATGGTAAGCACAGCTGGTTACTGCCTGTAACTGCTAAAAAGCTGCAGGTGACTTCCTTCAGCCAGTAGAAACATGTCAGATAGAATTAGATAAAAATAAGTTAAGGAAAACTAGCTACACAGAGGAGTTTACTTTTTTTCCCACTCTCCTGGCAGATTCTGTATGTATTTAGTGGTTTTAGCAGATGTGTGTGTGTGTGTGTGTGTGTGAGAACAGACACAGAACTAAGGGAAGCTTTATATTTCTGATGGGGGGGAAAGTTGGATGAAACTACGCAGTAAATCTAAAAATCAGAAGAAAGTCAGCGCTATCGGTGGACAGGAAGCGTAAACAAAACTGGAAGATCTGGAAATGGTGTACTACCCACGTTTAGTCTGCTTCAGACATGGGTGGGGACAGGGGAAAAAAAACTAAGAATAGATGCAGTGAGAGAGAAATTGCAAAGGAGAGAGGTCGCACCCACAAACGGAAAGCAAGGATCCACATCTGCTAGCATTTAGCTGCATCACACAGGCTGAGGTGACTCGAAGTCAGCAGCTTCCCAGCGGCCTTGTTATGGTTTTTATTTGAATGGTAAATGTAGGCAAATGCACGATGCTAGATTGGAGTGTTTAAATCAAACCAAAAACCACAACAGGTCCTCATGCTCTGCTTCTTGTCAACATGAAAGGTGTTGACAGAATGATATCTGATATTTAGTAAAAGGCGAGCATCTGAGCTTCAGACAGATGTTGTACCAAGAAGAACATCAGTGACCTGCACACAGCTGCAGAGGATGGAAGAGGGACTTGTCGTGTGGTCCTAGTGCCTGACCTGTTTTGTTTAAACTGTTTAAAGTGACCATATAAAATCAAGAAACGGGGTTCTTTGGGTCTGCGAGACAGTTATCAACTCAGTGAGAAGTTTTGTGATGTTTTAATTTTGCTCTGTATCTTGTTACCTTCATACTACCAACCGATGAGCTTCATTTAGGGTGAAAAAATCTGATTCTAGTCAAAGAATTTCAAGATGATTTGATATCTAAAGTATGATCAGAGTGCTTTAGTTTGAAATTTGATTGGAATTTTTTTGCCGCTCAATGGTTGAACTTCCTGCTCAGCACATCAGCTCTGTGGAGTTTAATGTGGCCTCCATGAAAATGAATCAACCAGTTACATCAGCTACTGAAACTAGACAAAAGCCAGCAAGAAGAATTAAAGATAAAGACGTCAGGTCTTTTTACTTAAACTCAACTCAAATTCTGAAGATTTGTGTGCTATTACCGTGAGTTTTTAAAGGGCATCTAAATTTTAAAAGGGTTGTTTTGAAATTGCATACTGAAGTTCAAGTTCACAAAAGAACAGGAAGTTTCTATTTTCACAGAGCTGCTTCTGTTTTCCTGTATCAGTGCATCACCTATGACCTTTACTATACAGAGAGAAAAACAGCAATGAAGATTTTTACATCATTTCAGGAAGAAAAATAACAAATCAGATGTGTGTTGGGGGGGTGGGGGGTGTTAATACTACAATTTAACAAATTTTGTGTCTGGTTCATTTGTCTTTGTAAAAATTAAAAAAAAAAAAAACAACTTCATTCCTTTTATCTCAGGCTCTTAAATAAGTCACATGACCTTTCCCACAGATATGCATTTCATTATAATCCATGCAGAAACATTTAAATAACAGTGACGTTCTCTTCTCAAATAGCCACTGAAACAGAGGAGAAAAAAAATGATGGTTAAAGCCAAGATTTTAACAATTTTTTTGCTGGTATCTAATGGATCTTCAGGGAGCGCTGAGAAGGCATCTAAAACACTGATCGCCAACGAGCCGTGATTGACGGAAGGGGTCGCTACGCCCTCCGGCTAATGCGTTCAAAGGCACTGAAATATTTAAGTAAGTGTCTAATAAGAGTGAAAGCAAAGAAAAGAAGAGGCCACTTCTGTGCCAAATCACAGGTCTCGAACTGCGAGATGCAGATAAACCTTTTTAGTCACAATTCCTGATTAGTTGACACACGAGGTACGTGCCATCAGGATGATGAGAGGAAAGTGGGAAAACAGGTGAGGAAATCTGTGATATAATTAGAACCTTCAGAGCAAAAACCCAGTGTGAGAAGTGACATGAGGTGTTAGTCGTGCATTCTGTGTTTACAGGACAAATTCACTGATTAACTGAAATTAATTGAAATTATTGTTAAACATTTCAGTCCGAAACAACACGCTTGGCATCAAAAGAAATTGTCTGGAAGGACAGAAATTTGCTTCCCCCTTTTTTTTTTTTTCAAGTCGCTATCTGGAGAGACAGAGGATCTTTTAACAGTTTGAAGAGGACTGGTTTACTCACTTGTAAGTCAACCCATCTCCTTTAGAGCAAAGCTCTTCAGCCGTATGACCATCCGAGACAACACACTGTTGGTCAGATCTGCTGGTTCAAAACGCGTTGGCCATTACAAAGCACCGGTGCACACACTTCAACCCAGCGTTACGCACGAGCGAAGCTTTAACAGCCAGGAAACCTTTGACACGGTTGCTTTACTCTGCAGAGATGTTCGGGAAAACAGATCAGATTGTGACGCAGGGAAACTTACTTGTACGTGAGGCCGTCCCCGATTGAGAAGAGCTGCTGCGCTGAGAGTCCATCATCGGGGACGTAGCCTGTCCCACCACTGATTAGGTAGTCTGCCATGCTGCCGGACGACAAGAAAGAGAGGCTACTTTAGCTGGATGAGCTACGGCCTGTATTACGAAGGAGGGTTAGTATAAGGAGGTAACTTCTGGTTCAGGTTGGTATTTTTTTTTGTTATCATCATCATGGTAGCTTCACCTGTTCTGGAACAAGTCGGGTTTCAAGATAAGCAATCGACACATTTAAAAAGCACCACCACTCAACCAATCAATGGCCTAAAAAAATAAAATGGATGCGTGAACAGTGAGCGTGTCCTCACTCCTGTCTGACTTCCACCTAGATGCAGCTTCATGAGACGTTTCAGTAAAACAGACTTTTGTTTTTTAGTACCGCACACCACCGAAGGCACTAACATGCTTGACTGTGTCTGTATGTGTGTGTTTGTCCACGCACATACACACACGCACAACATGTGTATCACAAAAACAAATAAAAGCCCCTCCCGAATACATTGAAACCGCTTTGTAGTACCGGCCTCAGATCCACACCTGACCAAAAGGTGTTTACAAGCAGACAGTGTTATGATGCTCTGTAGGAGCTCCAGACATCCGCCCTGCAGACGGTGCTGCTGACCTTCTCACAGAAAGACATAACCATGGCAACGTCAACATTTCCTGCCTGGCTCGGGTCAGTGCTTCTGCATGTTAGGGGGAAAATGCATCCCTTCCCTCTATAAATAACCCCATTAACTAAAAAGAAAGCTTGCTGCTCACATTAAAGAAAATTTCCAGCTAGATACATTTTTTTTGTTTGTTTTTTTAAATGAAAAAAACATGATAAGAAAATGGACATAAACACTTCTTTTGTGCTGATGGAAAAATAGTAATTTTGCTTGTTTATAGCACCAAAATAAACCAGTTGTTTCCAAAATTCAAATGAATGAATCATGAAATGAAAAGCAAAACACAGCCGGTTGACCTACTAACACATAAACGCACCACTCACTGCAGCAAACAGTACAAGCTATTATTTAAAGCCCCGTTATTTGTAGATAAAGTTTCAAAACGTGTGGCTTTAAAACGCTGCAAGGAAAATAACAAACATAAACAGCAATATCTCAACTCGCGCTTTACTGGTCTGCTGACCCAGATTAGATTATCGGCTATTAGCAAACATTACCTGCAGGCACTGCGAAGGCGTAGATAACGGAAACATGGCACTTTCGACATGTCTATGTTGTTTCAGGGAAGGTGCCTGAACGTCTCATCTATCTGTGTTGCATTATCCATTACAGCTTTTAGCATCCATTTAATTTATTAAGCACCTGTCAGGTTTGGGAAACAAGACAACCCACAGCATCCTTTTCTTATCCTCTTATGTAATGATAAGTTATATTTAGCTATTATTAGAATTAAGGGAACGATACAGATCAAAACGGGAGATAAGGGAACTGCAAATGTTCATTCGTTTAAGCAAGTAGTTGTGTTTTTTGTTTGTTTTTTGGCGTTTATGCTACTCCGAATTGAAGATGAGGTAAATATACATCTTTTTAACATGTGTCATAATGCTCAAGACGACATGTTAAATCTCTGGGAGAAAAACGAGCCAATTTCAGACGAATTTTGAAGCAAGTTCGGTGATCGAATTAGAGGCGTGGACCACGTGCATAAAACACAAGCTAAATGAAACATTTAACCACGACTTCTTGTTAAACCGTGCAACACATCAATGCTACTTTAAAAGTTAAATAAAACAATGTTAATATTCCATTTCGGCGAAACAATGCACAAAATACACATCAACTTAGTCGCCACAGCTGGGTTAGCAATGCATGCTCAATCATTGGAATATTAGCCTGGAGTAATAATGTCTATTGATTAATCTCCACCAGCTGGCAGTAAGGCTTATAGTTAATTTTGCGCAATCTAAATAAGTGATAAATTAACACCAAAGTTAGCAAATATCCCGTGTAAATCGTGGGACTGCGTTTAAACATTTACACGAGCTTTCTTTCTTCACAGCTTGATGCGTGATGAAGCTAGTGTAACAAACAAGACTTGACGAGATACAAAACTATTAAACTTGTGTGTGCACACGTTAATGATAACAATAATGACGAACTTGTGGTGGACCACATGACTCGCAGACATGTGGGAGCAACCGTTAGCATTTAGCATTAGCAGCTTTGTTATTTGGGCTTCCTTTACGTTAAAAAAAACAGGCTCGTGAGGCGTTCAAGTACCCGTTTTACAAATTTCGCACGAAAGCGTTTGAAACTCCGCAACTTCCTCCGAAAAGTGAAGTACAGCATCTTTCTCTTTCACTCCCAGCTTAAGCCTTAAAGAACCTCCTCAGAGAGCTGATGCCCACGTTGACAAAAAAAAATAAGGAAGCAACTTTACAGCTTTACAAAAACAAAACGAGACGAATCGCATCCATCGTTACCTTTAGAGGGGGAGGGAAACGGATGAGTTCACCAGTGGTGGTTCGCGGGTCCAAGATGAGGAGGGTGGGGGGGAAAGTGCAGTAAGGTGATTGAGAAGTGCCTGCTGGTCGCCGTCTGCAGACGGTGTTGGTGTTTTTGTTCAGGCAGCGGCGTCACATCCCCTCTCCTCCCCGTCGAGGAGACGAGTTAACCCCCTGCATCCTGCTGCCAACTCAGCGTTCATCTCCAACACCAGGAAGGGCTTCACGGGGACTTTTTGACTTTGTCAGCTTTTTATTTATCGTACCATAATCAACAACGATAATTCAGGTGTTGGTGCTGACTTCTGAAGCAACTAAAGCGAATATAGTTTCAGATTGCCCCCCCATAATAATACATTAGGCCACCACAGATAATCAACCTATTGCTCAGTCAGTTTTACAAACATTGAGCTACAATTTGGTGTGGTAGTAGCTGAGAGTCATCCCTAACACACACCTAAAAACATAATATTTTGCTTGAAACTTTTGCATTAACTGTTGGTGCCTGTTAACAACATATCTCACAAACCACTGATTAAACTCCCAGGAAGGAATCACTGGAAGCACATCTACAACTCCTTAACATTTCCCAATTCAAGATGGCCACCACAGCTAATTGACCTTACTAAACACAAATATGACTGACTCAGCCAGTTTTGCAGCTATTAAGCTAAAACTTTGGTGTAGTAGCAGCTGAGAGTCATTCCCAACATGCACTCCGAGCTCTACACGCCACGCCACATCTTTGCCGATAACTATTAGCGTCAACAACATTTGTTAGCGAAATATCCTAAGAACCACTGAACAGATTTTAGTGAAACTCTCAGAAAACTTTCACAACTCAGAAAACATTTCGAGGCAACTCAATTCAAGATGGCTGCTACAGCTAATCGACCTCAAACAGCAAAGAAATGGCTGTAACTTCGTGAATTTCAAAAATATTGTGCTAAAATTTGACTAGTAGCTAGTAGCTGAGAGTGATCCTCAACGCATACTTTAAGTGCTACCAAATCACGCAAGCTTTCACAATTTCGCACGAGATCGCATGTAACGTGATTTACAAAGGTTTGACCAAAACGGCTATAACTCTGTCCCATTCTCCTCATGAAACAATCTCAGTTTCAAACTCTGTGCATTCCTTCAAGATGATGTAAAACCAGACAAACCAGAATGAATTAGATCTGATAATTCATACTTGGCGGTTTGGCCTAACCTCATGAGTGAGGAAGTCATGTGGCTTAACAAACACAAACAAGTCCATTGATTGATAATCAGAGGTGCCGTGCTTCAGTCGATTTAATTTTTCTAAGTGAGAGCGTCTTTTCGAAGCGAGGAGACGCTGTCTGAATTTAGGTCACATGTGAAATGATTCTAACTGGATTAGAAGCACAGAGAGGTCAGCACCGGCCACGTTTCATCCAGCCTGAAGTCTGAATGTGTAAGAAGTTGTATGTTGCCCCTACTTTCCTCTGTTCTTGGGTTTTCAAATCAAAGGTACGCTCACTAGTTTATTTTACTTTCACATTGTTATTCTAATAAAAGAGCAGAAGTTGGGCGTTAATAAGAGGTAGTAAGAGCAAAAAGATCAAGTTTTTTTTCCAAAATAAAAGAAAGAAGTTAGATTTAGAGTCATAGTAATACATGTTATTGTTTCAAACAATACCAAGGTGACTCGGGGGGGATCTGTTACTCACTTTGTGTCTGATAAATGTGGGTCATTACAGATATGGGTCAGTGATTCCTTCATGCACTGTTGCTATTCTGAGCACTCCATTCTGCCTTTGTTTATCCTTCCCCGCGCCGTGCCGCTCACTACATCGCACCACGTGCACAGAGGGTTAAAAATAACACCTGCCAGCTCCAGCTAACGACAGGAATATTGTGTTGGCTTTACACGCACAGTCTTTACGCTGGCCCAAAGTGAGGCGCAGCAGCCGATGCAAACGACATGTAAACGGATCCGGTGCCTGGTCGTAGTTACATAAACTGACCTGACAACGTGGAGTTGATTGGGTGGATACGGATTCAACATTCATTTTACTGCTTTTCAGAGTCTTCAGACATTTATTTTATTTTTTTTTCAACTAACCAGTTCCACACGCTTAATGCTATTTTAACCGTTCATGTGTCAAACCGTTCAGCTCACTCAGGAGATAGATTCTATGACATGTGATTTTTGTAACTCTTACACTTTTTAAAAATATTTAACTTTATTTATCAATATTTTTCAAACAGACATACACTGAGATGTAGTCAGTTCCTTCAAAAAAGTTCTTCTCTTTGAAACCTGCTTTAGCAAACTAGCTTTATTTTTTTCTTTTCTTATGCAACTTTTAGTTTTTAATTAGCCTTTACCTACTTGTAGCTTTTAGCTAGTCTTTGCTACTTTTAGCTTCTAACTAGCCTTTAGCTGCCTTTGGGTTTTTGTCAGCCTTTTCTTACTTATAGCTACCATTCTGCTACTTTTAGCATTTTAACTAGCATTTTGCTTCTCTTAGCTTATAGCTACCATTCCGCTACTTTCAGCTCTTTGCTACTTTTATGTTTTATCTAGCCTTTTGATACTTCCAGCTTTTAGTTAGCATTTTGCTACCCTTTTGTTACTGACCTTTTGCTGCTTTTAGTGAGCATTTAGCTCTTTTAATCTTTTAATTAGCCTTTTTCTGCTTTCAGCTAGTGTTTTGCTACTTTTAGCTCTTACGTAGCAATTGCACTTCATTTAATTTTCAGATATTGTTTTGCTCCTTTCAGCCTTTAGCTACTGTTTAGCTAGTGTTCTGCTTCTTTCAGCTTTAAAAACTCAGCTTCAGCTTCTTTAACAAACTCCATCAGTTTCTCTGGCTTGCAGCTGCGACCTGATAAAGGGCCGGTCGGTTAAAGCCCAACAGTCAGAGAACTAGATCATATTTATGTCTTTGACTCCGAGAAGAACTTGTCATTCTAAATCTTTTAGACTTATATTTTCCTTATCCCGGACAGGAACTCAGACTGACCAAATACGGACATCTTTTCAGCGCAGCCAAAGTTTTACATACTCACTTTTCGGAGCAAAAGCCTGCTTGGATCCTTGTGGCGGTGTATCTCTGGGCTGCAGTTTCATGTCTATGAACGTGTAAGACGTTTCTTAAGCAATGCTCCCCTTCCCTGGAGGAGACATTTGACGGCCGAGTGTCCCCTACTACCCTGCGATAGTCCACCTGCAGGTCCTCCTTTCCTCCGTCCCCGAAGTGCTCGTATCCGAACCCTTCCATCGTCTGCCCAAGGTCACGGTCTGATTCCAGAAGGGGGCCTCTGCCTTGTTGTGCAACCAGTTTAGAGTGAATTTACAAAATAGGAAAAGATATCCAACAGCTGAAGGTTATGTTTGAGAGGGGGGAAAAAAAGCTGAGGCTGAACTCCTGACAGCCATGATCCAAGTTCAGCAAAACAAAGTGTTCAAAATTTGCAAAACAGATGGCTTCCCTTTATTTGTGTTTAAATAGTGATATTAAAAATCTCAGCATGTGATCGGTTTACTCTGCTGCTCTTTTCCAAACTACATATGGATCTGAAAAAAACTCCAAAAAAAAGAGGAACGTGAGTCAGGCTGCTTCCATCTGGATCCACCTGTCTGAAGAAAGCCACCTCTAGGCGTGTCAGCAGAGGGCGTCACCTAGGAGACTCTCCCACTGAGGGTGTCGCCGTGGTAATGATGCCCGCAGCCGAGCGCTCTTGTTGTTGTGCCCATGTCTCGGAAATCTTTCTCTAACTTCTGCTTGGGATGAAGCAGCCATTGCCCTGAGCGTGAGCTGAATGGAGCGAGCTAAGTGCTCCACGAAGCCCTCTTTATGTCCCGCTCCCTGTCTCCGCACGGGTTAATCCCGCTCTCTGTCAGCGGCACCACGTCATTTTCACAAAGAGGATTTCAGCATTAGAATGAGCAGCAGACGACAGAACAGCCTCTGCTTCTCCGGAGGACGATAAGGTTTCCGATATGTTTGTGTTTGTCTGTTAGCAAAATATCTCATGAACCACTGGTCCAGTTTCAACGGAGCTCGCAGAAACTAATCATTGGATGTACATCCACAACTGATTAGCTGTACATCTACAACTGATTAGCTGTTAGGGTCAGCCTGTTAAGATGGCCGCCACAGCCAAACAACATTCAAAAACACAAAAGTGGCTATAACTCAGTCATTTTTACAGATATCAAGCTAAAATTGTGTGTGTTAGTAGCCGAGATTTACCACGAATAGATATGTGGAGCACTAAAAGGTTGTGCAAACTTTTTTTTGTTTGTTTTGCCATTAACTATTTGAGGTAAGCTCTCTCTCTCTGTTGGCAAAATATCTCAGGAACCAGTGAATAGTATTTACTTGAACTTTCATGAAATAAACATTGGATGCACATCGACAACTGATAAACTTTTGGAGTCCAATTCAAGATGCCCGCCGCAGCTAGGACACATTAGCAGACATGAGCATAGGTGTGATCATAGCTGAGAGTCACTGGCATGTCAGGTTGTAAGATAATTGCACTTAAACATTGTATGAGCATTCTTTTTCTTAAAATAAAGAAATATAGTCATGGCCAGAGGTCAGGCAGTTGTTTTTTCGTATGTTTTTGACACCACAGAGAGGATTGCTTTAAAGTGTGTTAAGCAACTTCTCTAAACAGCTGCAAAAGTGTTCAGTTCTCAAAAAACGATATCCCACATGGCTGCACATCTGTTCACCACCGTACGATACAATACAGTATGATATGATGCGATACAATATACTTTTCTACAAAATAGATAGGAATGGATTCAGCTTATTTTAGAGGAGAGAGACCAGTGTTGGAAAGTGTGAATGGTATTTGTTCAGAATCACCTTTATTGACCAGGTTTGTGTGCACAAACAAGGAATTTTGTTTGGTTTCAAGTGCTCACAGCATACAGACGTCAGATATAGTTTAAACCCTTAGAGGAAAGCTAGAAGGAACGGTATGTACATGTAAGTGTAAGTGTGGCTGACTGCTCAGTCTGTAAGGTGTTTATCGTGTCCATCAGAGACACAGCCTGGGGGACGAAACTGTCTCTGTGGTGACTGGTTTTTCCTGACCCTCGCCCTGTAAAAGTCCTGGAGTGAGGGAAGGTCAGTCTCAGACCTAATTGTTCATTACGGCCTGGATCTGTCCTGTTTCGTGGCTGAGCACAAAACGGACTGAGTAATGGTCGTGTAGAAGACGACCGGCAGCTCCTGTGGTAGGTTGTACTTGTTGAGTTGCCGCAGGAAGTACGGTCTCTGCTGGGCCTTCTTCTGAACAGTGACTATGCGTGAGGACCGTCTCAGGTCCTGAGAGATGGTGGTTCCTAGGAACTGGAGGTGATCCACGGTAAATACAGTGTTGCTGAGGGTGGTGAGTGGAGGCAGTGTGTGT
Source organism: Kryptolebias marmoratus (assembly GCF_001649575.2). NCBI lineage: Eukaryota > Metazoa > Chordata > Actinopteri > Cyprinodontiformes > Rivulidae > Kryptolebias > Kryptolebias marmoratus. The sequence goes on along the minus strand of NC_051447.1, from coordinate 10,371,088 downwards.
GTGTGTGTGTGTGTGTGTGTGTGTGTGGGGGGGGGGGCTTCTCTTTAAGTCCACCGTCAACTTCACATTTTTTATACAGCACATTTGTTGTTTTAAATAAGCTTTCTCTCCCCCTCAGCTACTATTAGTCATCTCAAAAGGATCACCTGCAGGTGACTGACTGACTGAGTCAGCTGGGGAGACGTTAAAATGAAAAATCCTCGAGGCTCCAGCTTACTCCCCACTCACAGCTCGCCTCAGTAACAGGAACCCCTCGCCCACAAACTCCCGCGAAGCACACAGAGTCTGCTGTAGAAACCTCGTTTCACCCGCTCTGTGACCCTTTAAGGGTCAGTGTCACATGCAGGATAACGCCACACGTGCACGTCCCCCTTCGTTCACTTATCGTAATGGACGTCATGTGCGCAGCCAGCACGGACAACCACAAACTAGTTGAGACAAATCAGAGTCATACGCTTGAACAAACGACTATCTATTCTCTTCAGTGTGTAAAATGTGTGTGAGTGACCGCCGAAGACACGGTCTCAGATGACATGAACGGATTTCAGATCTGGCAACGTGAATAGAGGACGAGCCTCCTAAAAAGCAACAATAAATCTGTCTATATCATCGTTTGGCACAGAACCATCAAAATGTTGCATCGTTTTGTGGTAATTTTGACTTTCGTTTTAATTTCCTGAGAGTTGTTTTCCTCTAATCACTGGAAATTCCCTGCAGAGATTTTATATATCAACAGGAAACACAACCTTCTGCACCTTGTTGGACTCCTGATCTGGTTTATCAGATAAAGTTTAAGTAATCTAAAAGCAAATCTGCATGGAAAGGACACAGCAGAAATAAGAAATACAGTAAAATATTCTACAGGTGCATAATTAAGTCTAAACATATTATTTTATTATGTATTTACTGAACTTTTACTATGTAAATTGCTGAGAATCAAGCTCACTTCAAGCAGCTTCTAATTAATCTCTAATTGTCAAGTGCTGCCATCTAGTGGATGTTTTATTTTACTGCACTGAGCAACAAAATTTCCCGATTCAAAGATTTTTATTTCATTTTATTATTTTTTTATTTACAAAGGTTCAACCACATCCTTTTATTAAAGTCTGTTTGAGAATCTGTAAAATATGAATTTATGTGTTTTGCAGTCTGTGATTGTTATTATGTTGTACATATTTCACTAGTAACAGTCAAATTACTCAGATTTGGAATCCAGTTATATCAGTTTGTGTTTTTGTAAACCTTTAGTTGTGAAATTTTGGTTTAATAACAGGAAAAAATGTCTGATTTACAGCCATTTTTGTGCTGACTTTGATTAGCTGTGGTGGCCATCTTGAATTGGGTTGACTTCAGGAGTTAATCAGTTTCAGCTGTACTTCCAAAGGTTACTTTCTGAGCATTTCATTCAAATCTGTCCACTAGTTTATGAGATATTTTGCTAACAGACAGAGTGGACTCCAACAGTAAATGCCAAGATTAAAAGATATGAAAGGCAAAAGGTGGGCAATAAAAAAGGAGGGGAAAAAAATCTTTGAAAGCATTATTAACAAGTACTAGAAATGGTGGATAACTCTGTAATATTCCATGGCTGAACTGAGATGAATATATGCTAACAGAGTATAAAACCAGATACAAAGCAGGTATGGGGATTACCAAACTAAGGCGCGAGCTGGGGAAGGAGAAGTCTCAAAGAAACAATCGTGGGAACGGACCGAGGTCTACACAACTTAAAGAAGAGCAACAAACCGCAGAGTTAAAGAAAAACTCTCAGTTTATCACAATGTAATTACACCTCAGAGAATATAATCTGTTTTGAGTACAAACACTGTAATGAAAACCAGACAGGAGTACTATCTGTGTGTGTGTGTATGTTTGTGTGTGTGTGTGTAATCTGAACTCGCTCTGTGGGAAGTGCTGAGAATCTGCACACTGAAACCACAGCAGTCGTGACTCAGAGATCACCACACTGGCTTAACTTTAACCATTTACCAGGAAGACTGGAAGAATGTCTGGAGCTGATAAGATGGAGAAAGAAAAAGAGCATTTGGCCAAACCGACGTCTTCATCAGCTCTGGGAAAGTGAAAGAAAAAGATCTCACCAAGGAAGTGATTTGTACTCAGCGGAAGGATTCCTCACATCTGTTTGCTGTTTGCTGCACTCCTCCACTCTCAACCAAATCCAGATGTTTTGTAGAATGATGCAGCTGAAAGACACGGACAGAAAATAAAACATGAATTGCTTCGAACCGACATCACTGGTTCGGTTTGATCTGGTGTCGATTCAGAGCGTGGGTTCCATTTTTTTATCCAGTGTTCTTTTTTTAAAACTATTATTTTCAGAGTGCAGTCTGTACAAGCCTGTTGTGCAACCCTGGGTTTTTATGAACAGGAAATCATAAGGAGTGAATCACACTGCAGTTTGGAAAAGCACACACAGCTCATAAACAGCAGCTTCACTTTTAAAGTCACAAAGTAACAGCAGAGCAAAGAAAGTGTAAGAAGGCAGAAACCGTCCTTGTTGTGGGAACGCTAACTCAGCACTGCGGTTTTCCTTTTTTAAAATTTTCTCCCTATGTTTTACGAAATCTAGCTACTTCTGCATACTTCAGCGGTTTTAATCGTTTATCTATCAAAACATTCGGTTCATCCAGGAGGTGGGAGCTGTTGTGATTGTTGTTTGTTGTAACTTTTGTACTCTTTAAACCATTTAACCTTATTTACAAATCTATTCCCCATAGAAATATGTGGAAATCTCTTCATTTCCTGAGTTACAACTTTTCTATTTAGCTTTTTGCTACCTCTTTGTTACATTTAGCTAGTAGCTACTGTTTTGCTATGTTTGGCTTTTAGCTACAGTTTTACCACTTTAAGCTAGACTAGCGCTACATTTAGCTTTTGGTTAGCTTTTTAGCTAGTGTTCTGCTCCTTTTAGCTTCTAGCTAGTGTGCTGGTGCTTTTAGCTAGTGGTTTAGCTTTTAGCTACTTTGTTTGTGATATATTTTTAGCTTCTGGTCCTTTTAACTTTTAGACAGTGTTCTGCTCCTTTTAGCTACTGTTTTGATACATTTAGCTTGTAGCTACAGTTTTACTACTTTTAGCTTTTAGCTAGACTAAAGCTACATTTAGCTTTTAGTTAGCCTTTTGCTACTTTTGGCTAGTGTTTTGCTCCTTTAAGTTTCTAGCTAGTGTGCTGGTGCTTTATACCTTTTAGCTAATGGTTTAGCTTTTAGCTAATTTGGTTGTATTATCCTTTTAGCTTCTGCTCCTTTTAATGTTTAGACAGTGTTCTGCTCCTTTTAGCTACTGTTTTGATACATTTAGCTTGTAGCTACAGTTTTACTACTTTTAGCTAGACTAGTGCTACATTTAGCTTTTAGTTAGCCTTTTGTTTTTTTAGCTAGTGTTGTCCTTCATTTAGCTTCTAACTAGTGCTCTGCAGCCTTTAGCTAATGTTTTAGCCTTTACCTAATGGATATGCATTATCCTTTAACTTTTAGCTAGTGTTCTGCTCCTTTCAGCTTCTAGATAATGTTCTTCTCCTTTTAGCTAGTGTTTTGTTACTTTTAGCTACTCAGTTCCAGCTTCTCTGGCACATTTTAGCCGTCCTTCAGCACGCAGCACTCACACTGAGTTTTCCCAGAAAATGCAGTCTGTATATCAGATTGTGGCTGAACCGAACTGAAAGTTCTGTGTAAAAGGGAAGCGTCTGACTGCATCGGAAACAGACTAATTTTTAACACGTCGGTTCGTTAAAGACTGCGTGTTTGATAGCGAGCCACCTCTGCTCATGGTAAAATTACTCAGTCGGGGAAGTGAAACCATGATTTGTGTGATCATTTCACTCTGAGTCACTCTTACTGGTCATGATTGAATAAACTAATGATAATAAAAAAAAGTTGTTAAAACACAGCTACTCATTACTCTCAGATAGCAGTTTCCCTCTGGCTGACCTCTTTTATTTCAAGCTAAATGTGTCAAATTCTGTTGAAAAGTCTGTCATAAAACATGGTTCAACCATTCATTCTCAGAAAGAGTTAAAGGCTTTCAAAACATCCTACATCTGCATCCGTCCCACATCACTCTGGAAGTATAAATATAAATATAAGTCACATCCCATATGTTCCTGATTAGGTTCCATTTTGTAGACACCACATTTTATTAGACTGCAAACATTTTTTTTATTTATTTGTCAAACTGAAATGTCAAACAGCCTGGCCACTGTATTTAACACAGAAATGACAGGATATCTGTGTGTGTTTTTGTTGGAAGAGTTGTTTTGGACAAGCCGTCTCATATTTGACTCTCTAAAGGCAATAAGGCATGCTTGCCAAGTGCCAGAAAAGATCAAGTTTATAAAAAATTGCCAAACTTTCTTGTTTTGTTTTTTTAAATGTTGCAAAACGAACAGTATGGCATTTCTCAAATGACTAATTTGGATCCAGTAAAGTAAGTAAAAAAGAAATATAGTTAATAAAGTAAAAGAAAAAGTAAAAAAAATAGACAATTGGGAACAAAGTATCCAGTTTTTCATTAATTGTTCTTAGAGACTCAGACATAAAATCTTATTTTAGCACCAGCTAAAAACTTTTCGTACAAGATGATCAACTGAGACTGGACTATAATAACTTTTTATATTCTGGTTATCTGCTGTTGTCATGACACTTTCTTGTTTTCTTAAAGCCCAAACTTCACACTTCCTTGGTACAAGCCTGAACAAACACTCTCATTAGGTTATCTTATTTTAAAATTTTCGTTAAAATGACTCAGAGATGAGTTTACAGAACGGCATGGAATTAACGGATTTGCACACCTCTCTGTTCACCTTCAATAAAACCCCCGCTGGAAACTCCCCCCTCGGAGTCAGGAAGTAGCTCATAAGAAGCGGCGGCGGAGCGGAGACGCGCATACAGCAAGTCGCGCGTTCAACGGCTTGGATGACACCGACTAAATCCTGGAGCGCGAGCGGCTTTTTTCTGCGGAGCTGCCGTCTTCGTTTTCACACCCTCACGTCGCCTCCGAAAAGAGCGACAACACAAAAACAACAACAACAACAACAACAAAAAAAAAACCTCCAAGTCTCCTTAGAGCCTCTGGTTTGTGATTGTTTTTAACTACTAACTGCTGGTAAGAGTAGTTCCAGGTTTTATTTTGTACTCTCTCTCTGTGTTTACCGTGCTCTTCCGTTTCATCGATCGCTGTCACTTCATGACTGTCGGAACTATCAGGATTTGTTACAACCTTCTTTATGCCGATGCTCGGAATCCTTAGTGATTTTCTTTAGACGCGGTTTAAGCTAATTTTAACTCTTAATGTAAACAAAAGGCTCATAGATTGTCACACATGTTAGCAAAGCATAGCGACAACACGTGTAAATTGTTTAGTAGTGTCGTTTCCGATGGTTCTTGAACTCACCATGTTTTACGCCGACGTAAATTGATGGATGTTCTCCTTTTAGCTTATTCGATAAATTCGTTTTATTTTTTTTATATCAGATTGTTGTGCCGAAAACAAATACTTATCTCCCGCCACCGAAGTCGAAGTGAAAATAAGGGTTTTGCCCATTATTTCCGCTTTGTCGTGATGGTTTGTCTGTCTGTTAGCAAAATATCACATGAACCACAGGACGGATTGTAATGAAACTTCCAGAAAGTGATTACTGTGATTACATCTACGACTGATTAGCTTTTAGGGTCAACCCAATTCAAGATGGCTGCCACAGCAAACTAAACGTAAAAAACACAAAACCGGCAATTAATCAGTCACTTTAACAAACACTGAGCTAAGTTTTAGTGTGGTGGTAGCTGAGAGTGATCCCTAAATACATACTCTGAGCGTCACACATTGCACATTTTTGCTTTAAAATGTAGCCTTTAACTGTTAAATTCAAGAGCGTTTGTTAACAAAATATCTCACAATCAGATCTACTTTCAGGAAGTAGTCGTTAAATGGACAATAAAGGAGTTGACTCAGTTTAAGATGGCTGCCACAGCTGTTACTCAGTCCCTTGTACAAACATTCAGCTAAACTTTGGCGTGGCGGTAGCTGAGAGTCATGTTAATACATACCCCGAGCTCTCACACATCCCATGAGATGTCACACCACGACATGACGTCATTTCCAAGACGACTTCTCATGATGGGAGTTTAAAAAAGGGGTTACTTGTGATAAGCATTCCTTCAAAAAAAATGCTAGGCCTTTATTTCACTTTTCAGATTATTATAATTATGGCTAAAATGTATTTCAAAGTAAAGCCTATAAAAACACGTTAACTGATGTTTTTTTCTGGTTTCAGGCAGCCGACCTTCTCCATGGGAATCATGGTGGGCGCAGCGGCGGTCCTGAGGCTGTACGCCATCGGAACGGCGCTTTACGTCCTCGCAGTCATTTACGGAATAGCTGACTCCTTCGGCGGGCTCATGTACTCGCCGGACCACCGCTACATAAATGAACTGCGCTACCAGACGCAGAGGCAGCTGCCCCCCTCCTGCGACCACCTGCCGGGGCGGCCCCTGACCAAAGACGTCGGCTCGTGAAGCTAAAACGTCATCGTCCGCCTCGATAAGGAACTGAATCCCCGGCAGGACGTTCCTGTCATGAAAAAACGGAACTGTGGCAGCTTGTTTTTACAGACCTGTAAACAAACTTCACGTCACTACTGAACAATTTGCTCTAAGACTTGAATGTGTTCCTGAATGAAATGCGCTGTGAAGTGACTTTAACGAGACCAGATTTATTGCAGATCCTCTACAGAACGTGTAAGACATGTACTGGGGGAGTAAAAGTAAAAAAAAAAAAAGAAAAAAGCCTTCTGAGCCCACACGAACGACAAGTCCGGACAAAAATACAAGACAAAACAGCCCTTGAAGGAAAACTAGGTAGTGCAACAGCAGCTTCCTAACTATAAATCGAATGTTAGTGCTTCTTAAAATCTTTTGATTTGTGCCCAACACCTTTCTTGTGAACATCAGACATATATACGCCGAGGAAAGTGAGAAGTGGGTGTATCACTAAGAGGTTTGTGTCGTGAATCACCACCTGTTGACAAAACCTCTGACGAAACTCGGACATCTCATGTCGAACTTAATTAGCTCTGATTTGTGACGCAAAATAAACAGAACCTGTCACCAACAGATGGGGAGTGTGTTCCTTTTATAGAAAGGCGTGATGTGTTTCGTATCAGGAGGTCATGCGTTCGGCTTTTCCTATTTTCCAGTAAATGGAGTTTCTCCAGTTGAAACCAATTTCTTTGTTTGTTTTTTTTCCCCCAGGGCTGATAGTTGTGATGAAACTGTTACGTAGGCATACCGACGCAGATCAGAGGTGTGTCTTGAGGTATTTTATTCTTTGGCACGGCATGTTTTATCATGTGCTCGTGTGTTTAGTTAATGAATTTCCTCAGAGTGCTCTCTGAGAACTTCACCACCAGCAACAAGACTGTATTTTATTATTCCGGCTATTTTTTTTTTGGAGCGACACATCAGGGCATACCCAGCTGTCACTAGTTCAAACTTTAAGTACTTTTGCTTGGAATGTTTTTGATTTGAAATGGAAACATTCTTTCCCGACCACACCATTTTAAATCCCAGTTACAGCTGCTGACACGATTGTGTTGGCAAAGATTTGAGCCTGTATGAACAATTAAAAGCCCCCAAATAATTGAATATTCATGCCCGTGATGACTTTATATAAACTTCTGACCAATTGTTTATTACTGTTTGAGAAGCAATTAAAAAGAACAATGAAAAAGATTAAGTGTATGAGATTAGAGACAGTTAATTGCCATCGTTTCGGCGCCATTGTGCCATACGCGTGAATCACATTCATTGAAAAAAAAAAAAAAACTTCACTCACTGTTCCAGAAGTCGGTCTTGCGGTTACCTGCTTCAAAACTCTTCAAAACCACTCTTGCCTATTCGTGTTCTCACTTTCAAGTCCCTAACTACAGAGACATGCGTAAGACTGTGTGCGTAAAAGTGTCCTAAGGCACTTTGGCACACCCAGGTGTAGCGGCAGGGGTTCACGCCAATTCTTCATTTCTTTCTTTTTTTTTAATTACCACCCTTCTATGCTGTGTCTATCACCCTTAATGGAAAATTAAAAAAACAAACAAACAAAGTGACGACTTTTAAACCATTTGTCTTTTAGTCATTTCTTTTGGCAAATTTGCGCACAGACGCGTCATATTTATTATTCTCTATAAATCATCCATCTCCTATCTTTTCTCTATTTTTTTTTTCTTTTTCCTAAAATGTGGTTTCGCATCTCCTGCTGAAGTGTTAATCCTCCCCGCAGGAGGTCACATGGATGCGGGCCAAAAGCACCTGCTGGCGGTGGACGCGCCGCTTAACGCAGCACTTTTTTATGTTAATGACCCGTCCGAGCACGTCCCAGCCCTCACTCTTGCCTTCAGGGCGCAACACCTTTAACGGAATCGGGCACATCGGTCACTGGAAATCCACTTAACTTCCTCCGGGGGGGTCTTTTGGTATGGTCTGGAGAACCGGGGTCCCCGCTGCGGGGTGCGCTTTGCTGCTTTGCCTTCTTCTGGGCGCTGGGAGCAGCAGCCGATGGGGAAAATCGGTGACTTTCCAGCGGGCTCGGGGCAAAGAGCGCCCCAGAAGGGAAACCAGCAGCTCATCCGACACTTGGAAGCCTTCTTACGGTCCTACCTTCACCCCCTGTCGGATCCCACTCACCCCGGCCGAACACAAGGTTCTGGATGACAACACGCATGAGGTGAGGTGGATTTGACTCCATGCCTGTCTGTTATTCTAGATCAAAAGCGTCACCTGTTAATAAGTAATCCCACTATTTGAGGCTGGGCAACAGAATTCCAAAGCCTGTGGAATTACTGACAATCAGGCAGAATTTTACTATTTATCAACAGCTTTATACATAATTGCCAGACAATTACAACGCCAACTCAGACAAAGTTGGGACATTGTGTAAAATCTAAATAAATACAGAATGATATGTTTTTCCCCCCAGATCTCTTCAATCCATATTTTATTCACGATGGAATGTAGTAAACATATCAAAGGTTGAAACTAAAAAATTGTACAAATATTTGAGGAACAAAAGGAGATTTGGATGTTGATGGCAGCAATACATTAAAAAAAATTGGGACAGGGTTTCCCACTGTGAAGCATCCTGTTTTAAAAACAGTCTGTAAACATCTAGGACCTGAGGAGAGCCACTGTTGGAGGTTTTGGAGGAGAATGCTGTCCCATTTTTGTCTGACGTAGGATTCTAGCTGTTCAGCAGTCCTGGGTCCTTATTTGCTGGATGGGAGCAGATGTTGTTCTAAAACCTGTATACACCTTTCTGCATTGATGGTGCCTTTCCAGCTGTGTAAGCTGCCCACTTCATAGACACTAATGCACCCCTATACCATCAAAGAGGCAGGCTTTTGAACTGTGTGCTGATTACAGTCCGGATGGCTCCTCTCCTCTTAAGTACTGAGAATGAGGTGTCAGTGGTTTCCTCGGAGCTTTGGTCCAAAGAAGATGGTGACATTCCTGGGTGGTGCTCACACCTGGCTTCTTCTTTGCCTGATAGAGCTTTAAGCAACATTTGTTGATGGAACTGTGTTTACAGACATTGATTTGTGGAAGTGTTCCTGAGCCCATGCAGTGATGTCCATTCTGTTTTTATTTATATCTTACACAACATCCCATTTTTTTGGATTTGGAGTTGTACACCAAGTCAACAACAGTGTTGTTTGGTAATCACTTTAACAAAAGCAGCTCATTGAATAAGTTCCTATGCTTGAGCCTTTCTGGTCTTTTTTCCCCCTTTCTAGACAGGGTTTAATGGCGATGATGGCTCCTATGTGATTCTCACGTGGGTGGGCGATGGCACAGGAGTGAGTATCATGTGTCTCTCATCCTGAAACATGAACATTTAGCCTCCACTACATTGTTTTCAAAGAGAAATGACCCAGAAGCTCCTTCCACAGAAACCCACATCTCATATTCATCACAAAATAAGAGGCTGAAATGTTTTTGTTCTATCGCTCTCATAACTTCATTACATTTCAGGTGATTCTGGTGCTGTCGACAATCAGTGTTCCGCTCGATACTTTTATCGAAGGAGGCTCGTCGCGACTTTACAGGAGGTGGGCCACCATCGCACCTGCAGGTTTATCCAGCTCTTTGTGCAGAACGTTGTCAAAACCCTTCTTTTTGTTGTCGTTGTTGTTGTTGTTTCCCCATCAGCACGGATTATGGCAAGTCCTTTCATGACATCTCCCAGAGCATCAACCACACCTTCATCAAAGAGGAGTTTGGAGTCAGTGTTGGACCAGGAAGCTCGGTGAGTTAATGCTAGTCGCCATTTTGCATTGCCTACATGGGTAGTAAAAAAAAATTAGGGGCTACTGCACTGACCTCTATCATCGTTATAAATAACTACTAAAAACCTGAGGACTTCTTTACGGTTCTGAAGGTTGTCGAATTAGAAAAAAGCTTGTGGTGTGAGGGTTGTCTGAGGTGTCTCATACGGTGTTGCTGCACTAAAAAGACAGGTTTCTTGTTGTCTAACCAACTCTAACTGTGTCATCTTTATCACACTGCTCATCTTTTAAGTGTTGTGGCTGAAATCTACTTTCAGAATTTTAGAAACATTTTAAAGCTGATGCCTTAACATTATTCAGAAAATACTTAAGGGAAATCTTGCTGAACTAAGAGGGGATGGAATACGAAAGGCAGAATTTCAATAAGGCAGGTTTGAAATGAAAAAAATTAGGAAGTCATCCATCCATCCATTCATCCGGAGCAAGTGGAGCTGCTCCTCCATTTTTTGATTTAAAACACAATAACACTCCAAGCAATAAGACAAAAGCATGTTGTGTTCATTGATTCTAATTTTACTTTTGTAGTTACAACCTAAAACATTTATATGGAAGGTAATTGCCTTATTTTTTTAGATTTCTAATCAAAAAGCTACCCACAAAATAATAGAAGTGTTTAAAAATTCCATTTGTGCTGATTATATTGACATCAACTGTAGGTGATTATTTTGGGTCTGGAATAAATATGGCCTAGAAGTAAAGGTTTTGTAAATGTCTACACCTGCTTAGATAAATCATGGCATTTTGCTATTGTTAATTTAACCATCTACTACTCCAACTAAAACTGGATCTTCAAATTTTGATTAGGTGCTTATGAACTCTTGTATGGTAACACAATAAAAAAAATTTAAAATCAGCAAAAAATCTCTTTTATAAACAAAAGCCATTTGAGTTTAGGTCTTTATTTCTTCTTCCCTTGCTGTCACCAGACCTCCTGCCTCACACCTCTTCTCTTTTTTTTAAATTACAGGTGATACTGACTGCAGACACGCCTGTTTTTGGCAATCCAGGTGGGATCATCTTCACCTCCACAGATGCCGGGGCGACGTTCCGATTCATCCAGCTGCCCTTCCATCTGGTTGAGCCGATCACGTACCACTTCCTCAACCCTGACTACCTGGTGGCCCTCAGCATTGACGTGAGTCTTCAGATCTCTCAGCTCTTGGAGTCAGCCGCACACGCATGGCTCACACATCAAGAACACACCTTAAAGCAAAAGCAAACACGGCTGTTTCCTGACTTGCAGGGCGGTCTTTGGCTCTCTCTGGACTTTGGGGCTAAGTGGACGAAAGTTCACGATGGAGTGCATTCTTTCTCATGGTGAGAACAAACAGGAAACAAAATCCCCCAGTGAACGGGCCGATGTAAGAGCACTGTAAAGACAGAAAGAATCCTCAGACAGTTAAAACAGATCGCTGCACAGCGAGTGTTGCTCTGCAGAAAAGAGCCGTGCAGTAAAACCTATTTGTACAAAGAATGTTGGGACATTTTTAATGTGTGTAATGTTTGGAACTTCCTGTTTCATTCTAGGGGCGCTGGCATAAATTTGTTCTTCAGCTGCAGCCGAGTAGATGCAGGTAAGAAAGAAGAGCATAATATTCATATGCAAGTAGGATATTTATTATCAGTGTGAGCCAGAGAAATAGTTAAATTGTTGTACAGAAATAGTTCTAATTTTTAAACATTAAAATCCAGGTTTTATAACCAAAACAACAAGATTCTAACTCAACATTTAAAGATTTTAGGGAGCAGTTTGGTCAGTGTTAAATGCCACTTTAGCTACTTGGAACCACCGCCGTGATTGTGAGATATTGCATCAACTTTTCCTTCTGTATGAACAATGAATCTACGTTACTTCAGCCTCGGTCGCATCTGTTCAAGCACTGTGTGATTGTTTCTCACAGGTGATCCCAGTGCAGAACGCTAGAGAAAGGAAATCATCATTGTTCTATTTTAGTCGGGCGTGAGTCGTGTAAGGAGAGGCACTCAGATCAGCAAGCAAAAGAAGGAACACAGTTAAACAATGTGTGCATGTTTGCAATGAACAAAAAGAAAAGCAAATGAAATATTTCAAAATAAAACGGGAAGTGGTACGAGAGATTGGAACTCTATCGTTATGTTTCTTACTGGTATTTTTTTTGTCCCTGTCAAACAGTAAATAACTTGTGTAAGATCTGGTATCTGCACTAAAACAGTTTTAATCAAACAAAAAACAGGAGTAAATAGTTTGAACTGCAGGTCTGCCGAAATGTTTTTGTGTTGTTATGTGAACAATAAAGCGTGACCCTATTTAATCATTTGTTTAGCAAGTCTACACTGTTAAAAAGTGTTTATTTTAAGTATAAAATATCAAATTCATTTTTTAGTTTTAGTTAAGTCAGTCTAGTCCATGTGTGTTGTGTGGAACTGAAATGGCACCTATTTCATCAAATGCAGCTCCGTTTTCTGGTTGATTTCTTGTCACTGCAGTCGAGGCAGAAGAGAGAGGAGACTTACTGCTGAAGAGGACGAAGGACCTGGGCAGGACGTTCACCATAATTCACGAGGACATCTACAGTTTTGGCTACATCGGAGCCTTTCTCTTCTTCTCCGTGATGGAGGACCCGGTAAGAACTCTCCTTAAACACGCCTAATTGTACAAATTCTCTTTTCAAATGCAAACGAGGTCCTAATTGTGTTATAAATTAGGACTGTATGTCTCTGACGACAAACTGTTTTTTCTGCCAGAGGTCTCCTCGTGTCATGTACTTCTCGTCAGACCAAGGAGACTCGTTCAGTCAGGCCCTTCTGCCCTCTGCTTCCACTGAACAGGTGAGAGCGACAGCAGCTATCAGCTCTTTCTGTTGTAGTGAAAGCAAGAAATATTGTGTAAGTTACAGGAAAGGTTTATTAAAACATGTTTTTCTATGAATCTGTACCTATATCTGCTGTCTCCTCTTTATTTGGACAATGACACACATGCTTTGTGGGAAAGATTTTACCCCAACACCTCTGATGAAACTCCTGCACACACACACGGAGTGTTGACACCGCAAACACACTCCGTCTCACCATGATTAGGTCATGTTTATACAGGGGATTAAATCAGTCATCAAAAAAACCCAAAGAATCTGCTATTTTTGTTTGTTTCTCACCCACATGTGCTCACTTTCCCTCGATACTTGTGTGTGTGTGTGTGTGTGTGTTTGCAGTTTTACTCCATCCTGGACGGGGATGAGGACATGCTCTTCATGCATGTGGACAACCCGGGAGGTACTGGCCAAATAAAACAAACACCCAAACAGGCGTTAATCTCTGCCTTCATGCACACCTGCCTGACATTTGCAAATATTCTCAAACGGCGCGACACTTGAGGGCTTTTTCAGCTCTTTTTTTTTTTTTTTTTTTTTGTTGTAGTAATGGAAAAGCTTAACGGGAAAGGCCCAACTGGTTCCACAAGTTCCATGATGTTGACAAATCATCCCCTTGGAGTCGCAGTTTGTGCTCCTGTCATTCATTGGAGCCCTCTGTCTCGATCACTTTCATGTTTTTGTCCAGTCGTTTCTCCTCCGGTAGCCTTTCAGCTCCAATGAAAAATGGGGCTTTTGAACTGCAGGTGTAAACAGAGGAGATCTGGGGGTAGATGGGCTTTATCTTTTCCTTAGCTGCAGGGGTGGGGGATTTAGGTTACACTGTAAAAGCTGACAATCTTGTCAGCGGATCTGGGTGTGACACGAGAAGGTGCACGCTCCCCCTGTGCTCGACCTTCATGCTTTTAGCTGACGTGTGTGTGAGCTTCACACACATAAGAGCACGACTGCTGATGACTTGACGCTGATGATGCTCATGTTGAAAAGTTTGCGTCAGCATATGATTGTCTGTTCCCAGCTGGCAATTAATGGACTAGGTACCAAAGCACTGAGTCCTACATTCCCCATAATGCATCTGCACAACAGCCTGAACGCTGATTAAACAGTTTTCCTGTTTTTTAGTTTTTTCGTACCATATTTGCAATCCAGAATTTAATGTATGATTGATTTTAGAGGCGTAAAGCAGCAGGTTTCTAAAACTGAAAGTGCTCAGAAATGCAATTGTTTGGACAGAAAAAATAAGAAATCTACGTCAAAAAATGTGTAGGATTGTAGTAATGAGTACATGTTCCAGGCAGTCAGATTGATGCCTGTGTTGTTTGATAAATCAACATTTGATACTAAACTACACATAACTTAAAAGAGTCCACTGACAACTTTTCAGCAGACCATTTACATCTAAATTACAGTTTTTAATCTTAAAATGAAAGAGCATCCCCCCTGGGTCCCCCAAAAGGCTTTTGCCCCTGAACCCCTTATTTACAACATCTAAAAATGTCAATTTTTCCTAAAAAAAGAACCCCCCCTTCAAAATCCTGGCTCGGGCCATGTTCTGCTTCTTTTAGCTTTAACAACTCTGTTCAGCTCTTTCAGCAAATGTTAGCTAAGCCCCTCAGCTCTCAGTATTCACGCTGCGTTTTCGCAGAATCTGCACTTCCTCCGGTTGTCTCTGATAATCTGTTTTCTAAACCATGCTCCTCCAGTTTTAAACTCATACATGACAGTGTGCATCCCATTTTGTTACACTTTAAGACTATTCTACGACTAACAAATCACACACTTCGTGTTGATTGTGTTTTTTTTTTTACCCGTTTAACCCCAGACACCTACTTTGGGACCATGTACACCTCAGACGACCGTGGGATCTTGTTCTCCAAGTCGCTGGAGCGCCACCTGTTTGACGGACAGAGGAAGAGCGACTTCACCAACATCACATCACTTCGAGGAGTTTATCTCACCAATAAACTGGACGTTGGTGAGTTTTTCTTTGGTTTGCTGGTGTGTTAAATACAAAATGCCCGAGAGCTTGATTGCTTTAAATCCAACAATCAAGAATAAAGGGATGGCTCAAGTCTTTTAGTATGTTTTTATCTGCTAAAAGATCTACAGACTAGAATCTTAGGGCTGCTTGCTACAGATTTTATTCAACTCTAAATAAAGCAGTATTTCCCTCTGGTGAGTGTTGTGACTGTTGGGACTGAGGACTGTTACTCTCTTCTTATTTCACCTCGAAAATCTCAGAAAGAACAAAAACAAACCTGACCTGAGCTCTTTGTTTTGCTACAGATGGCCATATAAGATCTGTCATTTCCTTTAACAGAGGAGGGACGTGGAGGCAACTCAACAAACCTGACAATGTCAACTGTGACCGTGTCAAGAACGTATGTTCAGTCGAGAGAAATCGAATCCCCAATAATTGCATCCTCCTCCTTAAACTTTGCGAAAAAAAACAACATTTGTGTGTGTTTATTTTTGTTCCAAGTGCAACCTTCACATTCACGGAGAGCACAGTCGTAATAACCGGATAGTGCCTATGCTGGCTCTGTCTGAACCAACTGCCATCGGTCTTGTTATCGCTCACGGTAATTTAACTCAAATTTACCCACTTTTCTTTCCCCTGAAAACGAGTCAGTTTGTCATAATTAGATGTAATTTTCTTATCTTCTGTTTTCACCAGGCACTGTAGGAAATTCTTTGTCCTCATCACAGCACCCAGACGTGTTTGTTTCCTCTGATGGGGGATATAACTGGAGGGGGACATTAAGGGGCCCTCACCACTACAGCCTATTGGACTCTGGGGGTCTCATTGTGGCTGTGGAGGCCCACCATGAAGGACAAGTCAAGACTATCAAGTACTTAGAGATGTTCTTTACTTCAAGCCCAATTAACAGATAACTAAAACAGGTTTAATAATAATTTGGGTTTGGATTACGACCAGGTTCTCCACCGACGAAGGCCAGTGCTGGAAACTGTACAACTTCACCGAGCAGCCGTTCTTCTTCGCCGGCCTGGCGTCTGAGCCGGGCACCAAAGCCATGAGTGTCAGCGTGTGGGGCTTCCGTCCTGAGGAGGACGGGCAGCCCATGTGGGTGGCCGTCACCATCGATTTCCAGAGCCTCGTCACCAGACAGTGTAAATGGCCGCACATTGGCCGCGTCGGTTCGAGTTACAGCAGTGCTTCTTGTTCGTAAAACTTTAGTTTCTTTTTTTTTGTTTGTTTTGTTTTTTTAGGTAACGCTCGAGACTATGAAGAGTGGCTGGCTCATTCCACAGAAGGGGGAGACCCGGAGATAAACGGCTGCGTCCTGGGACTGAAAGAGACTTACAGGAGGTTAAAGAAGCAGTCTGTGTGCAGGAATGGCAGAAACTTTGCGGTGATCAAGAAGCAGAGCCCCTGCCTGTGCACCAGGGAGGACTACATATGGTACGCCAGAATGTTTGTGACATGTCTTTGCATAGACATTACCTAATCTTAAAGCTCTGAAATGGGAAATGTAGCCTCACTAAAAGGCAGACTTGCTCTATACCCACTGTCCTTCTCATTACAAACAGCGACTATGGTTACTATCGTCATGTGAACACCTCGGAGTGTGTGAGGCAACCTGTCGACGTGAATAAAACCCTCGACATGTGTCTGAATGGAGAGGAGGACGAGCTCCTGACTGCAGGGTAAAGATGTCTCCTTTTTAACGTTTGAAGTTTGAAGTCCTGCATCTGTTTTTTTTTTTGTTTGACGCTAACTCACACCTGACTCCATTCTCAACACGTTTGCAGGTACCGAAAGGTCCCGAGTGACAGGTGTGAGGGGGGGTTCACGCCTCGTCTCAAAGTCCCGACAGTCATCCGACCGTGTGGGGTCAAACCCAGTCCTGGACCTCCGGACAAGTCGCCGTCTTCAGTCACACACTTTGACACACCGGTGAGCAGATTTACTGCTCCGCTTGGGGCTTTTAGTTGATATCAAGCATCAGTGTTGCCCACTAGTTCCGGACTGCACGTCACTAGTTTCCCACTGGGTCACACTAGTTCAACAAACCCTCTTACTAGTAACATTTTTGTGTCATCTGGTGGCACCTTTCACCAACTAGCTGGAGCGGAAGTCACACTAGGCAGCCTTTTGGCCCCACTAGTAACCCACAAGTCCCAACTAGTTGGCCTTTTACACACTAATGGATAACTGGACCAAACTAGTTAATGACTGTGCCATACAAGTTAACAAGTAAGGGTCAAAAGTCCTTAAAAGTTAACTAGTAAATACAGTTTAGCCCTACTAGTTGACTGGTGACTGTCAAATGTGTGAACTAGTCGACTTGTGCAAGCAAACTAGTCTAAAGCTGGGAAAGTCTAAAATGTTCATTAGTCAACTAGTTGACATGTTTTTGACCTTACTAGTTAACTAATGTGCCAAAAAAAGTCAACTAATGAATATTTTAGAGTTTACCAGTTGACTACCTAAAATGTTGACTAGTTACCAAGTAAGGCCAAATTTTATTGCGCTAGTCGGCTAGTGCTCATATTTGACAGTAACTAGTTGACTAGTCGGCATAATTTGTGTTGACTAGTTGACATGTAAGAATTTCTTATGCCTACTAGTTAACTTGTATGACACAGTCATCGACTAGTTTGGTCCAGTGATCCACAAGTGTGTTAAATAGCCAACTAGTTGGAACTTTTTGACTACTAGTTCGACAGAATCGCTGACTAGAATGACTTTTTCTCCAACTAGTCGAGCAAAGGGACACTAGTTTGCAAAGCAGTGTTACTGGTAAGAGTGTTTGTTAAATTAGTGCACAAAAATGTTGAACTAGTGCAACCAAATGTGCAACTAGGGTAGTGTCATAGCAAACTAGTGGAAAAAAATTGATGCATGATATCAGGCATATTGAATAAATATATAAAGTCATACATTGTGTTGACTAGTTAACATGTAAGATTTTCTGATGCCTACTCGTTAGTTTGTGTGATACAGTTGTTGACTAGTTTGGTCCAATGGTCCACTAGTGCTTAAAAAAGCCAACTAGGTGGGACTTTGGGGCTACTAGTCCAACAGAATTGCAGACTAGAAGGACTTGTGCTCCAACTAGTCAGGCAAAAGTGTTACTAGTAAGAGTGTTGAACTAGTGCACCAAGATGCTGAACTAGTGTGAACCAGGTTGCATCTAGTGCAGCGTAGCCAAGAACCAGTTAGATGAAAATGACGCTTGATGTCAAAGATATTGAATAGAAACAGAAATGGCTCATTATTATTCTCTTCCCTGGTCATCCTTCAAGCATTTCCCAGGATAACTCCATTTCTGTGTGTTCTCCAGACAGAAAGGCTGGTCCTGATCCTGGTGTGTGCAGGAGCAGCTCTGGTCATCCTGGTAGCCGTCGTCTCGGCGGTTCTTGCAGTCAGGAGAGTGGTCAATGGAACCAGGTGAGCTAGACAAAGACTCCCTCAGAATTCAAACCTTAAGTCATCAAGACCTGACCTCTGTACGTTCTACAGGACACCTGCATACAGTTTCTCTAACCTACGCATCCAGGAAGAAAATAACTGCATCACAGTTGATCACAGCAGCAATGGTACAGCTTGCCACCAGGACTCAGATGAAGTAGAGTACTTCAGGACTTCTTCTGTTCATTTCATGAGCTACAAAATTGAAGAAAAAAATCATTTTCAGATGTATGCTTATGCGTTTGTGTTCTTTTTTTTTTGCCAGGATCTTCTTCACTGACACACTCCACTGATTTTCAAAGAATTCTTGACCAAAGGACTGCTGTGGCTATGAAAAAATCTGTTAACTTATTAGCTCTGTTTTGCTTTATTTTTGATTTGTACAGAACTTTTTTTATTTGACTTTTTTATTTTTGATGTAAAATCAAACCGGAAACAATCCTGAAAATGTGCACGTCCAAAATATGGAGTTCTTTGTGGTACCAGGTTAGGTTTGGTAAAGTTGTGGATAGCAGGCTTATAGAATAAAGATTTGCATAAATTAAGACACTATAAGCAAAAAAACGTTAATTTTTTTCAGTTAACAATTATAACCATAATAAAACAAATCATTCCCTATTAAACAAAACACTTGTGATGTGATGTGATGTGATGTGGAACTGGGTACAGGAACACCATCAGCGACTTCGTGGACTAGTGCTGCCACAACCACCTGCAGCTTAGCACCACCAAGGCCAAGGAGATGGTTGTGGATTTGAGAAGGCTCCTTCTACCAGACTGTGGTGGCCAGTGCTCTGTTCTTTGGTGTGGTTTGTAAGGGGAAGGGAGCCCACACAGCAGGCACAAACTCATCAGGAAATCAAGCTCCACATGTGTGACTCCACTGGATACAGTACAGCATGCTATCAAACCTGAATTTCCATAACCTGAACTCTATTTTCAGTAACACCTCCCATCCACTGGTGGAAACTGAATAAACCTGTGGTTCTACATGATTACTCGTGTTTCTGTAACGTATATGTTTCCTTGAGTGTTACAGTGGTGTTTAAATAATCACTTTAGCTCATATATGTGTTGTTTTATAAAGTATTTTCTGTTCGCAAGTGCAGACACAATAAACAAGGCAGACAAAAACAGAAAACCAAGTGTTGAGCTTTATTTTGTCCATCAGGGGGCAGTAACGGCGCTCAACATGTCCAGACTTCCTCAAAATTGGTGAAGAAGAACGTAAAAACAAAGATTTTGTTCAACAGACATCTCACGTCGCCATAAATCAGTGCAAGATTAAAAGAGCAACATGCTTCTAAGGGTGGCTCAGTTTTAAATGTAATGAAAGATTAACCCTTTAGAATCAAAAATTAGGTTTAAATATCTTGAATTTCTAAATAGGGTGTTTTTTTAAAAAAAAAAACTCTCTAAACCAACTGGTAACAAGTATTTATTGTTTGTTAGATAAAAATAAACAAAATCAACTTTCTTTAAGAGAATTTTAAAGTCACTGTATTCAGTATGTCAGTAATAAATGTATTAATGCTCATAGTCAGAAAACTGACTAAACAATTAAGAGTGAAAGTTATTATTTTTTTGTTTCATTTATTTAGTTAGTTATCTGATCTTTCAACTCTCACATTAGATCTACATTATTTCAATCACTTTTGTTTTAATTGGTTCCTCTGACTGACTTCAAAACAGAGAGAAAAAAAAGATTGTTTTAGCTGGTAAAGTCCAAAAAGCACTTCCTTTGTTCGTTTTCTTTTTGCGCACACATTCTACTTCGTCTTTGCTTTTCCCGACAGAGTGGTGCATCTTAAAATTTCATGATCTCTGCAGCTGAGTCGGAAGTAGCAGGAAAAGTCAGCTCCGCTCAGGTTGATCAAGTAAATCAAGTCTCTGTATTTCCTGAGCAGGTAAGAGCGTAATAAAGCTTCAATTAAAACAGAGGTATTGTTACGAATGTTACGTTGCGGTTGTGCCAAGTTAGCCCCAAAAGTACGACGTTATTATTGTACATTATTGACAAATCGAGAAGAGAGAAGATAACGGTAGACGCTACAGCTGTTGCTAGCTAGTTAGCCGCTGTAAATTAAAGCGTAAGATTGTATACACCGTCACAGAAATAATTTGATGCTGATATTAATTGTTTCGTTTTAACAACTGAATTCAATGACAGAGAAATAGTCAAGTTTATTTAAGGGAAAAACCCGTAAGTTTATGTCGCTCTGACTCCTGACGTCGACTCTGAGATAAGCGCTAACAAAGTTATCCGCATTGATTTCACTCAAGGTTTTTTTGGCTACGAGGGCAAGAGAGGTAGTCAGAGGCTTGCCAAGATGCTCAGAGCTGGTGGTACGTGAGTTTCTCATAATGTAGTAACTTATGGCTACAACAGAGCAAAAAATAACAAATGTAACTTCTGTTTTCCTGTGTGTTTAATTGCAGGTATTTTGAAGTTAGCGGCGCTGATTTTAGCGTTTCTCCTCGCCGTCTTTCTGGCTTTTCAACTCCTGGAGATTAACGTGGACTTCAAGTTTGGCGGAGTGATGTGTGAGTAATAAGTAGTGTTTAATAAACTCGTAAAACCTCAGCAAGCGGGACGATCATTACTGTGAAAGAAATGCTACACCCGTGTGTTTTTTTGTTTTTAAAGGTGCAGCGTTTATTTAGCTCTTGAAAGAGAGCTTTGTCAGGAGTAAAAATGCTGTGGGGTTTAAGTTTGTTTTACAGTTAAGGCACTCCTTTGGCTGGCCATTGTGTAGTGCTACAAAGCAAGATTTGCTTAAGAAAATCAGACTCGCCTTTCGTGTTTTCAACGTTTCCCTTCTGCGACACACCTGATACTGGGAAAACGTGTAAATTATGCAGAACCAGGGGGTTGGGTGAGGGGGTGGGGAGTCTGTCAGAGATGGAAGAGGAAACCGGAGCCGTCGTTTGTTTGGCGGCTTCGACAAATGACATGAGCTCAAGATTTACAACAAGACAAAACTGTGGCTGATGTCATTCACACGATTACTTAATATGTATCTCCTTCTTCTTTTCAGCAAAATCTTTGCCCGTGAATGTAGCACGTAAGTGTTCTCTTGCCTTGACATTGTTTTAATCTTATCAGCATAAGAAAGATCCTCATGACTTGAATGCTTTTTAGAGACGCACTTTAAAGTTTAACTGCATATAGGGGAATCGTGATTTTTTTGTGTGTGTTCACAGCAACGAAGCCAACCCCACATAAATGCGGGCTGTCCAAGGCATGTCCCCCTGGACATTTTGCCTTCAAGATGACGAGCGGGGCCGCCAGCGTGGTCGGGCCCAGAATCTGTCTGGAAGACAAACTGTAAGAACGCAAAACATCCATATTAGCTGGGGCAAATTGATTATATTTGTTTGTTTATTTTGTTGTTGACTGATTTAGCATTACCAGTGGCTTCTTAATCTCATCAGTGCAACTCATTTTAAGTGATAAAAAGAAGCAAAGAGTTCTCGCTTAATACAATAAAAGATAGCGTCCCTATCAAATTGTTCCAGCTCTGCTAAAGGAATAACGTGCCACGGTCACAAACGACGACTTTGTGGTTAGCACTGTTGCCTCACAGCTAGAAGGACCTGGGTTCCAGCCCCGAGTTGGACCCAAGGTCTTTCTGTGTGGAGTTTGTGTGGTTTTTCTACCACGGGCTAAAAACACACCTGTTAGGCCGCCTTGAGGCCCAGGCCTCCCTTGAAAAAAAGACACATCTGTGATCTCAGTGGGATTTGCCAGTGTAATTAAAGGTTAATAATAAACATGGCTGCTCCCGCTTCAGGAAGTTAACGTGGCTGTAAATATCAAATTTGAACGACTGCAGCTTGGCTTGCTTAGCGAAACAACATTGGTTTGTGTGGCTTCCTTTGCCAGTCTGAAACAAACAGAGTTGAAACCAGATGTTGACATACTCTGTATAAAAAGACAGACTCGTTGTCTGACTTCAAATAAGACTACACCTTTCTTGTTTTAGGGCAGTTAAGAGTTTCAAAATGATTTCTGTTTGTTAAATGCCCAAATAATGAGAGAGAGGATTTTTTTTTTTCTATTACTTTCTTCAAGTCACAAGTTTACATACAGTTCTTAGTATTTGGTAGCATTGCCTTGAAACAGTGTGACTTGGATCAAACGTTTTGGATTTCCTTCAACAAGCTTCTCACAACAGTTTGCTGGAATTTTTGTCCCACTCCTCTTGGCAGAACTGGTGGATCTGAGTCAGGTTTGTAGGCCACTTTGGCCCCACGTGCCCTTTCAGTTCTTTCTTCAAATGGTCTATAAAATTGAGATCAGGACTTTGTGATGACAGAACCCGTCTCCTTCCTGAGTTGCGTGACGGCAGGCCAACCCCACGCCGTTTACACTCGTGTATAAATGTTGGAACGGATCGACGTGGTGCCTTCAGGCATATCTTGGCTGATTCCTTTTGATTGGATTTTCGCGTGATGTCACGCACAGAGAACAATGTGTTTGAGGCGTAACTCGGCATGAATCCACAGGTGTGCCTCTAAAGAACTCAGATGTTGCCAACTAATCTATCAAAAGCTTTCGAAGCCATGACATCATCTGGGTTTTGCTGAATATTTAAAAGGCAGAGCAATCTTAATGTATGCAAACCTCTGACTATAAGGAAAGTAACAAAACCTGTGTTTCTGCTCTTTGCTGTAGATTAATGAGCGGCGTGAAGAACAACGTTGGTAGAGGAATCAACATCGCTCTGGTTAATGGTAAGCGCAGCTGAAGTCTCACACCTCGAAGCAAAACAACTCTTAAATGAGAGCATCTGCTTGTTGATTCCTTGTGTTAATGAACTGCTTTCCTTATTTTGGACTCGGTGGATTCTTCTTGTTCTAATTAATTGTAATGAATTTTCTTTCCAGGAAAAACAGGGGAAGCTATTAAGACAATTTACTTTGACATGTGGGCAGGAGGTCAGTCTACGTCAGATTTCTGTTATTTTTTCAGCCATTTAAATGCGTTCACATCGCATTAACCCTGTGTGACCTTGTGCAGATGTGGCTCCCTTTATTACGTTCCTGAAGGAAATCGAAGAGGGAACAATTGTAATGATGGCGTCATTTGATGATCCCGCAACAAAGTAAGAATTGAAGCTTTTCCGCTGTTCGGATTCCCACGTTCAGTTTAACGCTCTGTCTTGCTTCGTGTTATGGTTCAGAGTTATCACACCTTCTTTGGTTGCAGACTCAATGACGAAGCCAAGAAGCTGATCGCTGATCTGGGCAGCACGGCCGTGAACAGTTTGGGCTTCCGGGATAACTGGGTTTTCGTAGGAGGGAAAGGCATCAAGACCAAGAGTCCGTTTGAGCAGGTAACCTGATCCCACATAAACCAATATCTTTTTCTCACCTGCCACTAAAGATTAAGGGGGGGCGAAAATAAATCAAATGTTTTGGGATATTTGAATTTTAAAAACATTGTGTTTCCTAGGGGGCTGTGCTCTATGGAACAACATTGTTGTGAATTTTTTAAATGTGACAACCTTTCACATGAGTAATGCAGACATGCAGCACAGCAGGTTTAATACCCCCCCCCCCCCAAAAAAAAAAAAAAAAAAAAAAAAAAAAAAAAAAAAAAAAAAAAAAAAAAAAAACAAGAAGTGTATTCAGAAACAGCAGTGTGCCTTTCGAGAAGTGCTGAAACTTAACCCAAGAGTTCGGCAAAAGACTAAAATGTTTCAGTCTAACTGGTTTGGTGAGCTGTGGCGTGTGGCCTTTGAAACTGTTTTTGAAGCAAATTTACTCTCTTTGTGTGCAGATCTCATCCTTTTCATGCTTAAATGTTTGCAGTGGGAGAGTCACAATGCATGAAACAAGAACCGTCTTATGTGTATACAGTTGAGCAAGAGCTGTTTCATTTCCTGAGAAGCCAAACTTAACAGCTGCAGTCTTTCCCCCTGTATGTGTGTGTGTGTCTGACGCAAGCTTGTAATATGTAAACTTTTGTAAATTATTTCTAGTACAGTCTGGGTTCTTTATCAGAGACAGCCTAACTTTGTTTCCTTATTTTTTTTCCCCCTGTTTAGTCGATTAGCCTATTTGACGTGTACCAGTGCTTGCTACTTCCTGGTCCCCCCCCCCCGCTCATCACGCTGTGTGTGTTTTACCTCCTCAGCACATAAAGAACAGCGGAGACACCAACAAATATGAGGGCTGGCCCGAGGTCTTGGAGATGGAAGGCTGCGTACCCCAGAGGCACAACTGATCCCCAGTCTTTCCTCGCGCCTCCGTTCACACTGGAATGTTTTTTAACGGCCGCAGCTCTTTAGGGCTGACAACCTCTCATCTCAAAGCGTTTTTCAGATTTGCCATGTTCGGGAAAACAAAACTGCAGGGACCCCTTCAGTCAGAGCGGGAAGAGCTTGGACCAGCTGCACTTGTGTTCGGTGCTCACATCGGCGCTTCCTGGTCTTTTTTAACGGGAGGTACAGTGGAGCGCTCCGAGTGGAAGAGATTCATCTTTGATTATTAGTTTTCTATCAGCCTCCGTATCTTTAAAACCCAAAGACCTCGCTTTGGCAGACTGTTGCATTATTTTTGATAAAAAAAAAAAAAGAAAAAAGAACGTCGTGGCCCGCATTTTAAGGAAGGGCTAAACTATAACTTTTTTTTTTTCTTACCTGCCTTAAATCCACTTTTTGTACCTGTTTAACCAAGTTTTTTTTTTTTGTTTGTTTTGTTTTGGTTTTTTTTTGCTCGAGTCATTTTCAGAAAACTAGAAGCAACAAACACTGAGATGCGTCATCGTAACCAAACGTACCAAACTGAATGTGAAATCTGTACATATTTCTTTAGATGGGAAGGCAAATTGAAAATAATTTAATTTAATAAATATTGTAATAAAAATAATATAATTTCTTGAAATAAACAATATTGTAATTGTGTTGTGCGTCGGCTTCTTTCAGCTACAGCCAGATATGGCTTGTGAATTTTGTTCACATGAAGAAAGTCATTCTAAGGTATCAGTTAAAGCCGTAATCAGCACGGGGATCGTGACTTTTTGCGGTTTCCAGTCAAACCCAGGCTGCTCAGCTTTTACCCTGAAAGATCTGGTTTAACAACTGAGACGTCGTGGGGGAAACAAGGATGAGAGCAACAAGTAAAACAGGTTAATTCTTTTAGTTTACTGAGTCGTGAAACTGAAGCGGTTGCCCTGTGCTGTCACGATTGCCTGCTTGTGTTTGATTAAAGAGACAAACTGCAGATGTAGCAGTGTAAAATAATGCCTCGGGGACTACTGCTCGGGCTTTAATGAAACGTCCAGAAAGTGATCGCTGGATGTAAAACCCCAGCTCTACAGAATTTGTGATGTTATGTAAAATGTAAATAAAAACCAAATGCAATGAGAAGCAAATCTCGCAAAGCAATATTTTATTCACAGTGGAAACCTTTCAAGTGATGAAACTAAGATATAGTTTCATTTGTAGGGATTTAAAAAAAATAGTTTCTGTCGGGGAATGTTGTCTCATTCTTGTCTGTAGGATTCAAGTGTTCAGTCCTGGGTCGTCTGCTGCCTTTTTTTGTTTCAGCTGGAAGGAAGTCTGGACTGCAGCCAGGTCTGTTCAGCACCTGGAATGGATGCAGCATTGTCTTGATAAAAAAAGAAAAAAAAGAGCAAGGCCTTCCCTGAAAGGAAAAACGTTTTTAAACCTACTTTTCTGCACCGATAGCACCTTTCCAGATGCTGTGCATGCCTTAGGCTCTAATGCACCCCCATACCATCAGAGAGGGAGGCTGCATGGTCACTATGGAGGACGTGGCGTCTGGTTTCGGAGAAGAATTTTAAGTTCTCATGCTCAGAGCTAATGTACAGTATCTCGTGAGATCCTGCATGAGACACGCAAGATTCACCAAGTCGGAGCAAAATGCCAGCACTCCCTTTCTTTTCATCAAGAGGATTTACTTGTTTTTCTTACTGGTTTTTATTTTGCTCATCTGCTAAAAAATGTGGATCTGTTGGGTCAGAATTTTCTTTAGGTGACAGCAGCTAGAAACAAAGGAGGTGAAAACCTCTGCCGCCTGAGTCTT
Source organism: Kryptolebias marmoratus (assembly GCF_001649575.2). Lineage (NCBI taxonomy): Eukaryota > Metazoa > Chordata > Actinopteri > Cyprinodontiformes > Rivulidae > Kryptolebias > Kryptolebias marmoratus. The sequence continues at coordinate 10,344,396 of NC_051447.1, read as the reverse complement.
AACTGTACTCTGAGAGGTGGCTCTTCAGCTTTTTGACGTTTTGTTTGTTTAGCCACACGACAACACACCGTAGGGAGTTCTTATCAACTCTCCTGAATGGCTTTTCTTGCATGATATAGATTTTTTTCTTTTTTTTTTTGTAGGTGCAACTCGGCAGACCAGTTTTTGTCAGGTTGCCGCAAAAAAATATTTGGTGAATGGCATGATTACTTTTCTACAGTCGGTCTTAGAAATATCAAAAATAATCCAACGTCTGCTTGATTATTTCCTCAAACTCTAATTTGTTTTAGGGATTATAACATCCTATTAATTATTCTTTTAATAATAATTAAACAAAAGTAATGTCTTTTACTGTCTGTCAGTAAAATATCTCATGAACCCCTAAATGGATTTAATGAAACCCTCGTTAAATAATCATTAGATGAACTACAACTGGTTAACCTTTGGATCTAAGCCAGTTCAAGATGGCTCCCACAGCTAAGTAACTTTCTTAAACACAAAAATGGTTATTGCTCGGAATACTGAGCTAAAATTAGGCGTTGGTAGTAGCTGAGCATCATCTTCAACCCGTACTCCATCGTTGTGTGACGCTTGTCTGAATCGTTGGCATTTACTAATAAAATCAAAACTGTCCGTCAACAAAGGATGGGTTCAGTCCAAAACTCTGTCTTGAAAGATTATGCAGTCCAAGGAATGCTAGGATTTTGACGCTTCCCCGTTGACAGGAAACATCCTGCAGGGGGCGCCATTTGATTATTATTGTTAATAATAATAGTTGTCTTTTTTTCATTTTGCATGTACTCAATTCAATGTTTCCCCTGCATTTGGTGTTTTTTAAAGTTATAATTCAAAGTAAACACAATTAAACATACATTTTGTATATAAATAAGGATAAAAATATTTTTTTATCCTAATACCACCTCTGGAGGTTGTATCCATGGAAATAAAGTAGATTACAAATACACTGATTTTAGTCAGTGGACAAAAAAATAAGAAACTATATGAAATGTGCTGTACTTCCACTATGTGATAAAGTTGTTGACGTTTCAAACCTGTGCTGAAAAATTGACTTTTTATTTGTTGTAATACACACAAAAAGTAAAACACAATAAACTTTAACTCCCGATTGTATGCAGTCACTTTTACTTTCATACATATGGTTGTGAAATGACCTCCAGAGTTCCCCTTAGTGTATGAAAAAAGCACACACACACGACCCTGCTGACACTTTCTACTCCCTTGTGTTTTTATGGGGTTATAAATGACACCTTTTTTTAGTAACTGTATTTTTATTTATTTATTTTTGCTCCTCACTGTGGCTCATTCTGCAGGTACATCAATAAGTCATCGGCCGTTTTCGTACAGTTATAAATGTCCGGGCTCGTGTGCATGACGCGCTCAAATATATGTTCTCATCGGAGCTAATGTGGGCTGTGTGTGTCCTCTGAGTTCTGCAAGATGAAGTGTGGGAGTGGATCAGCTCCAGCCCGTCTTATGTAAAGCAACATATGTGGTGCATTATGGATGAACGCAGCTCATCTCCATCATATAAACCTCTGGAGGTCTTGTGGGAGCCTGAAGGCAGAAAAATATTCATACAGGATCCTTATAAGAGCAGCACTCTCTCACAAAGAATGCATTTTTCTAAATAGCAGGTTTTTTTTCCTTCAGTATAAATCTGTCCATGAAACAAAAGGATTCTAAAAAGCTCAGTCTTCTCCTTGTGACCTCTGACCCTTGGCCTCTGACCACCTGACTGAGAACACTCGTGCTTCAGCAAACTTTAAGGAACCCTTTCTGTTTACCATTAATCTTGTGATGGAAATGCATTTTCTGTCATTTGAAATGCCCCACTTCTTTGTTTCCTTATAAAGAGACACTCTGATTGGTCCAAAAGATCAATCTGAGAATGTGAAGATTATCGTGATGACCCTCATGTAAACAGAAATTTTTAGAGACAAAATCTAGGAGCTGTAATGCAAAAATTAAAAAAAACAACAACACACAGATACAAAATCAGGAACTACAGAAATTGCAGCACACAGTTCACGTGTGATGCAATTTTTAAAAGCATTTTACATCTTTGGACAAATTATGTTTCTACTTTCGATGTTTTATGACGACATCAGTTAATTGAGCCTGCACAGGAGGGCAGTGTTGCACACATTTCTGCAAAGACGTTGGGCCTTTTCAGTCAGTGTTTATCAGCTGTTCTTTGTTGGAAGGCTTGTGATGTTCTAGTTTTACTTTAGAAAAGAAAAAGAAAACTATAAAAGGTACTTTACTGGATTCAGATTAGGCAACACACTTAACCAGGCCATGGTTTTATAAGAAACTCTTATAAGTGAAATATTTTGGTGCATCAACACACTTTCCCATTTATCGATGACATCTAATACACACACACACACACACACGCCAGCCAAGCATTCTCACCTTCAGATGTGGGCGATAAACTTATCTTAAGTTCAATCTTTTTGCTACGTTTTACTTCCCCTTCACATTGATTTTCAGTCCTTAAATGAGTCCTCCACAGGAAGTTTACTTTTCATGAGTTTTTGTTAGAATATTTAAGTTTCTTTTGATGATTTCCGGACCATAACATGTAACGGCAGGAACCCGGATGAAGGCCCAGCACTATCCGAACATAAACACCAGCAGTTGTCTCCTATATTCCCTCTTCCTGATACTGAACTCCAAACAAAGCCTAGCCGTCTTGTTTACTTCCAGCTCTGCGCATTACCCCCCCCCCAAAAAAAAAAAAAAAAAAAACTTTTTCTTACAACCGCTTCTTTCAGGATTTCCGACCCTCCCCCTCTCACCACATATATACGTCCCACCCTCCACAATAACTTCACCACCCTGGTTTTCTACCCCACCTCCATCCAGTCTTATGACTGCCTCCTAAACACACACACACACACACACTGAGACAGGCAGCTGTGTTTACACTCTGTGTCTGTGGCAGCTTCCTGCTGACCTCAGCACAGACTCTACAGAAAACACACTCTTGTTGATCAATAGCTGATCATACGGATCAATAAATATGCCATAAAGACAACTAAACCAGGTTCATATGGTTAAAACATGCTCGGCTTCAAAACAACATTTGTACCCACACTAACATAGCTCACACTCATACACACACACACACACACACACACACACATGCTCTCTTTGGTCCTGTGTGGAAAACAAAGATCTCATTCATGACCATCATCTTGACTTTCTGCAGCCTCCAGCTTGGGGGTCAGGAAGTCGAGGTGGATCAGATCACCGCTGGCGAAGAAACATTGGACCAATCCAAATTTGACCTCCAGAAACCCCCAAAGTATATGAGGAGTTGACGAAAATTCCCTGAAGCTGATGTTTTTAAAAGGATTGTCCAGTCAACTGTGAAGTAAGGCCTAATGGTTATTAATAGTTAGAACCTTATTAGCCGTGACATCAGTCGTAGAGCATGGAGTGTGGAGAAAGAGGCAAAAGTCTTTATCCAGGCTAGGCTAATGTCTGGCCAAACAAGGCTTATAAACCAACTCCGGATGGTCCCTCTCCTCTATAGCATGAGGGACATTGAATCTGTAGTTTTCAAAAAAAATTTCAAAATTTTGATTTGTCTGACTACAGAATAGTTGTCCACTTTGCCTCAGTCCATTTCAAATAAGCTTTGGCTCAGAGAAGACAACAGTGTTTCTGAATGATGTTCACATTCGTCTTCTTCTTTGCCTGTCTTTATTTCGGAGAGACTCAGCCTCTCTAAAATGCTCTTTTTATACCCGGTCCTATTACTGACCTGTTGTTAATTAACCTGCAAAATGCTCCTCCTGTTTCATATACATTCCACTAACTCTGACGTCCTTTTGTTGCCCCTGTCCCAACTTTTGTGAGATGTGGAGACAGGGATAGATAACAGATAATTCACCAAATTAAAGTTTTAATGGCACTTTCCAGAACTTTCTTTCAGTTTGTGATCTTTACGCAGTCTGATAATGGTATAAGACATTCACATAGTTATTGTTTTAAAAAAATGTGAATATGCCAGGTATGCTCCGCTTAAATAAAAGCTGTACAACTACTGATCCAAACCTGGATAGAGTTCAACCCTGGTCCACAGAGCGATGAAGTTTTGTTTTTGTTTCTACATCAGCAAACCACATGCATCTTCAGAATCAAAACCATGGTTGAATGTAGGGTTGAAAAGGAAATAAAAAGCATAAGGGAGGCCCCAGACATGGGTGGGCTTTCTTTATGCCTGAGATTAGTTTGTGGTTTCACTGTAAGTCATGGGTTTTGCTGAATACAGAGCACACACCCTCTCTGATGCTTTTTCCTCCATTTAAGGGCTTTTTTTCAGCGGAGGCTTTTTTCTTCCATAAGCATTTAAGACAAAAAAGAGACCTATGCAGAGTAAATTAGCCTTCCAGATTTGTGATTCTGAACCACAAAAATCAAACTGACTTAGGATCTTTAACTTTCTTGTGTTACATTTGCTGCTCTCATCTCATACGCTGATAGAAATAATAAAGAAATCCATGACTGGTCAGGAATGAGCTTTCTACTGACTTCATGCCAAGTTACGGTGAAACTTTTAAAGATCTAAACTGTCAGACAAGCTTTGCTGCCATGAAAAAAAAATCTTATTTGCATTCTTATTGCAAACAGTTGATCTTGGTACTGCCTTCTTGACAGTAACTCTTAGGTCATGAGTGATGATGAGCTGATTGAAAACCAGTTTATAGTCATGCGCTTCTAACCAAGTTATGGTCAGAATTTATGGCTCGTTAATAACTTTATCTGACACAGTGAAAAACACCTTGTGTTCTCCGAATCCCTGTGTGCGGTGAGTGGAGGTGGATTTTGTTCACCCATACAGTACCTTGATAGAATATTCACACCCCTTGAAATTTTCCACCTTTTGTCACGTTATAGCCACAAACATCAAAGTATTTTACTGGGATTTTATGTGACAGACCAACACAAAGTAACAAATAATCGGAAGTGGAAGAGAACTTGATGCATGGTTTTCAAAACCATTAGGGTTAGGCTGTAAAACAACATCCCAAGCTTTGAACGTCTCACTGAGCACTGTTCAATCCATCATCTGAAAACGGAAAGAGCGTGGCACAGCTGCAAACCTACCAAAACATGGCCATCCACTTAAACTGACAGGTCGAACAAGGGGAGCAGTAATCCAAGAAGCCAATGGCAACTCTGGAGGAGCTGCAAAGATCTACAGCTCAGGTGGGAGAATCTGTCAGCAGGACAACTGTTAGCTAGGCACTCCACAAATCTGTGCTTTATGGAAAAAAGAAAGACGTTGCTGAAAAAAAGCCACAAGAAGTCCTGTTTGCGGTTTGCCACAAGCCCTGTAGGACACAGCAAACATTTGGAAGAAGGTGCTCTGCTCAGATGAGACCAAAATGGAACCGTTTTTGCCTAAATGCAAAATATTAACCTTCTTGAAGCCAGAGAGAGAGGGAGAGGTGGAGAAGCACTTGTAACTTTGGGTCAATTTGACTCGAAGGCCACGGGAGGGTTAAGTGTAACATTGCACATGATCCTGAATACACCATTTCCCTTGTGAAACATGGTGGTGGCAGCATCATGCTGTAGAGACCTGAAACAGGGGCAGAGGTTCACTTTCCAGCAGTACAACCGCCCAAAACATCCAGGGAGAGCTACGATATAACGGTTTAAATCAAAGCAAATTCATGTGTTAGAATGGACTAGTCCAACTCCAGACCTACTTCTAACTGAGAATCTGTTGAAAACTGCCGTTCACCAACACTCTCCATCCCGCTTGACTGAGCTCGAGGTATTCTGAAAAGCAAAATGGGAAAAACTCTCGGGTGTGCAAAAAAGTGGAGGAGACATACCCTTAAATGCTTGCGCTGTGATTTAATAAAGTATTATTCAGTTCAGCTGAAACAGTTTCACAGCAGCTGTTTTGTCAGACTCAAGAGCAGATTGAGTCCAGCAATAGCAGCTATGTTGCTTTACCAGTTGTGCAAGTATACTTTGAAATCTTGCCAAGCTAACTGTACACACTGCAGTGCCTCACAGTTTCCCCTGCAGAGCTGTCAGCCAGGTGTTTTTGCTTCCATAAAAAGGCTGCAGGTGTTTGGGTTTAACCTACACCTTCACCTCGTGGCGGGCCTCAACACACATGCATGTAGATCCTATGGGAGCTGTGCTGCTTTTCATGTGAATCTTGGTAAAAAAAACAAACAAACAAAAAAAAACTTGAGGCTGAACTGTGAGGACCTTGAAGTGTGAACTGTGCATCACACCTTTGCTTTGCGTTCTAGGTTTTAAAAAAAGGCCAAAATTAGTCTTTGAATATGGAATCTAAACAAGGTTTATAAGCACAAACAACACTTGTTTATGAGCCGAAAGTCAAGCAGGACGTGCAGAATGTGCAGATTGCATGAAACCAGGACAAGCTGCGCAGATTATTGCCTCAGAACAAAGATAGGTGTTTACCCACACAGATTAGTTACCTCAGATGACTTCACTCAGATTCTTTCGTTAAAAGTTGACGCCTCAGAGAGACTGCAGGTCACTGAACTTTCAGGAGGTGTTTCGCCTTCTCCCTTCAAGTGACCAATGAGGGTCAAGAAATACCTGGTGATAGGAGAGGAGGGGAGGGGCTACAGTGTTTTTTCCTCCCTGTAGCATGTGTGTGCCAGGAGGTGTTTTAAAACAGGAATGATGAAGTGATTGAGGCAAACGCGCTTTAAAAAAAAAAAAAAGAATAAATGGACAAACAATGTGGAGGTGTTGGCAGATCGAACCGGTTCCAATTGTTTTGCATATTCTTTTGATGTAAGCGTTTACGTCTCTGGTTTGCCTCTGCGGATCTTGTTTTAGACCTGCACGACTGCGTGTTTACATCCAGCACAGCAGAGCCATGTGTGTTTCATTTTCGAGCCAATTTAGATCCGTTTTCACAACATCTCCCCCAATCCACGCTGTTCGCAGAGCAAACGGCCTCCTCGTGCCACATGAGTCATGTGGAAACACAACACCATTTGGCTCAAAGCGATCCAAATATGGCATGCAGCCCGTTTGGTAATGCCTTAAAGACTGGCACAAGAAATCGTACCCCTAATTCAATCAACAGCACGAGAAAGATAGATGTTTTTGCCCTTGTCTGTGTATTCATGTGTCTTTACAGTTAGGAAAATATGTCATAAACCAGACAGATTTTAATGTGCATCTACAACATTTGGAGTCCGCCTAATTCAAAATGGCTGCCACAACTTATTGACCTTTGCCAACACAAGAATGGCTGTAACTTAGTCAAAATGACAGACTCTGAGCATTAACACGTCTTGTGAAATGTGGTTGTGGAGGCCATCTTGAATTAAAACTCTGTAATGACAGGCAGCAGGCGATATGCATCCCTTCGAGGAGAGCTAGGCCTTTAATTATACCTGTTAGTTTTTCTTCTGTGTTCACGCTAGTCGAGTGTTTTGTAAATGGTGAACACAACAGCAGGTCTTGGACAAAATGCTGACAGCAGCCAAGGACAACACCCTCCCTGCCTCCATCAGCCTGGGCACGCTTTGTGAACCACGGAATCGACTCATTTAAGCTCCATTTGCCTTTATTGTACAACCTCAATATCAAGCCTATCATTTTCTCTGCTATTGTTCCAGATCCCCGCCACTGTTTGGCCCATTCTCTCTGCCTTTCCCTCCTCCCGTAATCTGTATCCACTTGGTGATAATTACAGTTTACTGGAAGCAACGTGGCTGGCTGCGAGCGCTGCCTCTTGGGTTTGAAAAACAAGGCGACTTCCATCTTCCCGACTCCTTCGGGAGGCCGAATGCAGAGCTGTGAGGGTGACTTTGGTATGGGGATAGGAATAACAGGATTACCGCTGCTTGTCTCAAGTTTCACCTCAGCTGCTGCCATAATTATCACTCGCCGAAACTCTCAGACAGTAATTATTGGATGTACATCTACAACAGATTAGGTTATGGAATTGACCACACTCAAGATGGCTGCCACAGCTAAGCAAACCTGAAAGAACCCAAGAAATGACTGTAACTTAGTCACTTTTACAAATAGTGGGCTCAAATTTGGTGTGGTAGTAGCTGAGACTGATCCCCAACACAACTCCACACACAACTCAATCGATGCCTTTAACTGTTCATAGTCAACTCTGTTTGTTAGTAAAATATCCCACAAATCATAGTTTTAATGACATTTTCAGAAGATAATCAGTGGATGTACCGCTACAGTAAAATAACTTTAGCAGCCAACCCACTTTAAGATGTCCTGCACACCACAAGACTGTCTATAATTCAGCCAATTTTACAAATATTGAGCTAAAATTAGACGTGGTAGTAATTGTTACCTAACACATACTTCAAGCACTATACATTGCACAAGATAAAGTAGTAGCGATAGGCATCATTCTTTCAAGGGAAGTCTTTATTTTTTTCTCTCTTTGTCACTCATGCAGCTACATTCATTTACTTGCTCTCACACATGTCCAAAAAAAGTGTTGCAGAGATGAGGAGTGGTAATGGTTTTCTAAGCTGTCTGAGATTGTGGATCTCTTGAGTCTGCAGCGCTCATATGTGTGTGAGTATTCGGTTTCGGTCGCTCTCTGTGGTTGGATCCCGTTACACTGGTGGCAGAGGTCCTAGTATCCTTTAATGGCACTCAGAGCTCACCAGGGATGGATGAGTGACGCAGAGAAGGATGGGACACACAGGAGCACAGTCGTGTGAATGCACAGGAACTGTACAAGAGCAACAATGAAGCACATCTCCGTTACTTTAAAGACTGTTACATGAAGGGTGCTTTAAAAAAAGGCGCACACTGCAAAGTATAAAAATCAGACATAAAAAGGTTTTTCTGCACTATATCAAATGGTGCAGCTTGAAAGAGTATACTCCTGTGGTTTTCCAGATATATTGATATGCAGTTCTGAAATGTGGGGCCACACTAAATGTGAACAAAGCCCTTTTATCTGCGTACTTTACTCAACAGATTTGAGCATAAATACGTACCAACACATCAAAACTGTCAGACTTCTCAATCCCAAATGGCGTCAATTCATGAATGTTTTTTGACCCGTCTTCATGTTCTACAACGACTACCTTTAATCACTGAGATAAACCAAATATGACATTAAAACTAATTAATTTCATCTCCTCTCCACATCCTGTGTTGCTGAATTATTTTAAACCCTTAAATCTTCTTCCACCATAAAGCACATTAAGTGAAAGATATACAAAAAGAGATTAGACGTGCTTCCTCCCTGAGCGTACCAATAGTCCTATTTATAGCTTCCTCCTTAAAGAAGAAAACAAGCACAGTTGTTGTTTATTTGCAGAAGACTTTAAAGTATTCCCTTCGTCATATGCGGGGGTAGCCTGAAGGTTTCACAAGATTATGGTTGAGATATTTTTTTGCGAGGACTCTTTTTGTTCTTTTGGAAACCATTTAAAGATGCAACTGAGCAAGACACTAAATCCCTGATTAAGTAACATAAAAAGCATCTGTAATGTATGTAAGTAGAGTTAATAAACAGCTAAAGCACAGGACCCAGTCTCGGCGAGGAGCTGTTTTGCTGCACTCAAGCAGTTTGCGTTCCAGTGTCTTGCTCTTGGCCACTTTTGCAGACAGCTTTAGATTTATATTCATCCACTTTCATCCTTATTCATAAACAACAAAATTGTTAATAATTTTTTGTTTCCTGCTGTCAAAAGCAAATGAGGAGGGATAATGTTTTCCCCCTGTGTCTGTGTGTGCCTTTCTCTTCACTGTTAGCGAAATATCTCATTAATCACTAAATGGATAATAATGAAACTTGCAAAAATTAGTCATTGGGTTGACATTTACAACTGATTACCTTCTGAGGTCAACTTGATTCAAGATGGCTGCCACAGCAAGGAATTTCTACAAAACCCAAAAATGGCTAGAGTCGGTCTAGTCTACAGATATTGAGCTAAAAGTTGGTGTGGTAGTAGCTGAGACTGATCCCCAACCTATATTTTCAGTGTTAACTGTATGCGCAACATCTGTGTTTAAATCTATTTCAATCAACTCTGTCAGTCTGTTAGCAAAATATCTCATGAACAACTTTCAGAAAGTAATCATTAGGTTGACATCTATAACTGATTAACTTTTGGACATGACCCAATTCAAGATGGCCACCACAGCCAACTCACTTTGAAAAACAGATTTGCTAATATTTCTGCCAATTGTACAGATATCGAGCTGAAATTTGGTGTGGTAATAGCTAAGCATTGTCCTTTACACGTACTCTGAGGACAACAAAATGAATATTTGGCATTGGCTTTTGAAATTAAATTTGTCTGTTAGCAAAGTATATCTCATAAATCACTGGACAGATTATAATGAAACTCTCAGAAGGTAAACATCGGCTGTTCATCTACAACTGATTAACATTTGGAGTCAACCCAATTTAAGATTTACCACAGTTAGTCAACCTAAGCCTACACTAAAGTGGCTATACATCATTGAGCTTTACAGAAATTGAGCTAAATGTTGCTGTGGTAGTAGCTGAGAGTGATTCACAATGCATAGTCTAAGATCATTTGAGATATAGCAGTATTGTATGACATTATATGGGTTATAATGTATAACGTTAGTTTTTTTTTTTTTTAAAATGGCTATAAAGCTGACATTTGTCAACATAACGTGATCTTAGTTTAAAACTGTATATCCCTTCTTTTTATACATTCCTTTGAAAAAATGCCTGGCCTTTATTGATAGTTAGTTTTTTATGATGAATATTTTTCTTGGATCTATGAGCTGTCTCCTGTTTTCATGTTGTTTATCACTGTTACTGTAAACTTTGACCCGAGTTGTGATAAAAGATTCTCCTCCCTTAGAGAAATGGTTGGTGTTGTTGACATAGTTCACAGCTTTTTTTACCTTATATGGGAATAAAAAAAGAGGGTGGTTATAAATTACACCCACTCCTAACACTTGATCTAAACACATTTAGGTTGTTGCGTGTGTTTGAGTAGGGGCACCTCGATAAATTCCTCAGTCAACAAGCTCGGCAGGCTGTAAAAACAGTGAAAAGATATGGTCTAATCAAACATGTTGGCATAACTTCGGCCCCGTATCACGTCAACACCTTCAGGTCTTTCGCAGTGGAGTTTATCAGGTGTTAGGGAGCCAGAACTGAAGCATTACAGGTCAAATAAAAGCCCAGGCTCAACCACCTCGGCAGCAGCTCGTTTCATTCCTTTCAAATCACAGGAATGCCCAAGAAAGAAACCTTATAACAAGAAAAAAAACTAAAATCCGTCATTACACTTTTGGTTATCTTGTTTTCCAAAAGAGTTTACAATGTGTACAGGGCACAACCACCTGCTTGGGGCTTGGAAAGCATCAACCTTTGCACCATTTTAATCAAACTTTGAGTTTAGTCTGCAGCCAAATGTACACACCCTAACACTGACAAGCTGATTAACAGGTTCTTGTTGTTCCTCTGCTTCTTTTTTCACCTTACTAAAACGACCTGAAAGTTTTTAGTTAGAAAACATTTTAGTTAGGAGATTGTTTTAACATAACAGGTAAGCGAGTCCAGTGGGATGCTATAAATAAAGGATGTTTTTATTAAACACATGAATAGGCAAAAAGAATCACATGACTTAGGCAAAATATATACAAAAACCAGTGATCACGTCAACATCTGAGACATTTTTTGGATGTTGTACACTTTTAAGGCTTCAAACTTTTAGTCATGTTAAGTAATTTACAAATATATATATATAAAGTGTGAAAGAAAAAGAAAAGTGTTAGTGAAGAATTTGAAAACAAATATTTTCTCCATCTCCCAAAGCTAAAAATGTTTGTTTTTTTAAAAAAAAAAGCATTTCCTCATTGTGTTGTGAAAAAAAAAATGTTATTACCATTATGTTCCCTTCCAGAATATCAAATTATTTGCATAATTTCCTGGTAATGCAATAATTTGTGTTCTTTTTAAAAGGTAACCTTTGTTCATCATCTGCTTTTTGAAAACATTTTTTCTCCTCCATTCAGCAAATGTCGGCACCCGCGTGCGAGCTGTGTACTGTAAAGAGAAACAACCTCTATTGGGATTTTCCTGGAAATAAAGAACAGAGACATCCGTGAGTTATAGCGCACTGGAAACAGAAAAAACAGCAACTTGTTTTGTTGAGGAGGCGACCCTCTCTGACCAAAGCTGCACAAACAGCTGATGCATGCATGGAAAATGATCATGGTTGAGCAGGTGTGACGCTCACACCAGTGATCGTTACCTTTGGGTCAGAGTAAGTAAGTGTGGTTTCTAGTTTTGGTTCGCATCATAGTCTGAAGTGTGGTGGACCAAGAAAAGTCCTGCTTGTTTCCATTTCTGGAGCCATACGCACTAAGATGCTTATGATTATCCAAGACCCTCAAGCACAGTCAACACACACATTACTTCAAACCTCAGTGCTGTCATAGCTGAGTGTGTGTCTGCATCGCTTCTCAAAAAGCCATTTGCTAATTGACTTAATGATCCATGTTGGATATTTCTGAAGCAATAGGTTCTGCATAGGATATTCACTCCTAACTCCTCATCCTTTCCACTTCATACGTTGCATAATTGTGTGGCTGGTTCCCAGTGATAACGCTGGTAGAGCAAACAGTGTGTTTAATGGACCCGGGGGGAAGGGGGGTTAAAATAGCCTGACCTACTGGAAAGTGGATGTTTGCTTTGTGCTAAATGTGGAAAAATAAATCCAGATGGCTTTTTCTCACCGTTTGATTTGAGTAGATGATAGGTAGAGATGTGTGAAATTTGTTTTTATGTCCTAATATATACTGTGTATTCTGCTAAAAAAAGAACATCTATTAAATACAGCAAAAACACCAACAAAAGGCTTTAATAATTGATATTTCCAAAATCACAGACAAAAAATTAAAGAGGTCACTGATTATGTGTTGCAAGATTTTGAACTCCAACTACAAATGAAGAAGGGATGCATTGTTTGGCTTCTGAATTAGGGACTTTGGCTTCAATTTTTTATGAAGTTTGGCTCGGATAATTCATTTGGCATAGATGAGAAGAAGAACAACTGCTACTGGTTGTAAACAGTACATAAGGAGCTCTACACTCTGAAAACAAGTCCAAAACCACAACCATGTCTCAGCCAAAACATGGTCTCTCGAAGAATATCTGGCTCAGAGGGTTTTAATGTTGTCAGTAAATGCTCAGTAAACAGATTTTTGTGTTCCCGAAAAGCACAACTACCCCCCCCCCAAACAATACAATTGTGGACTTTTTAATATCATGCTTGTTGCAGTTCCTGACAAGGTAGGTGATTATAAATTTAAAAAAATACATTTAAGATGTTTTATTCAGGTGTTGACTGTTGTTGATTCACACAGTTCTTACCTTGCTGCTCTGTGTCCAAATAGAATTTTTTAAAAATATGTTTAGCTGTAATTAGTTATCTCATGCTTACCAGAAGGGTCATGTAACACCATGGCTGTGTGTGGAGGAGTAGGCGGGACTTAAAGGCCTACATCCCTAGAGGGCAGACGCTGGTTCCAAAAATACAACAGGGCTGCTCCCATGACCTGAGCTCTGCTGGTAACAAGGAAAAAGGCAGTGCCATTTCCTTAAATGTAGATGGTTTAAACCAATTGGTGTTGATACCAGCAGCAATGAGTCGGCATTGGGTGTGGCAACAATCAACACAGAAATGCTCCTCTTTCACTGATCAGCTTCCCGGTGTTGATCTCATTGGCTGAACTTTGCTTGTTTACATCCAGCACTCCTTTGTCTGCACGGTAATTTGATTAGCAGATGAAGTGAATAAAAAGAAAACACATTAAACTGGCCACAACAGGGCTCGTTGATTTTAGGCACTGGATTTTCACTGAAGAACACTTCTATCAAAAAGTCCCACTCGCTTATGGAAATGGAGTTCAGTAATATTCAACAGAACACAGACATTTCAAAGAAATGGCATCACGAACCAAAGAAAACTGTGTATTTAAAATAGGCGTAAACTCTTTTTTTTTAAATGATGTTTTCGAACCCAGCCACACCCTGTTTATAAGCTGGAAATCTTATCTCTGGAGGACAAATGTAAATGTAATCCATATTGTATTGTGTAGCGAAGAAAAGACGCAACACACCCAGTCATAGACAATACATTTGACTGACAAACTCTTTTCTTAGGAACCCATTTCATGGGAACCCATTCTGTATTCTAATGTATGTAAAACCTTTCAGGTTCTTATACGGGGCGTCCTTGCGTCAAGGTGAAGATATGTATGAAATCCAGTTATTATTAAGCTTGGAAGGATGTTCGGCCGTGGAGCTGATTACCAAGTGTAAGCGAAGAGGAGTGCACACTGATTCAAATGTAATTTTCGTCCAACAATCTAAAATCAGATTATGTTGACTCACAGGCTGTCACTTCTCTATTTGCATGTGTGATTTTGATATGTGCGAAAGGGTTATGTGACGTAGCTTGGCCATTTCAGGACACGTCGATGCAATTTCCTGGATCCGAGTGACATATTTTGGTATGGAATGTCACAAGGGCTCCTCTTTTTCTTGTTTGAGACAGCCTCATAGATCACAGTTAGAAGATGTAGACATAAACACATCTCACCAAAAACCACTAAATGTCCATGAGGATGAGAAGGTAAAAAAAAAAAATCTGTTTGTGTCAGAACAAATGTTAGATACATCTAGCGAATTATAGGTAATATTTCACCACAAGTCAGTAAAACCCGCTCTGCAGGCAACAATATGCTTCTACCTCAGACTTTTAAAAGAAAAATAGGTTTTCAGAAAACTCCAACTGAAGTAAAAAGGTTATTTCCCTTGTCTTTTTTTATTTATTCAGATGGTTAGATGAGTCTAAAGCCTTGTCATCATAACTGAAGCTGACAAAATTTTATTTTTTTTTTAACTTGTTATCATGTCATTTCACATATTACATCACATCTCATATTATTTTACGACATATCATATCCTATCTTAGTAAGAATCACAACTTATTTCTTCTTATGCCATTCATCATATCATACATCTTATATAATATGAGTTTTCAGATGCAATCATTATTTTCAAAATTGAATAAGGCTGCTTCATTAATATTGACCATATATGATTAAAAACAACCTACAATCTAAAGCCTTTCGTCCCTGCTAATGTTGACCACTTCTTTCAATCGTTTTCCCAGCCACTCTTGCTTGACCTTCTCCTTTTGTTTTCCTTGTGGCAAAGTGTAAGCAAATTTGAGCTGCGCTAAAGTACACTGAAGTGCAACAGTCTCTATAGTGTTTACACCTGCTTCCTCATGAGATCATGTGAGATGAGGTAGTGCTCTGCTTTCTGCTGAATTACTCCTGTTCAGCAGTATCCTGTGGAGTAAGATGTGCTATCGCCCAAATAAACTGCATCTGAAAAGTGACATCGTGTGTTAAAATCTGAGGCCAGCATAAGAGAATATCAAATAAATTTATAAGATAGAAGTCAAAAGGAAACCCCTTTTAACATAAACCATTCAATGGATATGTTTTTTATGCACTATGTTTTCAAATGACCAGAAAAAAATCTAGTGCTCTGGTTAACAACTTTGTGGTCCAAACTGCCTCCAAGGGATGGTATAGCAGGGCCATTACAGAAAAGAAGAAAAAAACTGGATACATTTTAGAGAAATCACTGCTCACAACTTAATAACTTATTGTACGTTACATAAAAGGATCGGTTCTAAGTGGATTTTTTTTAAAGGTCGTGAGGCAAAAAGAATTTAAATTCCCTGAAGATGTACCCATTTGTGTTCAGTAAACTCTTTATTATTATTCTGTCCTTATAATCCTCATCGCTTTTGCCCTACTGCTTCTGCCCGAGTCTGTACATTAACCCCATCTCTCCCGAGCATTGTCTAATTAGTGGTCAGACGGATAGGCTGTAATAGACGGAGAACCTATTTACCAAATGGCTACCCCTGTGCTGAGCTGCGAGGCAAATTCCGCAAAACCATGTGTTTCTGTTTTTAAGAGGCTTTTTGAAGCCAAACTACCAAAAGCACAAGAACCCCCTGCCTGCTTATCAAAGTACGCACTCTTTTGCATTCTTAAACATTTAAAAGAAAAAGAAATAGGGCGCGGCCTAGTTGTTGTCTGTTTCGGTACGAACATAGATTTCTCTGCTGATGGCTAAAAAGCAATGTAAGTGTTTCCTCTTTCAGGGAAGAGTGGGGATTTTTATTGCAATGTTCCAGCTTTGGTTTGTGGTGTACAAAAAGAAGAGGGGAGTTTGACAGACCTATTATGAGAAAAAAAAAGGGAAGCAGACGAAACAGACAGAACAACAAATACACTGTTTTTCTTTTCCCTTTTTACCAAAACAGTGACAAAGCTTTGACTGTAAATGTGAAAACCCACATTTTTCTTTTTTGTTCATTTTGAGTTCACATTGTTGTCTGTCTCCTTGGAATTTTTTTCTTATTTGAAACCCATGTTGTGGAAGACGTTCTGACCACTAAACAGGAGCAAACAACTTTCTGCAGATCTCTCACAGCAGTACAAAGGTCATTTAGTCTGCAGCAAACGTTAAAGGACCAATTCACAAGCCACTGCAAAATTCTCTGTGTTTTCCTCCACCACGTCTGTTCTTTCTCTCAACTTTGATCCAGCAGACAAATGAAAAAGATGGAGAAAAAAAAGCAGCAGTTGGTTTTCAACATTAGACGAAAGTACTTTATTATTATTGGTATTATTTATGACCTGAAAGTCAGGCAGCAACAGATGTGTTGTAGCCTGGCTGTGAAGAGTGAGCCTGTTTTGAACTAAATGCCTTCCAGCAAACACATAGTCACACAGCTTCATAACAAGGATTTTTTTTTTTTCACATGGAAAAAGTAGTAAACAGCTACAGTATGTTTGAGGTGTTCAGAATGCAAAATGGTTAACACAGTACTCAGAACAAATAATAATAAAGTTGAGCCTTTTTTATTGAATGGCAGGTCATATTTGAAACTGTTCCAGGCATGTTTCTCAGTTGGGGGTTGCTGTGAGCATGTATGAATTTGTATGGCCCTCAAAGCCATAGGAAGAATGCCATAATACCAAATACATGGAGTTAAATGCTCTTTAACTATATATTTCTACTTTTCATAACCTTGAATCCATGGTTTATTATGGAGACAACTAATTCAACGTTATGGTTAAACAACAACTTGAGGCCAGTCTTTTCATAAATGCAATGCTTCTTGGTTCAAAATTATGTTTACATTGCGAAACAACCCCCCACAAACTTCTGTTTGTTTTCTGCGCTGGCTAGTCATTTTTTAACCAGCTCACACAGCCTACACCAAGCTGAGCAAGCCTCCGAAAAACAGTTCAAGAATGTAAACAAACACGGTAACCTTCAGGTTTGCCCTCTTGCGTGTACATTCACATGTTTTCGACAGCGACTGGCTTTAAAGGTCGCGCAGGTTTTCTCACAAACACATATATGATAAATGAGGCTCCGCGGGAGGTGTTAAGTCCCTCAGCTTCCCAGTCTGAGGACCTACCAGGCTGCATGGCTCATTACAGCTCTTCTGCCCTCCTCCGCAGCCCTGTAATTATAAATCCCCTGACAACCCATTCACATAAAGCCTTTCATTAGCATACAGGAGCACAGGAAAGTATGAGCTCATCATGTCCGTGATATGCATCTGGGGTTTTAGATTTGCATGGGTAAAACGGCCTGTTTGTTGACATTTCAGACGAAAGGGGAAGTTAGGAGGGCTTCAGCTCTGCTGTACTTAAAATGTTTACATATCACACGCCCGTGCACGGGCTGCTTGAAAGTTTAATTTATGTGTTTGTGAGCGTGCATACCATGTGTGAGGCTGGACTGCAGCAAGGCGGGGCAAGACTAATTGCACTGGAGAAGGCAGAGATGTAATCAGCGTAGGCAAACGCAACAGTTTGAGAAGACGGTTTATCAGGCACATGCACAAATATGGAATCCATTTTGTATACACCCATATATACACTCTTATCCTTTTCTCCCAAACACACACTCAAGGACTGCAGAGATTATCAGACAAACTTGTTATGGTACACAGAGAGCAGTTTGACAGATAAGAAACCTGCACACATCATCTGTTGTCTATGACGGCCTTTGTTGATTTAGAGAAAGGTCTTTGGTGATAGTGTCACCTGTGTTTTTCCAAACTACTCGATGGCCCTTGGCTGTTTTGTTTCACAGCAAACCCTCCGGACATGCAAACACAGCAGATACTAGATCCTACTCAAGGGCTCTCCGGATCCTCGTGAGACTCAGTGATTTCCAACAGCCGGCCTTTATATGACACTGGTGTGGATTACAGCCTAGGCCAAACTGAAATGTTGTCTTTGCTTTCATGTAACATAATTTATGCTTTCCGGGGTCACAAAAAAAGACTGCATTCTAATTCTAGTTTTTTTTATGATCACCTGTTTAAAGCTTTAGTGTCTTAGGCCTCGTCCACACAGAAATAAAAGTTTTACAAAAACAATCTTTTTGTTTGTTATTTCTAAAAACTATGATTGTAAACACAGCACCATTTCTAATAATGTCTTCATCCATATGGAAACACACAAAAAAGCACACGGATAAAGCTTACACACTGGGTGTGAAACACAACAAGATGAGGAGGACACCCTC
Organism: Kryptolebias marmoratus; assembly: GCF_001649575.2. Classification (NCBI taxonomy): domain Eukaryota; kingdom Metazoa; phylum Chordata; class Actinopteri; order Cyprinodontiformes; family Rivulidae; genus Kryptolebias; species Kryptolebias marmoratus. The sequence continues at coordinate 10,325,729 of NC_051447.1, read as the reverse complement.
ATGATGTAGGTTAGCTGGTGGTGAAGATTCTCAGCCATCCAGGACATGGTAAATCCAATAATAATAAAAAAAAATAAAGGGCTTAAACAAAAGTCCAGTTGTTTTTGTTAGATTAGATGTGGGCTATGACATGGTTGTTGTTTTTTTCAAAAGATTGTGTCTTGGCTGTCTACACAAAAAAAAAACAAATAGGGGTTTCAAGATTTTTCACTCTGGAATTAAAACACAGTTTTAGGGCTCCTAAAATACTGCTTCCACATGAATGCAAGCTGAAAATATAAAAAAAAAAAAAAAAAAATCATAATCACAAAAAACACCCCCTAAATGAATTGAATGTTCAAAAACAACTTCTGTACAAATGAGAAAACCATGATGTTTTTCAATTAACGCAACATTTCTTTCTTACATTGATTTTAGGCATAATTTGAAACTTTCAATAACTGTTCTGAGCTGTAATTTTGTCTTAGCCTTCCATCCACCTTTGCTTTTCAGTGTAAAGCGGTCATCATGTCACAGCCTCATTCATCCATCACTTTTATTTTCTGCCTGCCAGACGCTCCATTTAAAACTTATTGTGTTGGAGCACGAGATGAGGCATGGATTGCCCATGCTTTTCCCACGTGCCCACGCTGTTCCCTTTCTGTGCCAGTCTTGTTTGGCTCTGGCTGTCTCTCCCTGCAGATATAAGAGACCCATTGAAGCGGCGAGGCCCCAGCAGACAGCTCTGTGGGGGTTGGTACAGATGCCTGATAACAGGCCGGCTATTATGCATATGTGACAGATGCAGGTTGTGGTGCAGCATGTTTACTGGAAAGTGATAGTGGGCCTGTGTCTGTGTGCAGAAGTTGTTGTGAAGATTCATCAAAAAGCCATTGTTGATGATTTCTGTGATGTAGGTCAACAGAGTTCTCCACCCCACCCCCAATCATGGGACTTTTTGACCTTCTGCTTTGTGAGAGACTTCTCTTAGAGCTATGGGCTTGCAGAAATGGCGATCAAGAATGGTTTTGTGTTTGAGTGTGTGAGTGCTAATGTGTGTAGACTGCCTTTCTAAGGGACTGAATGATGTCACCAATCCCTGTAGCACAATCGACTCTGCTGATGTCTCCCCACAGCCGGGAAAGAAAACCAGTGTTCATTGTCTCGCTCTGTGGCTACACTACACTGTTATTGACCTCCATGGTCAGCATCAAGAATTAAGATACACTGCAAACTGTATTTATCTCTGTATAGCTGCAGACAATTGTGAATTACCATTCAAGTGATTTTTATCCCTTAATGATCTGGTAGAGCAGGCCTTTTGGTGAAAAAACTAGCTGCTGCAACGCAGACGAGGTTGTTGGAAACAGTACGCTCTGAAAAAAAGGTGCATTAGCATATTACTAAAACAACTCCTTCTTATAAACATTTTTGTTACGGTATGAAAATGTGTAGTTTATTTTGAAAAGTATACAAAAAAAAAGACATTTTTGTAACGGCAAGCCTTCAGAAATACTTTAAAGGTTCAAGATCTGATAAGATTTTAAAATAATTTTTGTGTCTGAGATTATATTGCCCTTTCTTGCATCACTATCCTAACCTATATACTAAGAAAAAAAACATTTACAATTTAAAAAAAATTACTATTTAACTTGTGTTTAGTAATTTAGCCAAATAATGTATTTGAAACAAACTTTTGATTGTTTTCCTGAACCTAACAAAGTCATTTTGGTGCAAAACAGAAATGAAAATTGAAAGATTTGCAAAGACAGTAAAACACACATCTCAACAGAATTCTAGCATCCACTACCAGGACTCAAAATGTGGGAAATCAGATAGTAAATCCCTACATGTTTTTCCTCCGGCTTTTAAAGCCATATTTTTCCAGGGATTCAAATTGGTCGATAGAAATCTCAGCAGAGAAACACAATCTTTAACTAAATGTTTAGTTAAAATATTGCTTGGATCATACTTTTGTGCTCTGAAACCTAAAGTAAAATTTGGTTATTGCAGTGATCTATTGTTAATGTTTAGAAAACTGGTTATTAATGAGAAAAGATTATTCATTTGAGTTCAATTTATTGGCGAGTATCTGCTGCATTCTTAAATCCCTACTAAAATGTTTTAATTAAAGTTAGACCCTAAATATACAGCAGCTATAAAATGTACCCTTGGCATGATATTGGATATAAAAAATAATCTGACATGATTTACATAGCTAGTATTTTTTTTTTTACATATTTTATTTGTTCCTTGAGCCATGGAGTGACATTCAAGAGAAAGCCTAAGGGCACATTTATCCCCAAAAGCTCTTAAAGTGAAACATCAAACCACTTTTACCATCAAGATGTTTTGCATAAACTGATTTATGAACTGTAACATACTGGACACTTTTGTGCACACAACAGCATGCATAAATCAGGTGTGTGTACATGCGTGTACACAACAACACACAAAGGCATGTGCTTGGACACATCGTAGTGGCGTTGATCCTCAGCTGGACTTTCTCGAGAGGTCACAGCCTTCTTCTCTTTGCTCTATCAGTATAAATTCTATGTTCCCTGAACCAGAACCCCAACAATACCTGTGGTTAAGACACTCGGGGTAACATTGGGATGCCACTGGACTTTGTACCCCTGTAATCTCTGGTTATGTTTACCCTCTGGCTGGTCTCCAAGGAGGCTTGAGTGTCAAATTCCCCATGGTTTCATCTTTATCCTCTTCCACGGAGTTATATAAGTAAGACAGAAATAAGTATTTCCACACATGTAAACACACACACACTTTATGGATACTTCTCTAATTTTAGCAAGGCAGTAAGTAAGGAGGCAATATGATGGTCATGTAAAACAAACTCTTTTACTCTTTACCCTTTTGTTATTTCCTTCATTCTTTAGTGCATTTTTTCTTAAAATGTTTCGTCAGAAAGCTAAGTTTGGGACTAATTTAAGTAAATTTACAGTTGTGGTAATTTCATACATATTAGCAACTTTATATGTCTGTGGCTACAAAGGAACAGAGAACATTAAGATAAATTTGAACAAGAATAGCAACATAACACTTTTTGTGCAAACCTTTGGACTTGCATTGTGAAAAACTGTAATCTTAAGCATATTTGTTTTGTTTTTCCAACATGCATAGTTTTTGGTGTTCATGCATAAGTATGTGTTATCATGCTACCATTATGCATGCTTGCATTAATATGGTAATCAAAAAGCACAAAGTTGACCAAGTATTTACTTACTAAGAACATGTAGCAGTAGTTTGTAATGTTGCTGAAATGTATATTTTTAATGTTTTAGCCAATTTGTTCATCTTAACAGGTTGCAAAATTTACAATTTATAGCTTCTAAAAGACACAAAAGCCCACATTCAGACACAACTGTAACACTATAAACTTAGTTTTGAGTCTTTTGTGCTGGTTTAGTCTGCGTTTTTATGTTTTTGATATTTTTAAGTTTCTGCTCAGGGTTATGTGCTCAAAATATGACATATTTATAATGAGGAAAAATATGACTTTTACATCCAGAATACAAAAAAACCCCTAATAAATAAATAAATAAATAAAGAGAAGTAGTTAATTTTAGCAGCATTTTTTGTCCTTAGTGCTTGTGTAACTGCATTCAGGGGCATTCTGCACTCTGGATATATCAAGACTCATTAAAGGGAAGCGTTGTGCTCACAGCGCACCCCTTGCTTTTGTTTTATTCTCACTCACAGTTTTATTTTACAGCACATATGGGGGGAGAAAAAACAAGGCACACAAACAATGAGCTCACGTGGATTCAATCCTCCCACAGCTCCCAGGCTGCTCTGAAGTCTGAGGGGTTTATCTCTTATTTATAAGACTTTGAGGTCAACACCACAGAGCCCCAAAGACCCTTAACTGTTGTAGATCCATGGAGAAAGAGAGTTAGCGTTCTTTTTTTTTTTAAAGGTTAGTTTGATTATCTTTCTGTTCTAGTTGACACATTTGGATCCATATAAAAATTTTGGCTGACAACCTGTGTCTTTTGTAAGAGAAATGAATGTGTGAATGTGCACATGGGTGTGGTAAGGGGACTCAGTCATGCTTCCCCCCCACCCCCAACCCCCACGCTGCTGCTCGGTTTCACCCCTAAGGCTCCTGTGGTGTATGACGCTAATAAATTTAGCAGAAATCACATCAAGTGGGCTCATGGCTCCATCGATTGCATGAATGACATCATTCCTTTCTCCTCTCCGACCCTTTTATGCTCAACAGAGGAAGCAAAGTAGGGCAGAAAGATCTTTAGCTCAGGAAGAGATCCTCTTTCATGAAGAAAGTTTTTATTGCATTTTCACCTGTCTTGCTTTTTCTCCTTCAGGCAATCAAGCTGATGAGCATATGCATTATTGGAGTTTTTTTTCCCTTCACCATTAATGTTTCCACATTAGTCTGCCTGATGCAAGATGGACAGTCTTTGAGACAATTGCGTTAGAAAGCTAAATGCAGATGGAAAAGCTTCTCACTCCTGCCTACCATGGGAGCTTAGTAAAATGAGTTTATAGATAAGTGTGTCAAGCCACTTTTGGCCCTGCATTGTGAAGAAATAATGTGTACCTGTGCTTATTTCAAGTGTTATAAATACTCTTGTTCCATATAAAGTTCTACAACATGTGGGGATTTAGATTACATTTTTTCAGAGGTTTTTACTGGTAAAGGTTTTTCAAGCTCGTTGTGTTTTCTTCGGGATGTATTAGATCGGAGTACTGACCAAAACATTCAGCGATCTGTATTGTTCACCTGCTGTTGGTGCTTTTACACCAGTGGTGTTGCAATATAGCAGCTGTTGTGATGTACTGTGCCAATATGTCTGCACTTTGGGTATTTCTCATGGTGGTAGTTATAGAGCAAGATTCAGTCCCACCAAATTAACCACTAAGCAGCACACTTGAGAGGAAACGCAAAAGAGAAGAAACACGTTTCCAAGAAACAAGGCAAAAAGGAATTTTAGAACAGGGAATCGAATATGTCGCTCTGGATGACCAACCCGTCACTGTGGTGGAGAAAATAGTTTTTTGTCACCTTTTCGAGCTGTTGCAACCACAGTATTTCCTACCCTCTTGACACAACATAATTACACAGGTATTTCTGAGATGTATAAAAAACCTTGCCATCACCTGGCATATTTTATTGATAATTTAAAAAAAAAAAAAAAAAAAAACAAAACTGACGAACAACAAGAACATAAGGTTGTTGTTTTTTACTGCAATGTAGTGCTACTGAAGTGTCAGGCAAAAGCTTGCACTGATTTTAATAACTTTAATATACTTATATTTGCTAATCTGCAAGGATCCATTGTCATAAAATGCAAAATAATGCAAACATCAGATTGAAGCTCAGTATATATTATTTTTAAGTGACTTGGATCAATATCAGAGACCAAAAAAACTCTTGGTTGAGACATTCCTAGGTTTTCTGACTGCTTGGAGAACTGAAACATTTTCATCTAGCCTCTAATTTATCACATTGCAAAAACAAGCTTGAGAAATAGCCATAAAACGTTGAAGCGTACGTTGGGTGAGCTTCAGAAAAACAGCTGCATATTTGTTCTCCAAATATGTGTAATCAAGATTTTACTGCTTGTGGCTTTGCAATAGAGTGTCCTAACAGTTTTACGTTTTGTCTTTCCCTTATAGTTATTTAATACTTGTGTGTGTGTGTGTGTGTGTGTGTGTGTGTGTGTGTGTGTGTGTGTGTGTGTGCTAATGGGAGGGAGTTTACATCATTTGGTGACTCATCCAGGAAAGAGCACACCGTGTACTGTTCCCCTGCATCTCTGCCTCATCCTGACTGCAAGCTCAAGGGAAAACATTAAACCTTTTGCTAAAATGGGTCTAACTGCCTGCCCTCTGCAAAGTCTTGACCAGAAAGAACTTAAGATGGTTTCAAATTATTGCCGACTGTGTTGAGAACAGATAAAGGAACATTTTGGCTTATTATATGTGACATCACCGAGAAGAGAAGTCTCTTTGATTAAGACTCATGTAAGCTCTGACCTCGCTGTTGTAACCTCTCCTGGGAAATGTGAAAATATCCACCATGGCCAGCATTAGTGCTCTGTCAAATAACACACCCTCCTCATTTTCTGCAATAAGACTGCTGCAAAGGCACAGCATGGGTCCAAATAAAAGAGACTTAAATCTGAAACTCTGAAAACTTAAATACTGCTCAACGTTTGATACCGTCTTTGGAATTACATTTAGATGTGCTCAACAGATGATGTGATAGACGCTCACAATCATTTTTGAGCGAATACTATAATGAAAGGCCAGGTGAAACCGGAACCAAGCAAGCAAAGGAGAAAGTCTATTTAAAAGTCAGACAGACACAGACCAAGAAGAAAGGTGGAATGCAGTTGCAGAGAGGTCTGAAAACAACTTCAAAACAAAATCATGTTTCCATGGTAAAACAAAAAGAAAAAAAGTTGGAAAAGGCAGGATTCATTAACACAACAAGAAGACATGGGAAATAAACTGAAAAACTTGACGCTTGTTGTGTGCAAAGATCATCTAGCAACAGTGAGTCATGACTGATAACAACCAGTTGTGGAGGGTAGGAACAAAACAACAAGGCAATAAACACACACCAGGTGTGAAGCAGAAATCCAAGCTAATAAAACTGCATAGCACCTTAAAAGGTTAGCATGAAACTGAGTGGAATATAATAAAAACAGATAGATTCCTAAATAAAACAAAACCCAAACTATAATGAAAGATGACTTTTTGCAAAGGATTCAAGGTGTATTGGGTATTGTGTTACAGAATGATGATTTTTGTATTTCTTTTGGTGCCTCTTCTTTGCATGAAAAAGGTCTGAAAAGTCATCATAAGGCAGATTTGCATAACTCCTGGTCTTTTTGTTGCTTTGACACAACACAATGAATTTTTTGACATCCGTGTTGGGATGCACCGGTCACATAAATATTAGATTACAAGAATGCAAACACTGGTAAAATGCACCAACGTTGGCTCAATGAATTTCACTGAATATAACAGTGAATAAATAATGTGGCATTGAACTGCTTTTTATTTTTTGACAATGGCCTCTGGGATTAATTTGAATTTCATAATAGTGACAAAAAATAAATAATACCAAAAACTTTGCTTTTACCATTCTGTATGTACAGCTATCCTAGTTTGTAGATGGAAATCAAACCGTGTACCTCCAGCAAAGCCTGTGTCCATGTCTTTGTGTTTGTTTACTCATACAGAATACTAAGATTAAAATGCGCCGACCATTCATCTCTGTGTCATATCCATCAAATACAGCTAAGGCGTACAATCCCTCCTCTCGGTCTCTGCGGCCATACGGCCCTTTACGTTGCTGCAGTCAATATTTGTTTTTCTGCTCTCCATTTCTTACCTTCTAATTTATTAATCTCCTGTCCTGTAAAATATGACAGGTAATTATAAATGGATTAGGAAAGTCGGTGCTGACAATGAGAGGAATAAGGATGAAAAGTAAAGACTGAGGACTTCACTTGTACCACGATACTAGATGTGTCATTGTGTTGTTCTAAGGATCAAAGGCTGATAAATCATTCATAAAGATTGATTGCTTTCTTTACATTCAAAAGCATTAGATGTTTTCTTCAAAGAGCTGCTTTAAAATATAAGCAGGATAGCAGAATCCTCAGTTGTTAAATTACTGCCTGATTCAAATTTGCTAGAACAGCCGGTATCATCTCATTCTTCGTTTCATTTCTTCCCCTTTGCTGATTCAGAAGCTGCATTAAAATTCCCATTCAAACTAGGTCAGCACCCTCTCGCTTTTCTCATGTTGCCCCATTCGCGCTGCATTTTTCTCTTTCCGTTTCCCTGGCACTGTTTGCTACGTAATCCCTATCTACAGCACTTCTGTTGCAAGAAAATGGATACAGATGAGACTAGGGAGCTTTGATTTCACACAGTCTGCTTCGAGCTAATTTCTTCTTTCCCTTTGTGGCTTTCATCCCCTTGGATGTCTGCCTTTCTCTCCCCATGTGCCTGAAACCATTCCTTTTCTTCTTTTTTTCCAACTCCTCTTTAGCCTCTCCGTGGGTTATCCATCACTGTCACCGCGCTCTTTTGCAGAGCTTCTGAAATTATAGATCAAGGATGACCTGAGCCTACATCTCTATGATAGCACCTACACAGCATTCCAGGCACTTTAGCAAATGGCCTTTTTAATAAGTCTCCCTGTAATTCTGAAGGATGCCGGCTGTCAAAGGATGGAAACTTAGATCATTGGGTTTTAGTGTTTAGTTTCTTTACAATGACCTGTCTTGTAATCTTACAATAGAATGGAATGTAGGTTAGCCTACTTTGAGACAAGACGTCACAGAAAAACAACCACCTTATTGTCAGTGTTAGGCGTTGATGCAACAACTCATTCACGCTCCATCCAAGGAACTTATTTCAAGTTCATTTTTTACATTTTAGTTGCTAATTATTGTAATGCCTAATTACAGTTTTTGGAGCCAAATTGAGGATTAGTTAGTTGGTTGGTTGATTTTGAAGCCCAGTTTGCAGGTGTGCTATTATTAATCACAAACCCAACATTGACTTGTTTTCACATGAATGCATCAAATAACAAAAGTGCCTTTAAAATGCACCGCTGGGTCAAAAAATTAATTGTTAAAATATGTCTGTATGTACCACGAGCACAATGAAAATGTAAAACCAACAAGAACTGTGTCAAAAGTTACTTGGATCATCTGAAGGAGGGTGTAGTGGAGGTGCAGCTGAAATGACAATACTTCAAATTAGTGGTGTCCAATTATAATCCTCAAGACCCATTATCTGCAGGTTTTAAATGTTTCTCTGTTGCAACATGACTGATTTGAATGAATAGGTAATTATTTGGGTTTCTGCAGGCGTCGAAGACACACTATAGACACAATTCAACAATTGAATCGGGTGTGTTGGAGCAGGGAAACAACTAAAAGATGCAGGAGTGGCCCTCAAGGACCAGGATTGGACACCACTCTGTTTAATATAGAGATTGGAGTCTCGGTGCTATGCTGGACAGAGGGAGTTGTCATTCAGTATTTGTTAAAAACAACAGCTCAAGTGGAAAAACACTGATTTTATTTTTCATCCAGCTAGTTTCTTTAGTTGTTTTCCAAGTGTTTAAAAGTGTCTTCCTTAAAAGATGTTTGTGGATTACTTTAAATTATACCAAGCAACAATCTTTTGATCATGTTTCGCAAACAAAATTTCCTGAACAGATAGTGAAGCTTTGAGTAAGGATCGGGGTCGCATTTCTCCAACACATTATTATGTTTAGCTGTTGTAGAAGTATCGCAAAGTTGAGACAATTCATACAAACCAAGAGTGTTTATGATCTTTGCTGTTTCTCTAGTTATGATTTCCATGTGTTCGGTCTATGAACATAGACCCAGACCCAGTTAAAGAGAATGCATCTCTGTTTTTGTTCTCTATTTTTATTTCCAGTTCAAGTCCTTTGTCAGCACTGTGGAAACAAATGAACATGTAAATGCATGAAAAAAAGGACCCTGATATTCCATTTTAATTACCAGGAACAAAAGCAAAATGCTGCCACATGAAGGTGACATGCTTCAAAGTACCTGTCACCATGGCAATAGCTGCTGGCTGACAGACAGACCCCTGTGAGGCACATCAACATTCACACGGTAAGCCTCTGCGTGGGTCCATGGAATGCTTTACCCCTTCATAGATACCATCATATTGTGTGGTTTAATTGCACGAGGGATGCACATGTTTTATAAAAACAAAAGAAAACAAACGGCTAATAAAATGTGTTGTAATGTTTAACACAGACTTCTCATTCAGGGAGCTAGACCCAGACACCCAGCAGCTGTAAGATATCCATAAAGTAATAAAAATGCATTTGTTCTGTTGTTAATGTCACATTTTACTCGTTGGATTTCTCTTTGAAGGCTGGTGCAAATTGCACAGTTTTCTGACGGCAGCAGGACTACAAAGCTGGGCTTTATCTTTTACAAACACATGCTGTTGTTCAGTTCCCTCGCCTACTGTACCATATGGTTGGATTTCTTTGGCTAGCCAGTCTTTGAGGGTTTCAACTAATGAAAGGTTTATAGTTGTGCGTGTGTAGTGATGTGTGTATAGGTATTATCATGCTCCCTTTGTTACATGATACGTAAATGACCAGGTATCTTCAACAGACTACCCTGTTATTTCATTATTTATACTCTAAAATGTGACTATTGAACACAAACACTAGAAACAGTTTGGTTCTCTACAAATGTTTGTTGTTTTTTTATCCCCTTAAGTTCTGCCCATTCCACTAAAACTCCATTATTTAAAAAAAAAAAGCTGGACTGTTGATCATCAGGGGCAGTATCAAAGTTAGACCCTCATTACTACCAGTCGACAGGTTAATGATTGTTTTTCCATCGTTATTCTCAGTTAAACTCTGACCATGTAATTCTTTCTCTAAAATTTTCACTTTAATGAAATGCTTTATAGTAACTTATAAATTTGCTGTGCCGGGGGTTTACATCGATTTCTTGGCATGCTTGTCCATTTAAGAACTTGAAAAAAGCTGATGTTATATGAGTACAGTGCAGTAAAGCTATCTTTTTGGAATAAAGAGAAGATTTGCTTAGATTAACATGATCAATTGAAAAAGAAGGGTAGATTTTTCTGTAGTGAAACTATTTCAGCAAAGAGTAGGTTTGTTATACAGGACAGGGGCATTTTACTCTTTAGTGATATTGTTCCTGCTTTTATTTGATACCTCATAGAGGAAAACCCCTCAGAAATACAGAGAATTCAGCTCTGACTGGACACAGGAACAAGGGACTTTGTGAAACAATGAAAGATTCAGACTGAACTCATATTGAGTCTGGCTGCTGTGGAAGTTACATTTACATGATATTTGTTTCGTCCCAAATGTAAAATTCTCTGTGCAGCAGTTACAAATCAAGTTACTGGAAGATGTATTTACTATCATCTAGTTCTCCATAGTCAGCAACAACTAGATACTCACAAACACATGCATTGCATTGTTTAAGTATGTGAACAAAATGACTGTAGATTGTTGTTTTGTGGTGGAGCAAAAGACATTTAGGTGCTTTAAATAATGTGTTGACTCCAGCTAGCTTTGCAGAATTTTATTTGTTTTTTCCACCTTTAATTATACATGTAATCATACTGAGACACAAGGTCTCATTCTCAAGAGAGACATGTTTCAAGTGACCATACAAAAATGTAATTACAGAGTCAGTACAGTCAATACAGCGTGTATGGCAATTAAATACAAGTATCACATAAACTAGAGCAGAACACCGAAAACAGGTACCAGTTTTCAAAGCTTTTCTATTAACCCTAAAAAATTTTAAAAGATAAAGTTGAACAGTTTCAAGTCTCAGAAATTATTGTTTGTCGACTAAACGTGGACAGAACTGTGAACAAGCAATGGTCCAACAGCTGCACTGGTATGTAGCATCTTGGTTTGAATTCACTTTTATTTTTTGTATAATTTGTAAGTTATTTGCATGATATATTATCTACCCAACATGGACTTACCACATCTCTGTTTCTGATCTCTTGACGTTTTATTTAACGTTCAAACAACTTTATCCCTTACTCTTGTCATGGCCTACCAGGAAGCCATTTTCCTTTTGTTATCCTTACTTCTCGTTTTTCTGTTCTGTTCTTCAAATGTGTTATTTTCCTTTACATGTCACATTTCACAGCTCACACTGCTTTTGTCTCGTGGCATGGTGTTTAGAGTTTGGAATCCTGAGACATTTAATTATTGATCTTGACATTTAATTATTCTTTTTTTCACCAGTTTTGACCACCAACCCCGTTACGAATATATCCTTTCAATAAGCAATCCATTAAATAAACATGCTGTGTTGTTTGTTTTGAGCGTCTAATACTAGCAGCGGGTGACTTAATCAGATACCAATCAGCAAAGCCTCGCAAGGTTCAAATAAGTCTTGCCTTTCAGGCAGTGCAGCCCGCCAACACTTGATCAACCGTTTGCTGCTGCAAGAAGAGAAACAATTAGTGTCACCTTCCAGCTAACCGAAGTCACCGCTGAAGGGTGTATAAGGATGAACACACACACACCTGAGGCCTCCTAGAGCAGCAAAAAATTTGATCTGAAGAAATATGATGACTTGCACTTGTGTCTCATTTTATGAACTGGCTCATCAAAGTCGTTTGCTGCAGGCTGGAACACAGCCCAAAGGAAGGTGGCCATTACATCCAACTTAAAGCAGGTGCAGTTGTCAAGTTTATTGCAGTGCAACTAGTTTGAAGGGGAACTATTTGTCATTAACTATTGACATCCATTCTGTTTGTATGTTGGCAAAATTTCTCATGAACCCTTGAATGGATTTTAATGAAACTCTGTGTGTAATCATTGAATGTACATCTACAACTGATTAACTTTTGGAGTCAACCCAATTCAAGATGGCCACCATGATGGCCTTCTTGAATCGAACTGCCAACTCAACTTAAAAAACAAAAATAGTGTTTTTTAATCAATCAGTAATATAGATATAGAGCTATAATTTGATGTGGTTGTAGCTGAGAGTCATGCACAACACATCTCACAATATTGCTTGAGATTGCGCATAACATGTTCAAGGTTTGACCAAAACAGCTACAACTCCATCGTTTCTCAACATAAAAGGATTTAATACTGACATGAAAGGCAGCGAGTGAGGTGCATTTCTTCAAGGAATGCTAGGTCTTTAACTACTGAAAGAGTTTGCATATGATCTGACCATACTGCAGTATGCTGTGATTAAAACAGTTTTTATTGAAGTTAGAGTAAATGCTGTTTAGATCCTCTCTGACCTGTGAGTTTCCACATCCTCTTATTCACCTTCACACAGTATCGCTCTCACTTCTACAGTTACTAACTCTTCAGTGACACCTGCTCCCTTTTCTCCCAGACACATTCTCTATCTCACCCGCAGCCTAAAATAACAAATTAGAGGAAGTGTGAAAAAACATCGGTCAGACCCTCGATATTATGTGATATCACTTTTTTGTTTTGTGTCACGTTTAAGTAGTGAGAGGAGATACCCCTCAATGCCGCACTAATTTCCCCTCTACTACTGACGGACATTTTACTCAGATTGTCTCTGGGTTAAAATTTTCTAGATTGCTGATTTATTTTCATTTTCTTAATTTTTCAGCATTTCCTAATTTATTTTGCCATCCTCGTTCTTTCTGCCCCAACCACCTGTACCTGCCTCCTGAAACCACTGACAGCAGAAACAAAAGCAGCGCGGGACCAATTTCCTGAGTGCTGCTCACCGATGGTATTCATTTAATTACTGCAGAGACAGAGAGGCAGGGCCCGTCAGAGTGTTGGCCCACATCAGGGTGGTCCCTCACAAAGCACTGCTGCTCTGAGAGAATCTATGCAGGAGCGTGTGTGTGTTAGATAGGGGGTATATACAGTACTTGTCATATTCTATAGCCTGTGTAAGCGCTTCAGCTGACAGCAGAAAATTAGCTTTCTTTGTAGCAGTCCTGAGAGGCTTGGTGGTCATATATTCAGAATACAGTTTAAACGTCTTTGATTTTGAGTGGTTTGTAATAGTCCTGTCTTTCTTATCTTCAGCTTGGGAAGTCAAAAGCTTCTAACACTGGCTAAAATACAAGGAATTTTTGATAGTTTGTTACAATTTGATGATTATGAAATCTAAACAATAAATACAGCCTCTGAAACTTTAAAGGCTTTCTAAAACGCATCAAGAAATCAGTTCTGTAATGGATTATTTAGTCTGAATCTTTATTCACACAGGAAAAAAAACTTGACAGCAGCAACACTCTTAGGAAAGTTAGGAAATAGACTGAAAAGTACAAAACATATGGAAAGTATTAAACAGTCAAAAGATTTGATAGTAGGAGGTAAGTGTGTCGAAAATGGGTAATAAAGGAATTATTATTGAAGTTACAGCCAAAAGCTACCGCATGAGGCACTGAGACTAGCAGGGCTCAGAAGTAGCTTTGAAAATCCTGTCAATTATTATAGTGTGCCCTTGCACCAAGATTTGACATATTAGACAGAAACCACTGGACACGTTTCAGTTTTCTGTAGACAGAAATTAATTTGGGGCTCTGTATGTCAAACATAGAAGAAACAATTCAGGATTTTATCAGAAAAAAACTCCAAAATCTTTCATCTCACTTTTCAGATCACATTCATTGCATTAGTACCACACACTGCTAGTGGCCTAGTACATAATTATTATGTGTGGTTAAATTTGTCCTTTCCAGAAAATAAAAAAAGTTCTGTTATATTATTCTGAATCTTTCATACTAAGCATTGCAGATGTTTCCAACGTTTTAGTTGAAACTGTAGCCAGCAAACGCTCAGATCTTTAACCTGTAATTAGAGCGACTTGTTTCTATTAAACATGTCAGGGTTGGATCTAGTCTGTCAAGTCTTCAGTCATGGCTAGGGGTTTCATACTGAAGTGTTTGGAAACCCTGAGTATAAACAGTACAACGACTAAAGGAAGTTAAGCGTCTGTTACAGGCAGCCTTTCTGCAGATGCAAGCTCTAATCCACCCACACCTTAATGATCCTGCCCCAGATTCAGCTCAACATGTCCAAACGTAACTCCCCAATGTAACATCTGTAAAGCACAAGAAGCAGCTGGGCTTTGACCTGGGTTAAAGTTCAGTCCCAACACTTATCATTACAGTCTACTCAACACTCAATATAACCTATAATGTTATGAGAAGCCTTTAAAAAGGGCTCAGGCATATCATATTCCTGGTACTTCTTCTATTAGATCTGAAGAACACATCACTCATGTAGAATAAAAGTGAAATTTGAGCTTGTTGGTTTCATTCTCTTTCACCACACACTTCAGATTCAGACATCACATACACTAATCATCAGACGGGTCGTTCTTCAACATGTCCTGGCATGTATCCCTTCACTGACTCAACCAGAAATAGCTTTAGTTTTTGTTATGAGGGGTATGTTTCGAAGTGTATGCATGCAAAATAAGACATAACTGCACATTTTAGTGGATAAAAAAATATGAGTGGATGTCTCAACAGTTTAATTAGTTTGTTCATATGTATGTTAGGTAAATAAATAACATGTCTGGTATTTATTTTTTATGTCTAGAATCTCATTTGCCCTTATGGCATATTAGTCTGTCTCTTGTAGGAATATTAATTCCTAAAAAGCTGGTCTCTGTCTTGCAATGTTATGACCACCTAATGGATTTGGAAGTGCCAGCGGGTCTGTGCAAGTAGTTACAGAAACAATGAATTACCCACAACATCACAGAAAAAGCTCCAATCTTGAACAAATTACGAAGTTACAACACGGTCACACTGACACAAAAAATACAAAGCTGAGTTTCAGTGAGTGTAACTATTTCCACCAAAGAGGGTATTTTGTGTGGTCTTCATCTCAGTCTGCTCCAATTTTCTTTGTAAGACCCACTGGAGAGAACTGGCAACTCTTTTGAGATTACCCAAAACCTCGGGAATTGGCTACCCAGCACTGGACATTTCTGATTTGTTAAGAACTCCCATCACTTAATTTACATCTTTCAATCTCTTCATTCACCATTTTTTTTTACACTGTAACTTCAAGAATGAGTGTCTGTTTATGAGTGCTCATAAATGAAAGAGGAGACAAAGATCAAATCTGAGCAATAAAATGTTCATTTTTAAAAAAAAAAAAAAACAGTGGTTATGTTCTAAGCCTCCAATTAAGACACCCACTACAGTACTACTTAGGAGACTGAAAAAATTACCAGATTTTGAGTAAATGTAGCTGACATACCCATATGTCTGCTTGGTTTGTCTGCCATGGAGTATAAAAACACTGGCAATTACAAGATTAGAGCACATAATAAGAAATATAATCTGTTCATCTTCTACTTTTTTAAGTAGTTACAGGTACAGGAATAATTTAAAACCACCCACATCTTTGTAGAAGTGACTGTAAAAATTTAAGATAACAAAGCTGTAGCACACTTTGTGGACTGACTGCTGAAAAAGACACTGTCGGACCACCAAGAAACCCCAACATGTCAATTAGGAGAGTTGTTGTACTTTAAAAAGAAGGACCAAATTAGATAAATCTACCTTAGATCTCAGAGGAAAATAAAGGAAGCAGCACTGAAACGATCAGTTATTTTAGATAAGCCCCAGGTGTTTCAAAATGTGCCTTAAGTTTGCCCTTAACTCTGATTTGTGGTTACTGCCTACAGTAAGTGGGTGGTTATTTATTAATAATAAGTAAATCCACTGGTACTTTAAGTATAAATGGATGTACCAAGTATCTTAGTCTGCAGCAGTTTTATGTAGCACTACGCTTCTAAAATATTGTACTGATGTTCCTGAAGGATGGTTTGTGAGAATCCAATTATTTACAGACTTCCTTTGAAGATTTTCCACTCAGTCCTGTCGAAAAATGTTTAAATGATCAGCAGCTGAAATCACGTGGGACAGTAGCATTGAATCTTTTAGAGGATTTTATTCAAGAGACCAAAAATAAGTCTCCATTACTGTTTTATTCTCTTGTCCTGTATGTTGCTTTCCCTCAGCTCATAGACATTCCAGTTGTATGAAAATGCATGCGTGCAGTTATCAGGTGTAAACATGGCAATTTCCATTTGCACCCACCCCCACCCACATCATACCGTTTTCTTTCATGATTTCATGTAATAGGAGCTCATCTGCAAAAGAAACAGCTGTAAATGTGCAAACAGCAGTTGCAGAGAAAGTCCAAACCCAGTCGCCCACAGATTTTTTTGAACATTTTTGAAGTTTATGTGTGAAAATGGCTTCTGTACTGTCAGCACATTCATCGAATGTGTCTCAAAGAAAGAAGAAAAAAAGCAACGAAAGAAGACTGGGGAGATGATCCAACAAGAAAATAAACTACAGTAAACTACTTAGGAAAAAATATGTTAAACTGTTTATTGCTGATGTGTTTTGGTGCAAAAAATAGAGTTTATCAGGCTAAAAGATTCATCAAAAGCAGAGACGACATGCTGATACTGATTGTCTTTTATTTAAAGGGAAAGTTTCACCAAACCTCCACGGGGATACTGAAACCTCCCCACCACATTAGCTCAACATGCCTATGCAGACTTTCTATAACACCTCCAGGCTGATATTTGTTCCAAGTGAATGTTTGCATGTCTCAGTTACCTGTCAAAAACAGGGAGGTGATACCATATGACAGACATATTTTTCTACACTTAGTTATAAGAGGTCAAAAGTTTTGTCTAATTTAAACATCTGCAGCACGAATTATATGCTAACTGGAGTGGAGTAAATTCTTATTGTTGCAGTTTATGCTCCTAGTTTGCTTGATAGATGAATGTACAACCAACTTTTCTCCAAATTACTGATATGAGGAAAGCTGTTCGAATCACAAAAGTGACCCTCACACTAGCAGAGATACTGGATAGAAAAGTCAACAATGTGTGAATCGCAGTTAGCTTAGCTTCACGTCATGATAGCCTGTGTATTTGCACATTTTCCCCACATTTATTGTCGTGCTCTGCAGAACCGTAAGTTGCATCGAGAATAGCAGTGTACAGAGAAACAACAGCTTGCTTGGGCTCAGACTGGATTTCAAGCTCAGCTGTTTGAGGGTGTTTAAAGGGTGAGTCATGCAGCTTTAGGTATCATTGGCTCTCACTCTCACATGTAAACTCTCGCTGTCTCTCGCTCTTTCGTTCGCTGCTTTGAGCGAGGGAAGTTACAGGGTGACAGCGTTCCTTTCAAGCTGCAGCTCAGTCGGATGACAGGCGCCGATGATAAATCTGTTGTTTGCCGCTGTGTGTTCCTTTTTATCTGCCTACATGATAACGCTATCGCACGTTATTGAGCTTTATGCTGTGATTACATTGAATATATGGCTTCATGGGAACAAAAGGTAGCAAGAAATGAAGGTTTGTAGCTTTACACTCATTTTGTGGTGTAGTTGTAAAGTAATAATTTGAAGCATTGTGAGAAAAGAGTATGTAAAAGAATAGTTTGAATATGTATATTGAATTTTTTTTTTTAATGTATGTGCTACATGAGATGTTTGGAGTGTAAATATAATAAAGAACAGGATGATGGTTCTTGTGTGCAACTCCCCAACCCCCTAAACAATGAAACAAAACTTATAAATAATTTCTGACATTTTATGAAATAATTAAACAAAAAACAAAACAATTAAAAACATCAATAATAAAATTTTACATACCAACAAACTAAATACACAATGTTATGTTATTTTTACCTTTTCATTTTTTTTTCTAAAAACTGTTTGCAATCAAAATGTCCTTTTCAGATGTGTTTTTGTGTTTCTGTTCGTCATGTTTTCTTTATGCCACAATTTTTGCATTTTTTTGGTCAGTTCTTTGCAGCACTTTGATGCATTTCTCATTCACAGACGTTTATATAATGCTTGGTATGGCACACACGCAGAACATTTTTCTTCTGCTCACACACTCCCAAACCAGTGAGCTTGTTGGAGGTGGCAGTATTGGGTTCAATTTAGAACCTTAATTTTATGAAGGAACAACCAATCAAATTGCAATTTGACAAATTTGATGACTTAAATAGGGAGAGACCGAAAGATTGTTTTGGTCCTCTGGGCCACCGTACTCCCTCCATCAGCTGATTCTTTTACCATAAAGACTCAAAAATGGAAAGCAAATGTTCCTTAAAATATCAGTTCATTTCTTTAAATCTTTTGGGAATTTAAGACGCATTAAGTCAGTATGCATTTGTTTAAAAGGTGACTACTTTCAAATTTTCTTGAAGCATACTCTTTTTACTCAAACACGCCCATTCCTGGTGTCGATCAAAGCAAAAATAATTGCATTTTTGGTGTCAATTAAAGCAAAAATAATTGCATTATTTTAGTCAATCGGAATACAATATTCACCTATGCCATAATGACTACAGGATTGTTACTAAGACAGGAGTGTGCGAAGACTGCTTCTAATAAAGAGCATATGTGTAATATTCATTAAAATGCTGTACATTCAGATCTCACTCAAATGTTGCGACCTTCTCAGGCTGTGTGTGATGACTCATCCACTAGGCACTGAAACTTGGCTGCTCGGCCAAGAAAAGGGTAAGTCAGCTGTTTCACAAGACCAGCAACGTGCCACACAACATCTGCAGCATTCAGCCTGTGTACTCTACGTGCACTGATCCACACAATGCTTACAAGATTTATAGAAGTTATACAACCTTTAAAAACGGGGTTATACGTGTTCAAAGGCAGACAAATGTGGGCAGAAGTCCCAAACTTAAGATGTCCCATTTTGTCTTGAGAACTTTCCCGAAATGTTCATAATAGGTGTGGCTGGAGGTGCAGTCTAACCAATTAAAATATTTTGCGATAGCAAATTTCTTTTTAATGGCTTCTCCTATATTTAATTTGTGTTGACTTTTAATTAAACCTGAATGCCTTCTTAACTAAAACATTCATGCTCTTTGATCATGTTACTTCTATCTAGTTTATGGTATGAAATGCTGGGACCCCTTTTAGGAGTAGTTTAGGATGCTTTTTTCTGTAGCTGTATATTTTATACCCAAAGTGATTTTTTTTTTTTAAGTTAAAGAAAAGAAAAAATATATCCAGTGTCTAAATCCAGTTTTGGTAATACAAGTCCTGGGTTTATAGTTAAGAGGCATTGCAAATCATTTGCAGTAAAAGCCCAAAAAACTTAAATATAGAAAGGTGTAATATTAACTACTGTAAGATGTAGCAATAACCATTTATTATTCACAACATGCCCATTGAAAAATGAAAGCTTTGTGACTTACAATCATCTGAAGGGTCCATTTGTTAATTACCAGTCAAAGCTGAACTTTACTGGCATTTTCAGACCCCTAACAGTCTCAAATGCCACAGCTAAAAATATACACACAGAAAAAAAGCCTACAGAGAGTCCCCTAAGCAGAAGTTTGTATTATTTTATTTGGAGACGAAGGAAGAAGAAAGTCATAAAAACACAAGCCCAGACAGGATTAGATCTCTCAACTCAAATCTGTGCATCTCATCGTTCCCAGCTCAGAACATGAATAACTCAAGATGTTTGAGGGAACTTTGAGTGTGAATCTAAATAATAGATTCTTGTGGCATGAAAAAGCAGGTATAGCGCTAAGAACCTGAGAATCCACCTGGTTTCAACCCCCCAAACAAACTAAGAAACTCATAGGAAGTTTAAGGCAAATAAGAAGTAGAGAACCACCGCTCAGCGCTTTATGAAGAGCTGAGGCCGAGCCAGAACCCACATCGTCCAGTGAGAAGTGAGGCCAGGACAAATTCCTGCTTCGGTTCACATGAGCAGAGAAAGAAAGAGAGAGCATCATGAAAAATTTGTGGTTTTCCTTGATGAGCCTCTTCCTGGTAACAGAGGACAGAAGTGGGAAGGGCAGAGTGTTTCACTAACTTGTTTTTCTGCAAGGTGATCTCTCCGGCTAAGCCACACCTAAACACTCACAATGATGTCACTCGAGTTTGGCAAGAATACATTTGCATTTAATAGGTTGTTTGTCTTTTTGCCATGACAATCGAGACATTATTCTGGTGTTTTATGTTGATTTTGCCAGTGTGTTTAGTTATAAGCAGTACAGATCATAACAAAGATAGACTGTAAGAAAAAGGTCAACAAATGTAACAGTTAGTAATCAAACTAGGATTTTTCCATAAGATTAAAGTGGTACCAAAACTTGAAAACTACAAAAAAAAATGCACAGCTTGAATTTATAAAGTTTTATTTTTTGTAACAGAACTGAAAATTCTGATAAACTTCATCCCGTCATAGCTTCTGTTAGTTAAATTCAAACTGGGATGGTACAAAGTATGGGGAAAAAAAAAAAAACTCTTTTAAATGAGAGGGTTGTTTTCCTGTAAGTTGACCTAATTCATGCCCACGTTTTGTTCAAAGTTACTCGCTCATTTCCTTTTTGGTAAATAAAATGAGGAAATATTGAATTTTAGTGAGGTATTGATTGCATGTTTACAACATATATGTGATCTGGCTTTTCAGAGTAAAATGATCAGATATCCTGACCCACCAAAAAGAAAACTTTTGCCTTTAGTAATTTGTGTCTTTTCATCTTTAATTATTTTGAAAACCCAGTTTAAAATTTGATGTTTATGGCAAAATTTTCACATGTATTTCTTGTGAACCTTCAGTTTTTTACTCAAAAATTCAGATTTTTTTGCCCTTGTAGTTTACAATGTCCTGGATATGCCATTCTACAAGTACTGAAACTTGTATATAACAAAATAAATACTATTTTAACTAAAAGTTTACCTGTGTCTTTTGCTGAGAAAAAGCTTTTCTGGTTACATGTGAAAATCACAAGATTAGATCAAGTGGAGAAAAGTCAAAATATGCGAATTTTAGTCACTGTTATGCAAATCTCTGATGCAAATGGTGTCAGTCATTTAGATACGTGTTAGTCTTTAGATATTAAACAATCCTAACTAGATGTTTGAACAGGGCCATATTCTATCAGTTATAATTTCTGTCTTCTTTTTAAATAAAATGTATAATTTATTAACTCAAAGTATATCTTTGTAAGTATAAAAAGCCAGAGGACTGCTCTTTGCTTTCACTTCATTTACCTGTCACTACTGTATAAACCTACTAACAGCTGATTTCCAATTAGAACATTTTGCCCCCAAACTATTTACTCTGTGCCTCAAAAATAACACAACACAAGTTTTACTGGAACTGCATAGAAATTATTTTTGCGTTAGTTTTACAACAGAAAATAACATTAGGATCTGTATGTTCTGCAAAAATGTTGTGTGAATGCTATAAATTAAGTAATTTTGGAATTAAATTAAGTATAAAATTTCCAAAATGCAAAAGTCATAGCTGGAATGTTCTGAGTCAGATGAATATTTTGACACTGAATCATTAAATTAGAGCAAAATATGCAAAAGCAGGTATGGAATATAAGACAAAGAACAAAGAGAAACAGGATCACTATAATTAGCATTCATACAAATACTCCAAGTGGGTCAGGAGTTAAAAGAATTAGTTTTACTGTTGAAATCCATACTTGCAGACACTGGAGTTTTGTTTGAATGATGAACTGGATTGCATCCAGAAAGACAAAACATAATCTGTGTTCAGGAAATGTTCTTCAGATCTGTGGAGGTGTGTACTGGGAACCTTGTGGACTTTGTTTTGTCTTGTGTCTTGATGAATGTTGGTTTGTTTGACCCGCAGAAGTTGCAGCGTTTCCTGCTCTTTTGTGTATTTCTCAGTGCCCTCATGGTCATGCAATGTGCATAAGCCCTATGTGTGTGTGTGTGTGTGTGTGTGTGTGTTCACCACAGTGAAAGAATGTTTGTGGAAATTTCTACCCACTCCATCAGGCAGCCAACATCTCTCTCTTCTTTCCCAACCTGACATTCTTTCGTCCGCTGTAGTTCACGAGTGGTTTTGAGATAAAAGCCTTCATTCATTAGTCGTCTAACTGAGCACCCAGAGTAATGACAGGATACCCCACCCTTGTCTGGCAAAAAGCGGGGGCCATATTTTACCCTGTGCTGGAGGCCCACACATTAAAACCAGACAGGACATTGTTTCTTTTTCAGGTGTGCCGTATACATAGTGTGTCTTGTTTATCAAAAGGAGCAGGAAGGTCCGGGAATTTCCAGGCTTGGTTACTCTTTACCCTCTCTCTTATTGCCTGGACTTTCTTTCGCTTTTACTTTTATAGTATTTGACTTTTATCTCCCCTGCTGAGCTGTGAAAAATCAGCCACACACTCCCGCAATCCCCGTCAGTAATGAGGCAGCTGCCTGTTCACAGATGTCTGTGTTATACACATGTGGACTATTACGCCTGTTTCCAAACCTTACTTTTTCCACTGCTACCGCTGCCCTCATGAGCCAAACTTCCTACCTCCATTGCTACATCTGAATGTTTTATGTGAGCTCTCTCGACACGTTGGTGCCATTTTTGTCACTTGAATGTTTTACAGTAATAAACTGCTCGCAACTTGGCTCTGAAGTTGAATGGCATTTTAGTTTGAATTCATGTTGGTGATAATGAGTTGGGTCTTTGTGTTAGGCTGAGGCAGCATTTACATACTGTATGTAGCTTCAGACATGACAGACAGTTCAACAAACCATGATGAGTTAGCACGAGATGTGAAACAATCATCCTAGCTACAGAAGTTGTCCTAAAATGGAGCAAAATCAGTGTTTAGTTGTGCAATGAAGCTCTGAAAATGGAGTGGAAAACAGCACAGACTCCACTCTTATGAATGATGGGCTAGGAAATAACTGTTGCTTGCTCTTTAGCCACAAACTGAGAATAAGATGTTGCTCAAAAACACAAAGGGCAGGATATTTTTTGGTCAGAAAGCATATATTTGTTTGACTCAGATGGGTTTTTGGTACAACTGTATCATTACGTTAGTGAATGAATATCCCAAACTGCAAAGTTTTGAGCTAGGAGTGTGGTTAAATTAAACTGCATGGGAGCTAAACATGCTAGGTGTCCAAGTTGAAGAAAACTTGTAAAAAAAAAAAATTACAACCTTAACCCACAGATGGTGCAAATATTACCTACATAAACAAAAACACCGACTTACAAAAGGAATTCCAGTCTACACTGGGGTTATATTCCACTGCCCAAGGCACACTGCCAGAATCACACAAGAGCTGGAAAAAAAAGTGAAAAATATAACCTGGCCAAGTATGTTACTTGACCTAAATCCAGCAGTACACCCCCTGGCAACTGTAAAACAGAGGTGGAGCAACACAACCCTCCCAGCAAAGAGCAACTGCAAAACATGTTTCTTTAAGAATAACAGAACAGCTCTACGAAAACATTGCGTAACAGCAACTGTGAAACTGAGTTTGCCTCTGAGGGTAAATATAGAAAGTGGTGAAAAACTAAGAAAAAATTGTATCTTTTGGATAAAATACTAACAGACTGTATTTACATATATTTTGTAAAATTTCACTAAGCGCAAATAACTTTCTTTTGTATCATTTTATTTTTTAATGATTTTAACTGCTATTGCGTAAGAGTGCAACATCTATTGTATATTGTAAATATATCAACTTTTTAATTAATTAATTTTTAAATGATATATCTGAGGCCCTGCTTGGAAATTAAATTGCTTCCAGACAGTAAACATCATATCTATACAGGAAATGTCATCCCTCTGCTGTGCAAACAAGGCAGAAATGTGGGAGTTATGTGAAAACACCATACGGTTAAAAAAAAAAAAGAGAAGTACGTGCGATTTGTGACAAATGAATTTCTCAGCCTTGTTCGGCTGTAACTTGAGGCAGCGGAAACAAAAAGGCGTCTGTGTGTGTCTTTTATTCGAGCAGCAGAAACCTACAGGCTGAAACCCTCCACTGTTTCATAAAACAGCAGATGTGGCTGAAACTATGACTGCGAGACAGTTTGTGATGACGAGGTGGGGTTTTTCGCATGTTTGAACCTGTATAGGATCTGAGGATTTCCCTACCCACGGACTTCTTGTTAATTTGACCAGGAACTATTTTTTTTGTGTGTGTGTGAAAGTGGTTTTCAAGTTAAGAGCTGACAATAAAGTTTAAATGCCAAATGTCACAACTGTTGAAGTATGTGTTTGGAATCACACTCGTCTACTACCACATCAAATTGTAGTTCAATGTCTTTAAAACTTTATAGCCATTTTTGTGTTTCTTAAGGACAGTTGGTTGAGGTGGCCATCTTGAATCATGTTGAGTCCAAAAATTAAGCGGTCTGCCTTTGCCTTTTGGTGACAGGTGATAAAAATAATATACTGAATGAGACAAAAGGTTTTTTTTCCATTTTGAACAACACACTATCAATTACAGTATATCTGACTTCTTCAGATATATAAAAAAAACAGTTTATTTGTTTGTTGCCCAATAATTGACAACACATGCATCCAGGATCATCCTCAGTTTGTCAGCAGGAATAAATTCCTAGTTACACTGATTTGAACTGAGCATGTTCAGTGCGCCTGTGCGTAAAAAAAAGAGAAAGAGAAACAATCATCAAATCCTTTGAGTGTTTCTGCATGCCTTAAGGTCAGTACTTAAACCTCTCAATGTGGTCCTCGCCTCCCTGATTGCATCATGATTAGAAAGCTCAGCAGGTCATCACGACGGCGTTTGTAGCAAACAACAAGCAGGGGCCAGTACTTTTCCACTGATTTTAATAAGCATGTAGAGACGGGTCCCTGAAAAAGAGATCCAGCACAGTGCTGCCTCCACACAAGGTGAGCTTTTTCACTTGGTTGAGAAACCTCCTGTTTTGTAGTTGAAGAAACACTCACAGACCTGCTCAGCTTCCAGCACACTGAGGTAAAAACTACGGTAAACGGTCTTCTTTGGCCAGACACAATAAAAAAAACAAACAAAAAAAAACCCACAATAGCCTCAGTCCTTTAAACACATAAACCTTCACAGTGGATTCACTGCGATTTGCCCCTTTAGGTTCTTAATGTAAAATTAAATGTCACAGAAACATCCTAAACAAATCAGTAGCAAAATATTTTCAGATGTAACAAAGTTTGATTAGGTAGATCTTTAGAATATTTAACAAACTGTGACTGATTGCAAATGCTTAAAGGGGAAATTTTCCATGTCAATCACTCAAATTCAACAAATGTAAACAATTCAGTGCAATCCAAGCTTAGAGAGCCAGAGGAGCTCCAATGAGGGATGCAAACTAACATCTACTCAGAGACATTTGGTTAGGAGAATAGAGACATAAACTGTTTCAAAATTGACTTGAATTGATATTTGAGTCATTTTAGATGGTAGAATTTTACTTTTGTAGTTCCTGCTCTGATTAGCTCTGAGCTTTGGTGCCTCATATCAGTTTGTTCTTAATATCATTTTGTGTATCTTCTAAAGTTTCACTACAATTCTAATTTAGGATCATTTCACTGTGGTTCTTTTATATATATGGATGTTTTTGTATCTCTTAAAGCTTGTTTCTCATTTTATTGGCTTGTTTATTGGTAATCTTGTGGCTCAAAATGGTCATTTTTTTATCTGTTTAAGGTTTTATTTTGTTCTGCATTGGTCCTTATTAATCTCAATGTGATCAACAGCTGTCACAGAATTCATATAGGGACTTTTTCAGTGCAACTGTTTTGTTTCTCCTTTGCACTTCTCTGCGGTTGGTTGCTTTTTGTTTAGATTTTATTCTGATCATAATGCATCTGTTCTGTTTTTTTGTGGTGTTGTGTATCTTTTCTCGTTGTATTGCATTTTCTTGCTTCCCTTTTTAAAAAATTCACATCTGTTTAAGGTGATTGGTGTTACTTTAGTTGCTTGGTGTCTCTGTTTTTCCATCTGTATTATGTTTCAGAATAAAGTGAAATCAATAACTTATATTTAACTTGAAATTTGATTAAATGCTAAGGTTTTTCAAAACATTTATACAGGAATGTCTTCCGGAAAGAGACAGCCAGATGGGGGCCACACCAAAAACGAAAGCTTTTTGCTTTTTTATGCTGTTGTCATATAGAAACTATTAGAAAAATATTGCATATTGGGAGTTGGGGAAACACCTGCTGATATAAGCATACTTCAGAGTCTCGTTTTACAGCTGATATTACTAACAGTCACTAGTCAATTTATTGAATTTCCTTTTCAACTTTCAGTTTTCAACTTATTCAACTTTCTTTAAAAAATAATTTCTCACAAATACAAGAAGCATTCTTTGAAAGAATGCATATTGTCTGCTTATTGCATGCTATCTTATAGTACTAAAATTTTAGCTCAACGTGTAAAAAGTTATATACATTTTGGAGTTTTGTCTGTGGTGGCCATCTTTAATCAAGTTGTAGATATACACTCTTTCTAATGATTACTTGTTGATCTGTCTGGTGACATAAGACTGTAAAAAGCCAATAAGGGGGTTCAACAAATATATTAGACAAGCCATTGACCCCCTTTTGGTGGTGTCCCTGAATGTATAGTTTGTGCCTTATTATGTTTAGTTCTTAGACATTTGAGCTGCTCACAAACTGTGAAGAGGTTGTTCTTTTTTAGAAAAAAAAAATCAGTTTTTGTCCTGTTGTGTTTTCTATTATCCCTTTGATTATGCTACTATCACACTAAAGTTTATTAAGACTTAATAGAAATATTCTACAGTTTTATGTGTAATATAACCTGAATGCTGCTCAAGAAACCGTTTATGTTTGAGCTGCATGGCGTCAGTTATTAGTTTAGTTATTAGTATTTTTCTACTCTTTCGCCTTTGTTTCCTTCCCTTCAGCACACTAACTATATTTCCGAGGGTACGTGAACGCACCGCGGTTTCACGCCGAGCGCCTCTGTTTATTTTCAGCTCGGTGACGCAGGCGCTGCTCTCCTCCTATATGCGGCTCGTCAGCCTGAGTCCGAGCCTCCGATTGGTCAGATGTAGTCTCCGGAGGTTGTTGTGACGTAGATGTGAGAAAGAGGGAGAGGAGGGTGGAGGGGAAACTAAGTATAAAAGACCCGCTCCCCTGTGTAGAAACCCTCACTCTGGAGGAAGAAAGCCAACGGCAAGAGCTGGTCGCCGATCCGACAAGGGGACCCACAGCCCCCCCTGTAATTACCAATAACAGACGCTTTATTCCCCAAACACTGAACGGACCGTATGACCATCTCTCCTCTACCTCCTCTGTAATAAATGCCAAGAGAAACCAGAGGAGCGCCAACAGATAAGGATCGCTGCTCAGAATCGCGCAGGAAAGCGACAAGTCGGACAAAAAGCGCACGGATCGTCGCCGTGGCCTTTCTCAATGCATACCCTTTGTGCCCGGGGAACGATGAAACCAGAGATCACCGCCGCCGTCGGCTTTCTGACGAGATTTCTGAGGGTAAAAGGACACGTAAACGACCGACAGGTCCAAACGTTCAGCCAGAGCTTACAGGACATTTTGTCAGGTAAGAAAAAGCAGAAAACCGTCCAAATGTGCTCGCAAGACGCGCGCAGAACACAAACTACGTCTTTTACGCGCTTGTTTGGGTCGAAGTGGCCAAATTCGCCTTCAAATAGATTTGAGAAGAAGCCCCTCTTTGTTCTCTGAAGTATCATTAGATCAGCGCGACCAGGGGGAAAAAAGGCGTACCACTGTTTGCGCACGTCGGAGGGGAGATAAAAACAACAAAACTAGGAGCGCACTGGATGATCCGTCGACGGTAGATTTCTACCGTGTACGATTTTCAACAACAAAAAACAAAATGGTTCAGGTCGGTAGTGTTTGGTTATGGTAGGACAGAGGGTGGGGGTGGGGGGAAAAAGACGCTCAAACAAGGAAGTGCGCCTCGCTCGACAAAGCTCTGAGAACAGAGGCTGTGAGCAAAACAAGCTCCAGCGACGCTCAATTACGTAATGCACTGGAGGAAAAGGGTTAATGATGAAACACGTTCACTTTACCCTCTCCCTTACATAAACACTGTTTTAGACGACGCATGAACATTACTTAATGTTAAAACTTGTATTTTGCTGCATTTTCAGTAAATTTAAATAGATAATTTATATGGCGCACATTATTTTACTTGGAAGATTACAAGTAATAACCGAGCATACGCGCCCCTATGGTTTCATACACGACATACATGTGAGTTTTATTCAGAAATAATTACAGATTTTCACAGAACAGATCAGCCCGTGTCTTATTCTTCGGCTGTAAGTAAACACATTCCCGACTGGAACTCCAAATCGGCCACATTCCAGTTACATGCAGCAGCAGCAGCAGCTGACCTACATTTCTAAAACAAGAGCCTCTTATAGGGTATTTTGTCCACGATTTGCCTCTACACCAAAACGCCTTAGATTATAAAACAATTTAAAGCATAA
The DNA here is from genome assembly GCF_001649575.2 of Kryptolebias marmoratus. Lineage (NCBI taxonomy): Eukaryota > Metazoa > Chordata > Actinopteri > Cyprinodontiformes > Rivulidae > Kryptolebias > Kryptolebias marmoratus. The sequence goes on along the minus strand of NC_051447.1, from coordinate 10,296,915 downwards.
AATATCAAAGTTTGCATTTATATTAGGATTTCTAAAAGTCCAAACTAGGAAATGTCAGATTATTATTATTTTTTTGTTTAGGGTTAAAACAAACTGCAGCGTTCTGTTAAAAATTCCAGTTAGTAAAATTGAGAACATCTGAAAGTGCTCCGTTTGTTACTGAACAAAAAGTTTGTGTCTGTCCAGGGGTCATTGTGGGGGAGGGGAGATATTTTTGTGGGTGGTTATTCATGAAGGACAATGGAAACCCTGCTGGCACAAAGTCAACAAGTTACTACACAATGGTGCCAAATATAAGCCTAAGTGTGTCTTGTGTAATAACGTTATGCATTTACCTTGTTATAAACAAAACAGAATTGCTTTGTGTCCCATTTTGAGCAACTAAATAAAAGTGTAAACTGGGCCAGCCAGAGCTCTTTTGTGCTTGGACGTATCCAAAATTGTCGTCTGTTGAGGGCTGAGCTCATTTTGTTGCTTAGTGGGGGTGAGAGTTTGTCCCAGTGGTCAAACTGCAACAATGATAGCAGCGCAACTGTTGTTTGCAGAGCTTCGCTTTTGCTTTTAAGTTTACAGAAACTGGCTTCAAAATGGAAAATACCCGGGCCCTAACAGCTCCGTAGTTCTGTTTCTTTAGTATTCGAGGTCAGCTCCCAACGAATAAACAACCTGCTTTGGTTAAACTCTTTAGCTTAAGCGCGCCGTCGTCTGCTTACTTTTCCATTCCACCCCCCCTCCTCCTACCATGTGCCCTCGTTTTTAAGAATAGGCCGTGCTGAGCTGATCATTTCCCAGCTGCTCCAGGGTTTGTTGGCAGCTGCCTTTGTGGCTCAGTCTTTCAAGGGTGCCAGCCCCTCCATTAGCTCGGCAGTATACAGCCGTCTGCGATGAGGCTGATGGGGGAGGAAAAAGAGGAAGGGGGGTTGTTATTATCCTGTGGATGCATACAGGTGGCCTCCGGGCTCTAGACTGAATGCTGGCCTATCTCCCCCCAACTCCCCTCTTTTATGGCCACAATACAGTCCCCATCAATGGGAACTCAATATGGATGAGCCTTGGCAGAGGAACAAAAATGTACTTTTAAAGTGATGTGCTTGGTAAATGAAAAGGTTAAAAACAAAATGGCATTCAAGGGGTTTGACTATCTAGGAAAAAGAGCCTCAAGGGATGCTTCAAAGGGAGCTTAAAAATAACAAACAAATGGGCAACATTTTTCTAAACGCACTAAATTGTACAATTTTCTTTTCAAAACCACCGTTGGACTAAACCAGTAAAATTAATCATACCACAAGTGGTGTTATTGTGTCACTGGTTTCATGGGGCTTCTGAAACTTTCACAAACATGGGAGGGTAAAAAAAAAAGCGTCCTGTCCCTTTAAGAGGTAGGGCTTTGTGTCCCAGATGGCTGTCTAGGACATATTGGGTTTTTTTGTTTGTTTTGCCGCTCATGAAGGCTTTATAACATTGAAGTCCAGGGGAAGAATTGCACAATCCACTGGCAGCCCTTTTTGTCACGAAGGCTCAGTGTGCTGCTGGCTGGTTGTTTATGGCTGCTTATCAGGTCTGAAACAGGTGCTCCTTGAGGTTTTTTCCCATTTTTATCATTCATGCATAAAAGTCCTTGTTGTTTTAAATGTTGTAAACTAATTAAGTCATTACATAAAAGTGAAATAAATTCCAGTTGAAGTTAGTTTGTTATAAAATCTTGATTCAATCTGATTTTTTTTTTCTTTATATCTTCTAATTGCTCCACATTTTCTTGTCTTTTGTTTTCTTGCAGAGCACTATAAGCACCACTGGTTCCCAGACAGGCCCTGCAAAGGCTCAGGTTACCGCTGCATCCGCATCAACCACAAGATGGATCCACTGGTGGGGCAGGCGGGCCAGCGCATTGGCCTGACCATCCAGCAACTCTACCTGCTCCTGCCCAGTGAGCTCACTCTCTGGGTTGACCCCTTCGAGGTGTCCTACCGCATCGGCGAGGACGGCTCCATCTGCGTCCTGTACGAGTCGCAGCCCATACCTGTTGGAATGCCAGCGTCTGCCAACGCCAGCTCCGGGTCTGTGAGCTCCATGGTGGACAGTCATCTCAGCTGCAAAGAGGAAATGAGGGTGCTGGGCAGAACCAGCCCCTCCAAAGCCTACAATAATATGATGACTGTGTCCAGTTAAAGGGGCACACTGTTACCCGAGCCTACTTTTGTTCAGGGTTACACAGTGGGTGGTCAGATCATGGTGAGCCTTTTTAAAGCTAAGAATATGAAATGAAATAGTGAAAAAACAGAAAAAAAGAAAAAAAAAAAAAAAACAGAGGATGTGGCCTATCATCCAGGTGATGGAAACCTTGTAGGTTTGATATTTTTTACCTTCTCTCCCGGTTATCATCTGTTGTATTGTCATTGGATCAGCTGGACACTCCGTTTTTTAGAAGAGGCTTTGTGAAAAATGAAACTGTCGGGGCAGCTAAACCAACCAACCAGGAAACCACCCCCACCCCACCCCCCATGGCTCCAAACATCCATCATCACACCCTCAACTAAACAACATTGTGATCTGCTCCATCTCTGAAGGGGCTATCAGCATTGACTTTGCACTTTTCTTACTTTTGGGTACTATGGGTACACGTTCAACACAGCACTGAGAAAAAACAAACACCTGAGTCTAAATTGTAAGGATTTATTTTTCTGGATTTACCCCTTGAATTTGTAAATTCACTGGTCTTCGGTTGTTTTGTTTCCCAGTTGGGGAGGAAATTGAGGTCTAGGCCGTGCTCATAGTAATCTAAGCTCAGGGTAAAGAAACGCTCAATGAGAACATCTCCGTTTTCTATTAAAACCGTTTTTGGACCAGAGGAACACGTTTTCTTTATCTTGTAGCTAACGGAACAAAGGTCTTAGCCTCTCTTCCTCCTATTACCGTCAACAGTGGTGAGTTTCAGAAAACTTATTTCAGTCTCTGTCTACTTGTATGTAAGTGCAAGTGGAAAGTGTTGTGACCCTGGTTACCCACGGAACCAGAGTGTCTCGTTGCACTGTCATCCTCCCATTACCCATGTATGTGTAGCTTTCTTGGGGAGCTTTCCCCTGAGTTAATGAATGTTGTTGAAGTTCACAATCAAGTTCCTGTGTTCATTTTTTTTCCTCCACCAATTTTCCTGCATTACCAAAACTGAAAGTGTAGCAAGGGGGGGGGCTTTTTACCCAGATTTTGGTCACGTGGCCCAGTTAGATATAACTCAAATGCACTTTGATGTGAGATTGTGTGGGATGTGTACCTTTTTTTTTAAAAGAGAAAAATCGCCTGCATTCCATCCATTCGAATGTCATCTTTTCACACAGTTTTCCCAGTTTTAGCTGTTTGTTCATACTGTAACCCCCCCAGGTCTGTTGAGCTGGGAGTGTGCAACGCTGACTTTCAAAACCTCCTAACACTGTATATGTGACCATTTCAGAGCTGGTTTTGATTTGGGTGAAGAGCATTCTGGGTGATATGTTAGAAACCTTCAGTCATTCATTCCCATGGCACTTTTGACTCTGGCAAAGTCCAGATTTTTGCTGCACCCCTCCATAGATTTCAGTTACTGATTTGAAGACAACAAAATAATGACCATCCAAGACCTTGACCAGAAGAAGGTCAGATATTTGAAATTAACAGTATTTACTAAACTTCTGTTTTCATCAACAATTACTAAAGTTTTATAAATGGGGTTTGTAAGTTTACTGCCTTATGGAGACTTATTCTCATCAATTATGATCTTTTTGTGATGGTGTTGTGCTGCCTGGACCCTCATTGGAGGTGTCTTTTTCCAGCCTGGCAGCTTTTACCCTCCTACAACCTATTCTTACTAGTGTAGTGGAGGGTCGGTGCCTCAAGTGCCACATATCACCCTTATCTCAGACCTCCTGTTCAGCCGAAAGCAAGCCAGCAAGCTGCTAGCTGACCCCCTGTGGATGCAGGTAGACTTAATGTGACACATATCACCATTCATCGTCGTGGGGAGCTGGGTAAGGACGGCCGGGGTGGGGAGCTGGTGGAAGAGAAAGGGGGGCCAGGGCCAGACTCTTTTGTCCAGGGCAGCTAAAGTCCCTTCAGCCCCCCTTTCTGGACTTCTTCAACACCCACCCACCCTGGCCAGAAGCCCTCAACTCTCCCTCAGCGGTGATGGATAACCAGCACACGCGCTTGGCGTGCTCAAGCCGCATTAGGGGGTTTAGTAAGAGACGAGGAAACATGGATCGAAGATGAAGAATTGAGGGTACTGGGCCATTGTTTCATCTCACTGGATTGTGCTGCACTTGATCACTGAGTAGCAACTTTGTTTACATGCATACAAAAGGATGTGGCAGCTGTCTTGTGTATCCGCACCTGGTTCACGGTTGTGGGGTTGAGTGGACAACTTCATGATGGAACAGATGCTGGAATGGCTACGGGTGTTGGTCAGGTCTTAGTCTCTGGCCAAATCTGTCACGGCGAGCAGGTTTGCTGCTCATCACCATACCTGTGGGTGTTAAAGCTCCACGAAGCCTGACAGGATCATGGGTAATATAGCTATAGCCTTTGTTGCACTGCTACCCCCTCCCCCACCCCACTCTGCTCTCTGCTGATACTCCCTTCAGCAATCTGTGAAAAGCAGTGATTCCATGTTGGCCAGATGGATGGGAGCCCAGAGCCTTGGTTTCCATAGGGGACACCAGTTTTGAAAACGTGCTGCTCCATTATAGCTTTTTAACATCATGCGACAAGATGTTTTGAGATTGGTCTATATTTCAGATGCGAGATGATCGTCTCGTCTCACTTTTCGCTCAGTGCATTTTTTTTTTAGAGTCACACTAGTAAATGTTCTCTCTTTCTTTACTCATTCCCAATTTTTTGCATTCTTCTTTAAAAGGGTTTTTAGTCCTGTGACCTAACCCCGCTTTTACTTGGTTTTTGAGCTTAAAAAGAATCCCTTTAGACTCCTCAATTATACAACCACCACTCAATGTTTTTAAGCAATTGTTCAAACTGCATCCATTCAACTTGTATGCACATAGGTTACAGACTTGTCGTGAGAGTGTTTCAAGTATTCAGAAGTAAAATAGCACATAAATGCACTAAATGTCAAACTGAAGTTGTGTGACTTTTATTTTCTTTCTTTTTGAGATGCGAGGAGTCTCTCCTGGAATGTATTGCCAAACTCAGGCCTCGAACATTTAATACTCTTATGGAAAAATTGTGCATGTTAAAGTATGAAAACGGAAGGGAAAAGCAGTTTTGTTGTCAATATCGTCATCAATCAGTAATTATTGCCACTTTCACATTTGAGGTGTTTTACATATTGTAGAATGTATCGTAACTGTACAACAAATGGTGGAGTGCATAACATTACACATGGGAAGTGCCAATAATCGCTATGTTAAAGCATTTTTTTAATGTTTCTCATTTTTGTATTTCATCTCTTAACATGGGTAACGTTTTTCATAAGTGAAGCCATTTGTAATGGGAGTGCTGGCAAGGACCAAAGTTGTTTTGGTAAAAAAAAAAAATTAGTTTCCATGATCTGTAAGTATAGACGTATCCTTTGTTTTTGTTTTGTTTTCTTCTTTTTTTTCTTCTTTTCTGTAATTTTTTTTTCTTTTCTTCTCCTTATTTACATACAAAACAAAGAAAATAGACAAAAAAATCTGAGCTTACCCAAGAAGAAAGCTGTATCTTGTGATCTCATGTCAGTACATCCTTGTTGTGTTCAGTTTCTTTTCCTTGGGTATGTTGTGATGAACTGCTGTAAATTTGTACAGTTCATGTAAATTGATTGTGCGGAAGTTGTACAGATTTCTATATTTTGGAAGAATTTTTTTTTTCTCTGTAATAAAAGATTTCCTATCTTGGCATCATAATCCCTGGCTGATATCTCATTCTTTTCCTTTTTTTTAGTTTTTAAGCTTTCTTAAAGATAAAATTCAATTAGATGTGCCCAAATTAAAAACCCAGATACACATTTAGAGTTCACACTGACATAATCACATATTGTGGCCTTATTGGTGACCAGATTGGAGCTTGATCTGGAATTCTTAAAGATTAGGGAACTGTTTGTGCAACGATCAAAGCTGTAGTCAGCAATAGTCCTTCCTCACAAGCATTTAATTCTCTCTTCAAACATCAAATTAAAATTATTTTTAAGTTTGTGTCATTTTAGCTGTTGTAGAAATCCTAAAAACTTTAAAGCTCTTAAATTTAGAAGTATTTGAGGGACGTGTCAAAATATATTTTGCATATTTTCCCCCAAAAAACTGTTGCCTGCAATGATAAACACATGACTCCACAAGCAGAGCTGCTGGGGCGCTGACCTCTAAAATGAGAGGATGTGACAGATGGTACTGTTGGGTTCTCTGAAAAGCTGTTCCAAGACATGAGTATTCACAATCCTCCCAAAGCTGAAACAACTAAATCTGCAAAAACTCAAGAGTTTGGATTAGGACTGCAATTCTTTTCAGGTCTATAAAGTGTGCAGGTTGCTTAGCAGCAGACGCAAAAAGGAAACAAAAACATGTGGCTCACTTTGACACACAGACAAAGGAGGAATGAGAGGAGCCGGGAAGTGACTGCGTTTAAGTCAGGCTTTACTTCTCCAAACACAAACCAGCATAACTCCCAAGACATCTGGAAAGAAGGAAGTGTAATCCTAAATAACTCCGTTAACATGAATCACAGTGAGGCCTTTAAGTTATATATTCTTTTCACCAGCTATTATGTAAAAAGCCTTTGGGTTGCATACTGATAATTCCTTTTGCCTTCCTGTGGAATCAAATCAAAGATTAACAAATTGGCTGTATGTATAAGGTCCAGTCCAGTTTGTTTGTTATGGCAAAATATTCCATAGGGACAGTCCAACAGCAGCACACAAACACAAGTGATTGCTGCTCTAAATCAACTTTGTAATACTTTCTGGTTTGGCAATGAGTGAATTGAGCAAGCTGTTTGACATGTTTTTCATCTTTTAGAAACAAGAAGTGTACTGCAGTGGTTGTGTTATTGAACTGTCTTCCATGAACAGCTTTAGGAGATTCACCCATGAGCACTGATGAAACAGCAGCGCAATATTTTCTGCCCTTCTGTCTTATTTGCATAGCAACAGAGGTCACACCTTAGAGATTACGTATTTGGTAGAAAGTCCCAGAAGGTGTGGCTGATTACCATGGAATGATAAGAGTACAAAAGGTGTAGTGATAAACAAAGATGAGCTGAATCTTTCCAACTAAATTTACCATAATTTAGCTACATGATTTCTGCCATTTTATTATTGAACATTTACATGATTTATTTTAGCCTTTCATAGCAGACGGTTCATCTCATCTGGGAGATGGGTACCATGAGTTTTGGTTTATGTAACTTTTATACTTTTTAAAATTTTAACTATATTAACACATATTTTCCCCATAGAAATGTATACTTTACTTCAAAAACGTTGGTTGTTTTGAAATCTGCTTCATTATACTTGCTCTATTTTTGTCTTCTTGTGCTACTGTTAATTTTTACCAACCATTCTGCTACTTTTAACTAGCCTTTTGCCAGTTTCATCTTCTTTTTTCTACTTTTAGCTTCTAGTTAGTCTTTTGACACGTTTAATTTGCCTTTTGCTACTTTTGACTTTAAGATAGTGTTCTGCTTCTTTTACCTTTAACAACTCAGTTTCAGCACTCATCATTCACACTGGTTTTTCGCAGAAAATGCATTTTTTTCTAGTTCAGTTTACATTTCACCTTTTTTTGGTAAACACATGATTGTTCTCTGTGCTGAGCCAAAGTCCTGGCCTCATAGTTTGTGGCATAAATTGCAAACTAAATGTACACACCAATATGCTGCTGACTGAGAACAAAAGGCATTGTGTGGGACAGTGTGTGCGTGTAAGTCTGCTAACAGGAGGAGGAAGACATCTGGGACCTGCTTTATTACCAGCGAGATGACATGGTGTAGCCCTCCTGCAGAGCACATGCGCATATGCTTTTCTGTTTAAAGGACAAAAGCCATGCTACACAAGCTACACAAGTCACCCATTTTTATAGCCCCACCTCGAACTGGCAGCTCTTGTGTCTATTTCTGGTGCTGCGCAACTTATATTTCAAAGTCAGGGTGAGAAGGGTTGTCATGCAGCCCCAGCAGAAAGAAAACTACTTAAGTTTCATAGTTCTGTTACATTCAGCAAATGTAACAGAAATGGCTTCTTTAAAGCGTGTAGATCAAAACTGGAGCTCTTCCATCATGATTGGATTTCCAGTGAGTTAGAATCCCTGTTTCTCATGGGTGTGCATATCACTCAAAACCCAAGGTTGAGTATATTCCTCTTTGAAACAGATCCCTGCCTGTCTGTGTGGGTCTCCAGGGTATTAAGGCCGCACCAGTTATCTCTCCCCTTCACCTCAGTGCACTATTTATCCTCGGCGCTGACATCTGCTTTGCCCTCTCTGTGTCTGCTACTTCCAGCAGCATCCTTAAATGGGCGATGGAAAAAAAAGAGAGAAGACAGTGGGGACAAACACATTCAGTTTGGGCAGCCTTCATCACTAATACCAGGTGGGACAACAATAGGTTGGGTCTTCAGGGAAGACAGCGTGACAGTGGTGAACAGGCAGGGCTGTAAGTGTGTTCCCTTTGTGGTTTTGTAAACTAATGACTGAATTTTCCCCTGTGACACAGTTTATTTAAGTGTAAATACTTTAATGTGTGTACAAACACCTGAGTTTTTGGCCATGTGTCTGTGAACACGTGTTTCTTTACGTACCATGTGACTAATTTCAACTTTGTCCTGCAGGTAAGGTAAACAAGAACCCTTTTCTGTGCTGTTTTGCTATTTTGTTATAGCTTCTAGTTTTCTGTTAACAGTAGAAAGGCTAAAAAATTTAGGTCCAAAAAAACCCCAACATTTTCCTGCCACAAAAGTAATAACACCTGTAATTACTACCACTGTATAACTTGAAGCACCAAAACACAATGTGATTTTAAATTGCTTCAATGCTCTACAGGCCATCTTGCATTTAAATTCCTTTATTTTTTTTAAATCTCCAACCAAATAAGTTTGGGATATTTTGTATAAAAAAGGGTCAAGACTTAAAAAAAGATATTTGAAAAAATGTATGTGTACTGTTTTAAAACACTGAGGAGGAGTCCTAATATTAGCAAGGTGTGGTCAGTTTTGTTGTGAGACCTGTATGTTTGATAACTCTATACAGATTTCAAACTTACACATGAGCAAATATATTTCGGTTGTTTTTAGATGTAGTTAATGTGATCTGATCCAACTAAGAATAGCGAATAAACACAACCTTTTTGGACATAATGGACATGTGTAATATATCAGTCAATATATCAGAACAACTGGACTGTGACTGTCAGCTGAAATAAAAGAAGCTGACTACTTAAAAAAATACAGCTGACCAGCAAATATCTCTGTGCTCAAACTAATGTTAACAAGCTTCTGACAGCAGCAGCAGTTTGAAGGTGGTGAGATATTTGTCACTATTGTAGGTCTATAGGTCAACTTTTTTTTGCCACTCCCATGTCTGCTGTGTAATGTCTTTTTATGGCAACAGAAAAAAAAAGATCAGTAAAAGGCTTTGATTTTATCTATATCTCCTTCCAGTCCATTCCTCATCCACTTTAGCCTCTTCATTTCAGGTAAAATAATTACTCTCGTTAGATAGGATCCATATACGTCTGTTGTCCACTCTCTTCAGATTCCCATTATATCTGCCTTCTCCTTCAACCCCTTCTCACCACCTTGCCATCTGCCCTTCTTTATAGCGTCTCCCATCAGTCTGCCGGTGTCACCAGTCAGCTAAAGCTCACCCGGCAGAGGAATTCATTCCAGACTCTGGCATCATGCCTTTTTGGGATAAGGTGAAGGGCCTCAGTGGGAATCATATGACAGGGGGGTGGTGTCTCCATTTGCAGGCAACAGTTGTGTCAATGTCTGTCTAAATGAGGAAAAGTCTAGAGGATCCAACCCTGGGTAAATAATGTATTAATGATCAATACTACTGTTGAATATGTCACAAGAATCCCATGGCTCTTTGTAAACACTTTGAAAATAAAGCCTATTCACTCTCATGACTTGCATCAGTTTGTGATGAAACCTCTGTTTTCACTGCAGTGCTTTGTTACTAAATCTTGAAAGGTTTTTTCTTCTTTTTGTCCCCCTAATGTGTTGCTTTTCAACACATCAGAGCAAAGATTTTGGCCTTCTAGTGAAGATAATGTTTACTCTCCTTTGAGCTACCTTTTACTTCAACTCTCAAAAAGTTAAATCTCAAAGCCATTAACTCCTAGAAGCTAAGCTTCTGCGTGTTCACTAGGTGGATTTTGTTTCTTATTCAAATCCAGTCTTGCTTTCCATGCGTCATATTTGACCTTTTTCAGCTCTCCTTGGCTTGAGACTGGAATATTCCTGGTTCCCTTTTGCATAAAATTTTAATGGGCATAAATAATGTTTTAAAAAGTCACAGAGAATTATGACCCTGGTAGTTATAGTGGACAAATGTGGCTAAAAAGACAACTAACAAAAAGACTTATCAACCAATATATTGTTTTTCATCCATTTATGACAGCTGTTTTCATCTATTGGTCACAGTTATTGGTAAGTCGTTATGATATCTGTATATCTTCTCAGTATCCAACCCATTTGGTGTTTCACGACCTACATTGTGGTCTTCAGAACCAATTTGGAAACCAAATATTTGCTAACCCACTTCCCGTTTCCAGTTTTTTGGTCATTTATAAGGCAATCTTTGCTCTCAGTAATAATTTTGCAGAATTAAATTTCCCAAAATGACACTTTTATTATGTCTCAAGGGTATATATATATATAAAAATACAGTTTATATAAATAACAGTTCTATTACTTTAATTTTGCACCAACAATGGGTGAACGTTAGAACTGCAGCAAAAGAGAGTAGTGAGACTGGACTGAAAACAGTAAAGATATGTGTTAGAAAACCAACACAGTGAGCTAGAAGATCTACTAAAATGCTCTATTGAGCAACAAATCTTTCACTTGAAATTTTGTTAATAATGTGTGGGTGGAAAAGTTCCACAACACTTCTGCTTTAACAAATAGGGAGTTTACAAAGAACGCAAAGATCCACTGATACCTCCCCTTCAACACAACTCTTGCAACACACTAAAACTGTTTTTCATGTTTTTTTTACATTATGTTTCTGTTCACCAAAAGTTCTACCAGTACGTTCTGCTTGTTCATGATAAGCTAACATCCTAACCACTGCTGATGTCTTCATCCGTTTGTATTTTTCCACATATGGTTATCCTAATGTCAGTGGGGAGACATGGAGGCAGCATATTCCTGTGGCCAGCCTCTCCCCAATCAGCGGGCAACACTTCCAACCACTCAGAGGGAGAGAGAAAAAGAAAACCAGCCTTCTAAATATAGCCAGGCCTTGGGGCTCAGCGAGAGGCCCGATCTGCATGAAGTCTGGCCACACACACACACACACACACACACACAAGGAGGTGAGAGTACACACTCGTTGAAACACACATGCAGTAGTAGATTTCTTTAGTCTAAACCATCAATACAAAAAGGGGCAAAGCTCTCACAATCAATCATATGCTCTTTATGGTATAGACTGCTCACTCACAGAAAACCACAGTGGGTAGACTGGGTTCACTTCTGTAAACACACTGGTTTGGACTGAAGGTCATTTGCATCAGTGGCCTTCAGTTTTCTGCTGAGTGGAGGAGAAAATCCCCCGTTGTGTTGGCAGCCATTTCACAAGAACCAGAGCAAAAGGCTCACATCCTCAAATTAATGCACTTCCCCTAGAACTGCTATTGACTTCAAGCCGCTGTTGCATCACAGACTGCAGATTTATCTCTGAAGACTGCAAATCAGATGTTTATCATAAGCGAAAATGACTTTCCAAAAATTCAGCAAAGTGCATTCTTAATTCGAAGTCACGTGACCATTTAAAGCCCCTCGATGCTTGTAAACACAAGGCAGCTTGCTAACCTCAAACCACATGGTAACGCTGCTGCGACTGACTGTTTGACTGGTGGAGATGTTAGCTCCACTTCAGGTAGTTCGGTTTAGTTTTCAGAGAAACAGACAGGAAGAAGATGCAAGAGAGTCAAGCCTCAGCTGTTTCCTGTTTGTGTTGATGGAAAGGTGTCATTTGTTAGCAAGAAGCAAAAAAAGAAAAGGGGCTTCAAAAATAAGAGGCTTTGCTATCAAATTCAGAATTAAGATGAATTTGACTCTAGATGCAGATACAAAACTAAATGGACGTCTGAAGCACACGGGGCATGATATTTCTATGTGAAATGTTGCTTGAGGACATAAAAATGATTTAAAAGACAGTTAAACAGTTTGAATGACTGGAAATTTACTTTGTAAAGAAAATAGAAAACAGCTGACAGGAAGAACCGTGGCTCTTCTTCCTCTTTTCTTTGAACACACAGCTGTGTGAGAACACGTACTTTGTCGAATGGCTTCAAAACACCCACAGCCAAGATGAAACCGTGAGCAGCATCCACGTGTTAACGAAAACATACAGGCGTAAAATGTTCCGAACACACTGTACCCGAGTAAAAAAAGAGAACAAAACATTGATAGGCACAAATCTCCTGATTACGCACAGAGGCATGAAAACACACTGCCACAAAAACATCCAGCACGTGCAGCTCCGTAGTCAAAATACTTTTATTACATGCACAGACAATAAGATGTGCTGAATGACACTTAATGACTCATGAACCACTTCACTGCCTGCTCTGGATTTTAAATAGGCACAGTGTTTAAGAAATGCTCACAACTGAACATTCAGGTTATTTATTCCTCATAATAATGAGATTCATCCTGACTCAGTTTGTTTTTCTGAGCAGAATTCTGGCTTCTTTGACTGAAGATGCAAATGAGAAAGTGTCAGAGAAACATTTAGCATTCAAAAACAACCATGACCTATATTGGACTGGCAGCTTAATGAGTAACCATGGAAAACTATTTTTTTTTCTTATGGGAATAATAAGTTACTCATCGCTCTAACACCACTTGCAGTGAAACTTTTACCTATACCTTCATTACTGCCTTCTGCCAGATCAGTTTTAGCTTTTGAGGGCAACTGAAATCAAGATGGATGCCCCAGCCAACTGACTTCAGAAAACACAAAAATGGTTATAATTTAGTCAATTTTGCAGATATTGTGTTAAAAATTTGATATGGATGCAGCTGAGGGTTATAAACACATTCACTAAGTGCTACATATTGCATGAGAGCTATGTGCCTGAAGTTTGAGAATTAACTGGTCAAATCAACCCTGTTTGTCTGTTAGCAAAATACCTCATAAACCAATGGACAGATCCGGAGTAGATCCAGTTCAACATGGCTGCTACAGCTAATCAACATTACCCAACATGTAAATGGCTATAAGTTTATCAGTTTACACATCGTTCATTAGTTTTTTTCTTAAAACCTTGGCATTAACTGTTGGTGTCAACTCTGTCTGTCTGTTAGAAAAATATGTCAAGAACCATTTGGCATATTTTAGTAAAACTTGCAGAAAGTAAATTACAACTGATTAACCTTTGGAGTCATTTGAATTTTAAGATATTCACCACATCTAATTGAACTAAGTTGAGACAAAAACGCATATCTCAGCTAGATTTACAGATATTGAACTGAAATCTAATGTGGTAGTAGCTGAGAGTCATTTACAACATATTTTGAGTGTGACATCTTGTAATATCACATGAGATTGTGCTTAAAATTATTTTCAAAGTTCAATCACAATGACTCCAAAATGACAGTAGTAAAGCAATATTTGTCTTTTGATGATAAAACCCAATATATACTTGGTCTATTGTGATTATTCTTTTTTCAAAGAACCACAAATGTAAATAATAAAAATAAAAAATTTGAAATACTAGATTGGTTCAAAATATGGTGCCCAGCAGTCTGTTCTTACAAAATCAATACCAAAGCCAGTAATTTAGCTGATTATAAATGGCTTTCATGCTGTGTGCTTCAGGCCCTCAGAGGGAATTATGAAAGATGTGATACGAAAAGTAACATGAGATGTCTGTTGAGCAATGAAGGTTAAAAAAAGTCACTAACTCAGAGGTGGTACGAGCAGGGTCTGATCTTCATTTAGCCTGAGTGTGTGAAAGTGCCTCCATACCGATGTGCCATAAATATCTGCAGTTATATAAATGTATCCAGCTCAGTGTGGAGAAGGATACAAACTGAATTAACTGAGGACAGATTTAATCTTCTTATACCACCCTGCTGTGTGACAAATAATTCTGGATGCTGTGGAAAAATGCAAATAAAACAAAATAAAACTTCTAATTTGTCTAAATCCCATCTAAGTATAAGAAAAAAAAAGTGAAAACAACATTAAATGTGGGAACTAAGACTGTACTTTTTACTATATGCAAATATTTTGACTTTGCATAAGTTTAAGTAAGGAAATTTAGGTCTGCATTGAAGATTATTATTTAATGTTGAACTGTTTTCCCAGAACAGAGTACAAGAGTACCTCTTGTACTCAAAGACAAATTCAGACAAAGTTTAAAAATTACATCTTTTTTACTATATTTTTTGTTTCATGATGTGTAAAACGTTTTCAAAAGGTGAGCGGTCCGGACTGCATAAAGGCCAGTTCAGCACCTGGAGTCTTCTACTATGAAGCTATGCTGTTGTAATGGATGCAGTCTGTGGTTTAGAATTCATTTGCTGAAATATGCAAGGCCTTCCCTGGAAAATATATGATCTGACTGGGAGCATATGTTGTTCTAAAACTTGTATATACACTTTTCTGCATCGATGGTTTCCAGGTGTGTAAGCTGGTCTCCAGATGTGGGATAGGGGTAAATAAGTGCCAGAAGCACTTATGCACTTCTATACCATCAGAGAGGCAGGGTTTTGAACTGTGCACTGAGATTTTCAAATTTGGATTCATCTGACCATGGAACAGTTTTTCCACTTTGTGTCAGTGCATTTTAAATGAGCTTTGGTACAGAGAATACTGTGGTGTTTCTGGATAGTGTTTACATATATCTTGTCCTTTGCATGATAGAGCTTTAACCAGCATTTGTGGGTGGCACAGTGAATTGTGTTTACAGTGATTTATGGAAGTGTTCCTGAATTCATGTGGTGACGTCCAGAACAGAATCATAACGTTTTTAAAGCAGTGGCCCCTGAGGGCCCGGAGATCACGGGCATCCGATATTGACTTTGAACCTTGTCCTTTGAGTTCAGAGATTTTTCCAAAATTCTTAAAATTCTTTGATGATATTATGAACTGTAAATGATGGAATATTTAAAGTTCTCCTAATTTTCCATTAAAGAACATTATTCTAAAATTGTTCTGCCATTTTTAGATGCAGTTTTTGCAAACTGGTGAATTCCTGCCCCTCTTTACTTCTGAGAGATTCAGTCCCTCTAAAACCTGTTTTCATACCCAGTCATCTTACTGACTTGCCAATTAAACTAATTAGTTGCAGAATGCTCCTCCAGCTGTTTCTTAATCATGCCACTTACTTTTAGAGCCTTTAGTTGCCCAAGTTCCAACTTTTTGAGGTGTATTGCAGCCATCAAATTCAAAATTACCTAAAATAAAAATGGTACCATTCTTAGTTTTAACATTTGCTATGTTTACCATGTTCCATTTTGACTAAAATATCAGTTTATGAGAGTTGCAAATCTTTGCATTTACACAACGTTCCAACATTTTTTGGGAAATGGGTTTGTAATTCAAATTGAAACAGGCTATATTTATGAGTCATTGAGAAAGACATTCAGATACACTAAATGCATTTGCTGGGGTGTGGTGTACGCCTCAACCCCTCAGCCTTCATTCAGATCAGTTTTAGTATTTAGCCCAGGCTCAGGTGGAATTGATTGGACCCATGCCACACATTCCAGCCTGCAGTGCTTTCTCTGCTGGCCTATTTGTTTTTGGAGAAAAAGGTATGTACAGTACTCTGTAACACTCACTCAAACACACAGCGGTATTGGACGCCTGCCGACTGATTCTTTCTTCGACTGTAAATGAAAACTTGAGAAAAGCGCATGGTGAAGACACACATAGGCAAACACAGGCAGTGGCAGGTCCGCATCACACGGTCCAAATGCTGATTTATGCTTAAAAGCAGGTTGGGGTTTTGCACTTTAAAATGCAAGCACAAATATCAGACACGCTTACAAAAGAGCAGAATATAAACCTGTTTTTTACACACTTATAAACTCTAATGTGCTCTGTTGGCCTATATCACAGTAAACATGAAAGCCCAGGAAAAGAGTGTGGGCAGGAGGATTGAACTCCTAATACATCTCATGAGGAAAACATCTGTTCCACTTCATATCCCAGTCTCTTCTTCTCTTCCAATCTCTCTTAATGTTTTCTCTGGCCTCTCCTTCTCATTCTATTTGTGAAGTTGTTTCTCTTTCATTCTTTCTCATCTTAGCTTCCTCTTTTCTCCATCCTGCCTTGAAGCGTACTCATCAAGCTTTCAGCCTATTAACCACAGCTTGAATAGAATCAGTGGTCGAAAAACAACAGGATTTTTCTTTTCTATTCTACTGGCAATATATATTTTTTTAAATAAGGGTGAATGTCTTTGTCAAACGTGATTTTTGTTGTTATGTCCACATTTTCATATTTCTAAAGTGCCTGTTTTGATTCACATTTTCAAATACATAAAAATGGAGAGCCTTGGACTGGTGGAACATAAAAGCAGCTTGTGATTGTGGATGCATACGCTTGGCCTAGTTTTTGATTCTATTAAATTATAGGGTGGGTGGGTGGAAAGTTTAGTGGTTGTCAGATGGTGTCTATAATATATATGATGTGTGTTTCTTATTAGTGCTTAATGAAGACATGAATCTGTATGTGGTATTATCCAACACATTTATAAAATTGCATATTTACATTTCTCTTTGCCTGGTGATAAGAAGATTTGCTTTGCTTTTTTAAATCTTGACACTTCTCTGCTTGTGAAATGCTCATGAGTGGATCAATAATAGAATTTCACCATATCCAGTTTTGACATGAAACAACTGAATGGAGTTTAATAAACTGAAAAATAAAAGTAACAGTGGAAGGAAATGTTGGGCATCAACAACCGTTTCTGTGGATTTTAATGATGCTCAGTTTAACAAAAGCCATTCAGTTTATTTTATTCCGTAAGCAGTCATTTATTTGTAAGTTTCCACTGGGGCTGCCAATGCTCTTGGAAAACGTTTTCACAGAAACTTTTTTTCATCTTGAGTTCCTTTGTATCTGTTAGGCTCAGACATGTGTAACAAAAACATTTCCTTTCTCATGTAAGGAAGGAAATGTTTTTTGACAAGAAAGGTAATTATTTGTGATTTGTTTTGGGGGATTTTTTCATTTTCTTTTGCTGTATTTGGCTTGATGTAAAAGGTCGGCACAATTACCAAGACCAAAGTTCACCCTGAAAGGCAGTTATTATTTTGAAACATCATAAAGCAAAGAAGTAGATTTGGCCTTGTGGAGTGAATGCTTCAAAAAGTTAGAGTGAATGTGATGAAAGATGCTCATCTTTCAACTCTGACAAAATAAAAATATAAGCCTAGTAATGAAAACATTTAACAGCTTAGGTCTCAAGTTTACATGTACATTTGCAAGCTTGTTGGGATTCATTCACTTTCTTACTGATACACCAAATTAGCCCCAGAAATGTGTTGCCATCTCTGTAATTGAGTGCAGTGCAGAAATAGCAGAGGAGCAACTTGTAAAAGACTGCAGTGCAATACGTACACAATGTCTCATCACAAATTTAGGGAAAAAAATGTTTGTAAAACAGCAAGTTTTTAAGACACAGAGAGTAAAGCTGTTAAAAAACATTGGCTTTCTGAGTCACTTTCTTTTCTTGATTTTACAACTGAGGGAGCTGGCTGACGCGAAGGAGCATTGTTGTGTTGAGAGGCAGAACAGAAACTGTTTTGTTTGCCTGCAGTTGCGCCTGTCTCTCAGGAACACAGACAATGTGACTGAAGCAGGAGTGCCTGCAAATGCTTAATGCCTCGCATGTTTCCCAATAAGCTTGTGTGAGCAAAGAAGAGGCCGTGAGCATGTGCCAAGTAGCACGTTTGATGTGTCTGATGTGAATGTGTGCACGTCTTTCTCCTGGGGGTTCACAGCTACCCAAGCTTCTGTGATTTTCCAGCTTGAAATCTGTATCCATCTTAAGGTTTTATTATATATATATTTATTTCAGCTAAATTCAGTATGGTAGCCAAAGGAAGGCTCAAATTCCAAAATAATCAAAACTTGAATCACTGTTGTTGTGTATTCTTTAAAATTCTAATCTTGACTTTAGCTGATTAATAATTTATCACAATCTAAAGCAGCCGTTATCTAATTATTTATAGTTTCACATCAGCGCCAGCAGATGCCACAGTCTGTGTGAAGTGGACACACTGTCCAATAGGAAACAACTGTGCTTACGTATGTGAACAATGCCACCAGTTGCTGTGGGTGGAAGCTTCCTGATCGCCTGCCAGCCTGCAGGGATGGACTGACCACGGTACAAAGGAGGGTGTGAGCTGACAGGGGTGGGGGGTGAAGCTCGGGAGGAGGAGGTGGTGAGGCAGAGCCGTGGGGGTGGTTTGGGGGGGTAAGGGGTAAGTAGAGATAAAGCCAGACAGATGGGGCAGACAATGAAGCATAGACACCCTTCTTGCATGTCAACAACAACCCCCCACTCTCGCTCAAACTTCAGCTGCCTCTTTACCTCCTCGTTTTACCCAAGGCTTCTACACATTCCTGCTTTTGTCTGCTGTAATTCCTATTTTTGGCAAACAATTTCATGTCACATTTCCCAAACAAATGTCTCTCTGCTCATGTCCTTCCATTTCTCTGATCTCTGATTTGTCAAAAAAGAAGAAACCTGGACACAGCTGCATAGTGGGAAAAAAACAGAGAGTTGGGGAAACAACTTAACAATTAGAAACAGTCATTGCTGTCACCTGTTGTCCTAAAACCCCCATGTTTGGAAAGCTGATACCATCTCCCATTTCTCTGGTTTCCACAAACAGCCTCAGCTGTTAGACTCATTGAGCTCTCAGTGTTCTTCCATCCATCGCTCATCCCTCTCCCACAGAGCCTGCTTTCATCAATTTGTTCTCAATTTAGGCGTCTACAGCCTCAGACACATCTTTGGAGAATGTTCCAGTTTAGACATCTGCTCGTGTGACGTTGTTAGAAATGAAAACGTCTCAGCTTGAAAACTCAAAAACACCATCTCAGGAAATGTTGTGCAGCAATGCATCGTGCATTAGCAACCATGTGAGAATGGAAAGGTAGCAGCTTTACATACATGTGTGCTGCCACATCTGTGAAAAGGTCACACTCATTGTGAATCACTCAGAATAAGTTAGTGAGGAGACAGAAAGTCAGGGTGTTCTTGTTCTCATTCTACATACAGAGCCACTGAACTGATGATTATTATGGCTGTTTTTTTTTCTTTAAACAAGACCTCGACCTGGGAGCTGAACCAGGCGAGATAAGTTTCTGTATTTGTGCCATTTATAGACGATAGATAGATAGATAGATAGATAGATAGATAGATAGATAGATAGATAGATAGATAGATAGATCTGCCATAAAAAAGAAAGCCTATCTAGAAATGAAAAAACATGTTGAATTAAAAAGTAGCAGCTTTGACAGAAGCAGCAAATGGAAAGTGCACAAGTAAAACCTGGTTAAGGTGGAAAAAATGGCTTTGTTGCATCTTTTTCACAACCTTGATCACCCTGTTCACCTCTGACACATAGCTCCTCTGATTCACAAACAATGAAACAATGAACAAACAATGACATGACACATCTGTTGTTTTCCATTGTTCAGTATTTTTAATGTATTTTTAATGTAATTTGCCAGCCGAATCAAAAAAAGTTAACAAGTACGTTTGTCTATGACTTTAGGAGGTTCAAAATAAATTTAGTTTGGGTAATGTCAGGATAAAACAAAATAAAACAGTTTAGCAACCTATTCACTATCTTCAGGTACATTTTACCCAATTTGTCACAATATAAAATTTGGTTTAAAATTATAGACTTAAAAAATAAACAGCAACAGCAACAACAAAATGAGCTCCAGTTTTCCATGCGTCATCTATGGAAAGCTTGCTTAAACTCCACTTTATTATCTTGTCAAACTTGCTTTCTGTATTTGTTTTCGTGACAGCTGATTTCAAACCCCACCTCACCTCATGGTTGGTGTTACTCCAGGAGATGTGACTCGTGTCCAGTCATATCCTGTTGACGCTGATGGATAGGCCTTCAACATTTCACATATTACAAAAGAAGCACAATGACTTCCCTTTTCTTCATTTTTTTTTAAGTAAAATGAACAGAATAAAACTTCTTTAACTCTTGTATTGATGATAAGAGTGTGTGCTGTAGGATTTTTTTTAAAAACATAGGCAGATCTCTAAACTCTGAAACAACCCTGCAAGCAGCCGTTCGTATGACCTAACTGAGTTTGTGTTTTTGGGGTGTGTGGTTTACGGGTTACACAGAAGGTTACATCTGTTGCACTGAAAAGATCTTCAAGTGTGAGTCTGTAAATGAAACTTCTCTATAAATTTCC
Source organism: Kryptolebias marmoratus (assembly GCF_001649575.2). NCBI lineage: Eukaryota > Metazoa > Chordata > Actinopteri > Cyprinodontiformes > Rivulidae > Kryptolebias > Kryptolebias marmoratus. The sequence continues at coordinate 10,276,315 of NC_051447.1, read as the reverse complement.
ATAATTCATCACCACAGAAATGTAGTCCTTTTCACTACCAAGCAGGTGTTCAGAGGTTAAATGAAAACATCCATATGCAGAAAGTTGTGATAAATATGTTCCCCTGAATCTATATTCAGTGGAAAAACATTGTTACAGATATAGGGAACTAAAATGAACTCAAATAAAGCCAAAGCAACCAACTCTCAAGCTGCATTGCTGTCATGGGAGTAACCTCGCACCCGTATCATTTTGTCACAGCAACAAACGGCCTGTCAGCTTTTTGCGTGTCACTCTAGACAGTAAGACATATAAAATTAGCATTCATATTTTCACATTTTACCCTATGATGGCTGGATGATGCCACAAACTTGAAAGCCCAGATCTCATCACTAGGGAGTGTTTTCAATATCTGGATCACAACTACATAAAAATCATTTTTAACTACTTATCCTTGTCCTAACTCATGAGAATTTTAGATATGTCTTAATTTTATACACTTTTATTCATTTACATTTGTTTTGTAATGAAACAAATGGATAAGTAACGTCAGTAGCTACATTTGCAAAAGAAATGTCCGTCTTTTGTTAATAATACAGTGAGACATGGATGTGTATTGTTACAGCCTAAAATATAAGAGGAAAAGTAGTAAAGCTTAAACCACATCTAGTTTTTTAGATCTTTGTTCTATGTATTTTATGTCCCACAATTTTTCTAGCTTTTAGACAATGAGCTCACTGAAACCTTTTATTTCAGTTATGTGGTGAAAAATGTTACTTTTACTGCACTATATATATATATATATTATTATTTTTTTCAGTTGAGCCCATATTTAAAATTTAGAAAGGGGAGAGAGTACTATTTTAGAGGTGGTGGAACTAGTTTGCAGGATTTTTTATGACTGTCAGAGCAATAAGAAGACAACAAATCAACTCCTGACAGCCCAGGCAGGCACTCCATGGAATGAAAATGGTAAATAACCCAAGGAAAATGAAGAGAAAGCATGTTTGTATATTGATGAGTGTGTAACAGTTATTTTGTTTCTGCAAAGTAAAGACATCTCCTGGGTCCATGAGAAGCTTCACTGACCCCATGGTAGCTGTTAGATTTAACAAACAGAGTTATATTCCTCCTCCTCCTTCCTCTGTAATCAACGTGCTCACCACTCCATAATCAGCTGCTAATGATGGCTTTGTGTGCTTTTGTGCAATGTTCCTGAATAAGAGACCCAATGTTTCAGCAGCATCTCCCTTCTACCCACTCAGCATATTTATGAAATCATTATTTTGCAATAACACCTGGTGACCACGCTATTTACTTTGCTCTTTCTTTTTGGTCACCCACAGTATTTCTCTTTTCTCTCCCAAATCCTCGGGTAATTATCCGTCATTACAGTTCACTTTCAAAGAAAAAGAAGTGTGCATCATTGCAGATGCAACCACAAAAAAGGCAGGATGATGAAAAAGCAAGGGGACCTAATTAGTCATTGAGGTCATGGAAAGTTGTTTTCTTGTTGTTTATCAAGCAAAAGGAAGGAGGATGATGGTAAATTGCTCTCTCTTATCACAATTTCCATGTAAATGGAGTCTGCAGTCAGTAGGGGTGGCACTGAGCTGCATTTTCATTCTGGTCTCTATGGAAAAACGTATGTGAAATTACTAAACCCTTTCTCAATACAAGGTTCTTATTAACAATATCAGTTTTCATTTAGACAGATCTTTGGTGAAAAGGTTTTAACAAGTCACATTCTGGTACGTATGGGTTGCTCAAACAATTGTATTTTCCTTATAGCAAGTAAATAGACCTGGACACTAAACAGAAATGGTCCAGAAGCAGAAATAATGAGCCTTTTTTTCAATAACATTTTTCAAAAACACAGCACAGAGCTCCACACCTGGTCAGAGTACCCTACACAGACAGTAAAATAGGAAAAATGCATTTACTGACAGTATTTTTTATACTGTTGTGAAACATTTAGAAATAAATGATATACATTTATTAGGTTTACTGCTATGTACAACTTTAAATGCTTAACTCTTTAAACACCACCTGAAGGTTTGAAATAATCTGACTGGAAATGCCTCCCTTCTTTGGCTGTTTTGGAGGGGAATAACTCTCTCCTGAACTTTAATTACTCTCTTGTTCTATTGGTGGAAATGAAAGGGGCCAAGGAGAGGACCTTCTAATTGACCGTAGTTCCTGGAAAATGTTCCTGTAGTCAAAACTCTTTATCATTAAATATTTATTGACAGTAGCAAAACTCCTAACAGACTTTCCACTGGGATTCTTTCTCGAGAGCTGGTGTGTATTTTAACCAATTTTTTTTCCAATGTTTTATTTAGAAAAACAGCTGCTTCACACATTTTTATGAAACCATTTGGTGTACATTAGGTCAAATGGTAAAGATGAGGGAAAAGCCTGAAAACATTAAAGACACAAGTACACATATAAGTCACATAAAGTCTCTGTTTATTATGCAAGGACTACCAAACAGATCCATCATTCACAAATTAAATGTTGAGACTGCAGATGCAACTGAACAGGTGGGCCTCCGGTGCTAAAAGAGGATTAAGAAACAAGATTTCAGGCCTGTGTGTGTGTGCCTCAGTGGTAATGTGACCTTGTCCTGTTCTCTCAGCTATTGCAGGAAAACCGAACACTGAAAAGAATTGAAGGAAGTGCACAATACAATCCCCACAGACTCACATATACGCACACACACACACACACACACACAAAAAGACATGGTGTGAGAGGATTAGACATACGCATGGTACACCTCCCTAAATATACACAAGCTGAACACAAGCCATTTGCAATGCTGTGTATGCCTGTGACAACTTGAATTGTCTCGCTTGTCAGTCAGAGGCCAAATATATGTACAAGCAAACACACAGCAACACATTTAAAGTGAAAACTGTGGTTCTATCAATCTGAAGTAGGGCAACACAGCTCCCATCACTCACAAGGGGATCACGCAGCAGGCCAGCTTTCATTGAAAAGAGTCGTGCAATTACTGGCATAGAAACAGCCTCCGAAGCCATCCACCTCTGTCTTCCTGAGAGGAACCAGCTTCTTAGACACTCTGAGGGGTCATTATTGGTGCATGAATGGAGATGACGCCACCTGCAGCCTCCTGAGGCTAAAATAACAAGCCAATCACCCCTGTGAGAGATGGTTAGATCACTCTGGTTGGTGGATGGGAACATTAGCTGGCAACACTATCACTAATGGTCTCTGTAGCAAATGTACTGTAGAAGCCTGGTGTGTGTGTTAGGAGGTGAAAATTGACAGTGAAAATGTGAAAATTTGGACTTGTTTGGCTAATGTGTTGGTTCTTGTTTTTAGCATCAGGCTCCAGTCACAAAACATTCATATTTGACTAACACAATTGGTGAGTAAGAGGGGAAGAGAAATTGTTTTGCTACATTAGTTTTGTTTCTTTATATGTAAACATGACAAAGGTAGTCCTTTAGCTTAAACTAAAACCACTCTTTAGTGAAATATAGCAAATGCTAACATGAGAACCAACATGCTTATGTTGGTAAATATGTTGAGCTATGTACTACTTTGGCTAAGTTTAGCCTCAAAGAGCTAAATTTAGACTTAGCATTAACTTTTCATGTCACAACTGAATGTTTTGTTTAGCTCGGATGTTCTAAAGTTTTGTTTCTCACTGGTATGAAGTTTAACACTTAAACTGATACAGCTAAGCTTCCAAGGTGGCAGCATCATAATTTAAAGGGTTTGCAAACAAAATACAGCCCTGTTGCGCTTTAATTTGTTCATGAATTTGATTTTGTCTATTCAAGCTTCAGGTTGCAATGATGGTGGGGTTTTGTAATGTCTTCATGCTCAGTATATTCAGGTTTATTTAAAGTTGACTTCATAGGTATTATTAAGTTATGTGCTTTTAAGAATCTAGACCACTAAAGACAGAAGATCAAGAGCAACAATAACAGCATAGAGGCTCAGATGAATGCAAACATCTTCATCTCTGTGTCTTTGTAAAATTGCTCCTACCATACACTCTAACACACATGAACAAAAATGAACTCCTTTGAACAAAGTGTGTTCTTTTTCTCTCATCTCCATAGTCAGTAAAAGTTCTTCAAAAGGCCTTTCCAACCCACAAAGGTGCCTGTCTGTGTAACTGCTGGCAACAAAACATACACTTGTTTGGTTGATTTGTTTTGTAGGTGTCTTTTGTCTGTTAGATTGAAGAGAAGAAGAAGAGAGGCAGACTATGGGGGGGCTCTTGGGAGGGTTTTTGGGCACTTTCACAAGGTTGCTTGAACAGAAATAGAGGTGCACATCTAAACTGAGCCAGAAAACGCCTGAAGCAACAGCCAGAGTCTCGACATGTTTTTTTTTTTTTTCGTTTTGTTTTTTTTTGTGTGTGTGTTCATACCTGTCTTGTGTTTCTTTTGGCTTGAAACTCAAAATCTCCCTGTTTTATTATGTTATTTTGCTCTTTTGCGCAGTCCCAATGCTTTTTTTCCTTTAGTCTGATGTATAATCCTCCCGTCCTTCAGTACTCTACAAGCCCATTGTCCCAAATGCTAAGCACTGAATAATGTGCACACATGCATGCACACACCACCTCAGAGCCTGTTCTATTGTACTGCCACTGCTGGCTTTAGTCCTAAAGCTGTTGGACTCATGCCCATGTAAACAAGCTGTGTCTGTCTGTCTGCCTGTCTCACTCTCTGTCTGTTGCTTGTTTCTTTTGCATTCATTTATGTCTCTCTGATCATTCCTGTCACTTCATTATGCCGCTCTCTTCCTTCTCAGTCTGTGTGCCCACCTCATCTCCCACTCGTCTCCCTCTGTTCGTGCCATTGGGCTCCGTAAGCTGAGCTAAGCAATTAGTTAATGTACCCTCCACACCAGGGGTGACTCTGGCACAGCAGACTGAACGAATGCCTGTCTGTGTCTACAGCACTGTGTGTCTGTGTGTGCAGCCTTGGCGATGCCACTGAGAGGGGTTGCTGGGCTCAAGGCAGAGGGGTTTTTTTTTTGGCACTGGCTGCCTTTGGACAGCCCTCATCTCTTCACAAGTTCACTCAACCATAGCGGCCAACCCTCTGTGCAAGGCTTTAGTAAAGAGTCTTTTAATTACCCCAAGGAGACGCCCAAATGTCCAACAGATCAATTAATTCCAGTTATACACATTTTTTGCAGTATTTATTGACTTTATAGTTCACTTTTGTAAAAAAAAATATTCTAATATCAGTTTATTTTAATCTAACTTTATTCATATTGCATCATTAACTACGAAATCAGAATTTTGTCTGTCCAGTTAAAGCTTATCTATGTGTCAGGACTAAAATCAGCTTTATTACCATTGTTGCTAGAATTATGCATAGACTATATTAGATAAACATTTGCCACACTATTATAGAAGTCTTTTTGTTATTTTTAAGCACTAATTTTGTACCTATGCCATGAAATTCTATTTAAATTTCAATTTATAGCCAGAGATCATTACTCAAAAAACTGTTTATGGTGGCCTTGGGCACCCCTTGTCACCCCTTAGCTCCACCCTTGTTTTAGTTCTTTGTTGCTCTGAGTTTTGCTCTGAGATTTTCCAAGTAAATATCCAGTATAATCTAGATTCCTTTTTCTCAATTTAGAAATGGAAAATTTAAATGTGGGGGCAGCTGCAGCTGAGGGGATGTTGAGGTCATCTATGATTGGTTGGACTGTCCTTGGGTTTGATACTGAACTCAGCATCTTCATCTCCAGTCTGTTCCTCTTTTTTATCTTTGGAAATAAATATTTGATAAAAAAAAGCTAATCTCTGTCTCCCCTTTACAATGTGGGCATAAGAACACAGGCATTAGTCAGCTATTGTTCATTTTCTGTTTACTTCTGCCCCTTTTGTGGTAATTCTGGGTATGTGTACCTTCATATCATGTTCACTAATGATTCTGTTTGTCTGGATACTTCACTTTTTACAATTTCATGTCATACCATCCAACAAAAGACAGCAAATCTCTTCTTAACTTTCAGTCGTGTCACCTCTCCATGTCACAGTTTAATCTCAGTCCAGCTTTGGTGGCTTTTGAAGCCATGTTTGGTCCTTTGAGGGTGAAAAAGGCCAGGCAGGTGCCTCCTGAACACCTCTGTACTTTTTGAAAGTCCTTTAAGGGCACCCAGCATGCACATCCAGTTGGCTCAAACAACAAAGAGAAAAAGTACGTCAAAAAGAGGACATTGACATGGAAGCGAGAGAGAGAGCTCTTGGTGTATCTTTGGTGTATTTTTTTACTTTGCAAGGTGTTCTGCCTTTGGGTGTCCTGTTGTCTTCATAAGCGCTGGCATTAACCTTGCTTTTCAGGGTTGAAGACGTTAGGTCATGGTTGTGAAGTAGACGGCCAATGGCTACAGCAAGTTAGAGATTTGAGCCGTAGTGTTTTTATGTGCATAACTATTAGCATATGCATGTTTGTCTGAAGTATAATGTAAGTGCACATAGCCAGAAGGATAAAAGACAAGACAGCAGCTCAATCTTTCACCTCCCTGCCCCCACGGGGAAAATGTTTACTTGCCAGTGCTTTTCAAATGATTTTACAGAGTAATCTGAGAGGTTTTTGCTCAGAAAACAAGTTCTGCAATCTCCTGCTGGGTAGCTAATTGTCAGATGCAGATTGTATGATGATTCCAGTAGGACGACAATATTTTTTCTATATTTCTGTTGTTATCCTCTTGCCCGTTGAGAGATGACCCACTTTTGCTACTCAGCCTGCATGTGTAAGCACAAGCTTGTTTTGTTGTGCACTCAACGTGGATGTTTCACATTGTGTTTGTGTGTTCTTCTTGTGGCATCGGAGTACACTGTGAAGACAGACAAAGACAACCACTGGCTGCCTCCGTTTGGCTTGCTGGATGTTTGCAGCTTTGCTCTGTGTCTGTGTGGGTGCTAAGTTCCAGTCAACAGAGGAGTTACAAAAGGCAGACATTTGTAAGCCTCTACTGTTATTAAAGATGAAGGTCTACCAAACCAATAATAGTTTGTTTTAAACTTTAATATTATCATTTTTTTTATATTCTCATTGATTTACTTCAACCTTAATATTTGTGAAAGTAAAAAAACTGAAAAAAAAGCATCAAGGGTTTCTTCTTGAAGTGAAAGCTTTAGTTAAATATAGAGGCCATTTATTATGATGTTTTGTTTTGTTCTTATTGTTTTGGACAAGTTAATTTTTTTAATTATATAAAATTACCCTGAAAAATTATTGTTTGTGCTACAAAAAAAAGATAATTAAATAAAGACCTCAATGCACAGCTCATCTCTAAAGTGATTCACATTGTTGCTGATAAATAAAAATCAAGACTGAAGAGCGCTGTCATCACGTCAGACTCTAGAGAAACTGTTGTCATTTTAATAAGAGGCATGAAGATGTTTTTTTCCCTCTGGTGCTCAGTATCAAAAATGTTGCTACTTTGCAAAGTTTGCAAAATGTGTTTCTCTTTTCCTGTGGTTTTTTTTCCAGAATCTACCCACATTCTTTACTTTTTTTTTAACTACAGTTGTTGTTGCAGCAGATGATGACTCACATTTCTTCATTCTATTGACATCTGGAGTATATTTGTTATTTGTAATAAAGTGTTTTCATTGATGTTACACTAATAATACAGAATCCTCAATGTTTACCAAATGCAACTAAAATCTTTAGCTGATGCCGCTTATTGATATCAGCTTCTCATTATAGAATACATGTTTACTGAAGAATAAAAAGTGTGCTAAATGTTTGTGATTAGACATGAAACACTAAGCTATACAATAGTTTGCTGCCCATCAGATTTAGAAGTCAGCTAAAAAAAACAACAATCTCTTGTCTGTTGAGATATCAGCAGTCTGGCTCCAGAAAAGATCAGTGATCTTTTATTGTCTCACCTTGATTGTAAACATACAAGAAATCTGTATTTGTTCTCTTGGTCTCAGGCTGTGGAACAATCTGCTAGCTGGGAGTCAAGCTGTTTTCAATTTGTTCTTATCATGGTGCAAAAAACGTAAAACAGGTTTTTTAAAAATAAAAATCTATTCTTATATTTGTGATAAAATATCTGCGATACAAGAAAAATAAGTGTTCAAACAGCAGTATCAAAATGCATAAACACTTTTTAGCTTATGTAAGAGGGACACAATGAACCTTGAAACCTTGCATCATACATTTATGCTCGTGTTTGTGTGTCTTATCTCCGTCTACATCCATGTTGATGTGACATCTGCTGTTCTCCCGGAGGTGAACAAAGAGGTAGCAGCAACATGAGCCAGGCTGGCTGATGGCCGTCTCTGTGCCCATATGCCCACTCCAGGAACACACACGCCCACACATTGGATAGTTTGTTACCTCACACACACTCAAACGGGCTGGTTCTCATACACAAACTCTGAACTACTCTGTTATGTGGTTTTTCCACACTATCCACCCAGGAGTGTAAAGAGAGGTGGTAGCAGAAGAGCTTGTTTTGCCAAATCGCCACATAAAAGTGTGTTTCTGGGCAATCCAAACAAAAAAATCCTATAGACTTGACACATTTGTGGGATGATGGACCAACTACTCCCAAAACACATGTCCACACATGTGCAATAGAGTTTTAGGTACCTTTGGCGCTGTTTCTCTATTATGAGCAAGTGATGTTAAACTTAAAAAATGGTGAGTTTATTAATGCAACGACAAATATGAAGTTAGTGATTTTTTGTTTTTTAACAGAAAATAACCCACAAAGTGAGTATGTTTCGTAAATGCATTATAGTATGTGTATTTACATCATATTTTTTTCATTTGCTCAGTAGCTCTCAGAAGTTGTCTCCAAATCTTAAAGGAGTAATCAGATCTGTGTCCGTTGGGTTTTCTTTTTCCAGCATCCTGTCGATGTTTCTACTTGAAGTATTGACATGATTTCAGTCATTTTTGGTCAGTACTTTAATATCAACCTTGTTGTAACAGCTCTGCATTGCCTTGTTTAGATGAGTTTATAAAATACACAAAGCAGTTAATGTTTAACAAAGACTGCCTATTTCTATTTTTATGTTCAAAGTTCAGTGTAGATAACTGACAGTATTTTGATTGCAAAGTGTTTACGATCAGCTGACCACAAAACGTCCATTCTTTATCCTAAATCTACAATATTCCTAACTATAAAAAACACATTTATTCTACTGAATCTACATGTAAACTGGACTCTTGCTCTAACATACGCCATATGAATAGCTGAGATTGGTGAATCACATAACCACCAATAAGAAGTATGTTTTTAATGTGATATAAAATTAATCAAAACAGCCCTGAATATGTCAGAATATATCATAAAATACAGTTAAAAGTATGTTCTATGTGCTTGGGATATTTCACAAAATTAGGTAATGCAATTGTTTGCAACATTTTGCAGGATTTTTTTTCTCTTTTGTATGTGCATTAATGAATCCACATTACTGTGGAAACAGGTGCTTCCTACTGTCCTTTCATCAGTGGCAGTCTTTGTTCTTCAGGTGGCATCATCTGTAGAGGGAGAGTTGCATCTCCTGCTCATGTATTACATCAGCTCCAGCTGTATGGGACACACTCGCCAGGGTGGAAATGAGGGTCGTCAGCTCACCAAGTGGCTACTTCATCCATATTAGAGCGACAGGAAGGAAAAGGGCTGGTCATTTCTTCCATTTCAGGTGTGAGAGTTGTTGTTTGCGTGCGAAGCAGAGACCACAAAGCACAATCCCCCCCATGTGGACAGACAAGACAAAAAGCATGAAACCAAACCATCAAAACCCAAGGATCATGCCAAAAAAAACTATTAAAATGGAAAATGTTCTCAGAAGCAGCTTCTTTTTTAAGGGGATGTTCTAGTTGTCTACAGAATACAATTTTCTAAAGCATGGGTCAATGGTCCTCCAAACTATTTATGCATATTCAAGTATAAAAAGGTCTTTAGTCTTTATACCCCATATTTAGTAGAAAAATAAAGATTTTACCATTTTAAATGAGCAAGTCCTAGCAAAATCCTTTCAAGAAAAAAAAAAAACAGCCCTGTAAAGATGTCGAGTTCAAAGCTTTGGGTGAACTTGAACCAGTCTATCAAAACAAATGACCTTATTTAGTATTTGGTTTAAAAGGTATGGATTTTGAGAAAACCATTCTGAGGACTTTTTTAATACTAAAAATATACAGAAGAAAAACTTGTGTTGCTGAAGAGTTTGAACTAAAGAAAAAACACAAAAACAGTTGCTACCTACAGGGAGGATGCACACCATGAGAGCCACTATAGTCACTAATGGGTGTTATGTCTTTTGCAACGAGTCCATCTTACACCTGAGAGTCATATATTGTTACGGTGTTCGCACATGAAAAAAGCTTACCTGACAGGATGTGCCTTCCCTTGTTTTGGTTAACTAAGCCTCAAAAAGCTGCATTTAGCCAAAAGCACTATTTACCTCTGTTATTATAGGCCAGTTCGACCTCCACACACCATACAGCTCCACCAATAATCGCTTTTATCTCTTCATGAGATCATGGACATCTCCCTTGGCTTGATGACAGAAATACAAAAGCAAAATAGATGCAACAAAGGAACGCTGCAAAGAAAGGCTAACACATCGTTTTTTGTTTGATTATGAAATGAGTCTATCACAATTCACCATCTCTCCCTGAAAAACCAATTACTGAGAGCTGTCAAAGGTCATGGTTTCTGTATGCTTATGTGTGTTTGTCATGTTATGGTTTGATAGCAGGTTTGTGGAGCAGTAATTGTTTTTTTTTATTTTATTTTTTGCAAGTGTTCTCCAAGGTCTTTGGTGTATACTTGACGTAAGAGCACACTGAACAACACAAAGCCACCCACAAATCACAGGTTTGAGCAAGAATGAGTCACCAAAAAACAGCATGATGCTGTTTACATAAGCAAATAAAATGGAAGTCAGACATTACACAATGCTGAATACAGGGATAGTGGATGCTCACTGGAAAATTAAGCTAAGCATTATCTCAAGAGACAAGAAACAAGAGAAGAAATTTGACTGTGAATCTAAAACATTACTATTGTCACTGCTTCTCTGCAGTTTTGATTGTGGTAGGTATATTTTATAAGCCAATTATATTACTGATTATGATGCTCATATTACACACTAAATTAGCTTTTCTTTTTAAGTCTTTAAAAGTGGCAATACCTTTTCAAAATAGATTTAAAGAATCCTTTGTAAAGAATTCTGGCTTGAAATATTTAAGCAACCATTTTGCTATATGTTGTTTTTTCATTTATTGTTATTGTAACTGGATACTCCATAAATGTATTATTGTGTAATTATACTAACTACTTTATTTGCTGTCCATGACACTAGCAGCCACATTCACATACAGTAAATGAAGATGAACTGCCGCTGATTAGTTCTGGGTCACTCATGTAACAGAACTAATGGATTTTCTCGCTATCTTTAATATCTTGCTGCATCAACACACGCACGCACACACACACACCTCTGTGTGTCTCTGACAGCTTTGCGATTACAGCGCGTTGCATCAGCTGCTGTTCATGCCACACTCTTCCAAGTCATAGACATCTCCTTGTCCTCTGCGACACTGTTACTGAACGGCTCTAAACCACTGACAATCAGCTTTCAAAACGATTGGAATATTAGTGATTTGGACACTTTGTCTTCTTACTAATCAAGAAATAATTTAGTTTTTTGTGTAAAGAAGTTCCGAATCAAACACTGGCAATCATGCCATTTTCAATATTCAGTCAGATATGAGAAAGCAGAAACAGAAAACCCAATAAAAATTAGAAAATCTCCTTCAATTTAAAGTCAGTTTTGAAAAATGGCATATACTTGATTGCCTTTCAGAGTTAATTTACCTTTCCATCATAATTCTGGGTAAAAATCTAATTAGAAAACGTATTAAAGTGTCAAATGAGCAGGGTATGATTTTAAAGCTTTAGATCTAGTGTTAGAAATTATAGCACTGTTTTTGAAATGTTAGCACAATTATGTTTCTTCGTCTTGGGGTCGTAGGGTATGGCATCATCATTTTCAAAAGGTTGTGTTTAGACTTTCCACATGAAAATGCAATATTGCCTTTTAATAATTTTTTTACTCTGAAACACAGTTTTGAAAAATATGCTTTAGGGGCTCCTAAAACACTGTTTCTGTGAGTGTGGCTGAAATGATAGAAAACCTTTTGCAGATGCACAAAACTCTGTTCCCTTGTGGATGGGGCCTTGGTCTCACACCATGAAGTGATGAGCAGATTGACAGTGGCAGAAAACCTGGTGACTGCTCATTGCATTATTCATGCTTATGCAAAGGCCTAAAGCTCTGCCAGTATGGTCAACCTCCAAGTAGCAGGTTAAAAATCCCAAGAAGCACTCACAGAAGTTCCACTTGCTTTATTTTTTATATTGTATAAAACCTAAAAGAGCTTATTGCAACACAGAAAACCATGTCCATAATTATTTCACTGTTATCTGCAATTCAATAATGCTTGCTTTTTAACGTCATCCCATCCCACTCATGTTTTGATTTTTTTCCCTCTCCCCCCCACCACCCCTCTTTGAGCTTTTGAAGCTCTTTTCTTTTTCATCCCCCCTCCTCCAGCCCCAAAAGGTTGATCTGTGACTGAGCTTGTTGCGTCTTTTATCGGCGTCTCGCAGCAACCCCTGGCTACAAAGGGCACCTGAAATGTCACAACGTCTCTATATTCTGGTTGTGTGCAGACGTGAACGCATGAGAAGAGACTGACATTCAATCATCTGGGCTGGAAAGCTGAAATACATTCTGGGATGGATGAAGGCAGACAAGGAGGATGAGGGTGAAGAGAGGAGGAGGGGGACTCCTATTGTAATTGATTATTCTAAATCCTAACCCAGGAGCTAAATGGAAGACTAGACACAGAATAACCAAGGGGCAGACAGAAACCCCTGCAGAGTCTTTATATTCTTTATTTGTCCTTTGTTTTATTTCTTTGCCATTTTCTCTTATCTTTTTGAACACACAAAAAGACATATTTAAATTATTTTATATCTCATAACTTAGATCATTCCCCTGTGTGGCTGAGATCTAATCATGGCTCAACTTAAAGAGCAAAGACCACTGGGCCGTCACCTCCTAAATCCATTGTGTGTATGTGTGTAGATCAGTGTGACTGTGCGGTGATACTGGATCTGTATCTACTTATCCGTCTCTGCCTGATCCCCGACTCCCCATACATCTAATCTCTCCATCTTTCTGCCTCAACAACCCCTCTCTCTCAATGTTCATATGTGCCTAACTCAAGACAGAAATTTCAAAATATGTGTTTAACTAATTGTCTCTTGTAAATGAGTGTCTTTCCGTTGGACAACTTTGAAACAGCTCTGCTGTCACGGAACAAGGGATCCTTTTAAAAACACAAATCAATGTACCAATGACATACAGAGGACATTCTCCATTACTGGCTCCACTTTCACTAACACCCTCCATCTCTTTGGGAAATTATTATTAGCTATCTTCCACGCCTTAATAAAAGGACACTCTTGAAAATCAATAAGAAAATGACCCTTTACTTAAAGAATATCCTGAAAATGTTTCTTCTTCTTCTTCTTGTGCAAAAAACATCAGCATCTTATGTTTCCAACAGCATTTACCTGATAGAGGTGTTATTAGTTTTTCCAGTTAAGCGTTTAATCTAAAGCAGAAGTGGTCTACTGGGAAAATAAAGCAGAATAAAGAGGCCTCACCAAAGGGAATACGTTAAATTATTTGAGGGGTTGTAGCATCTGAACATTTTTAACAATATTCTTATAGATGACAGAGATTGAGGCTCTGACTCCAATATATAGCTAAAGTATTCCTCAAGATTACTTCAAAAAAATTGTAGCAAATTTTTTTTGACATGTTTTACAATTTCCTTTTAGCTATTGAAATTTTTCAGCAATCAAATCAAATCAAAGTTTACGGTCAACAGGATCGGGATAAAGTAAATTAGATGTTTAAAAGGGACTTCATTGTTTTGTGAATTTTTAAATCACGAAGTAATGGCGGACAAGTGCAAAATAGGCTGCTTATGCCATTATTTCTGAAAACACCACATTGGAAGTCTACAGAAACACAATAAAAACTCAGTTTTAAAAATTTTTACTTTGGAAAACATTTTAGTAAAAAAAATCTCAGCTGCTCTCACCAAAACCAGTTTTCATGTAGATGATGGAGCAAACACAGCCGAAAATGTCCACTTTGCAAAATATCTGGTAGTATGGACAGGGCCCAACATGATCGAACACAGAGACAAAACAATATTTTCACTCAAAACACTTATTGATGCTGCATCACATTTTCACATACAGAGCACAACATGCACAATAGTACAGTCTACCAACTTCTTGCCAATTCATGGTTTTAAAAGGACTAACAAATTCCTGATCAGAAATGAAACTATTCCTGGTTTGCCCTAAAGTTCACCCATTCACAACACTAACCATATGTTGGAATTAACATTTGCTTTGGGCTTCTCGTGCTCTCTCGGTTCCTAAGAACATCAGGAATTCAATTTCATGCAGTTAATTTACAACAGAAAGCATCTGAAGATACTCTAAAAAAGCAAACTAGTTTGAAAACAGTGACTTCTGCTAAGGTCTTAAGGCTTCTATTTTAGACACTGAGCAACTCCTTATGAAGGAGATTAGATGATTAGTTGAAAAATGATGCTGAAGTTGTTTCCTGTTTATCAAAAATGAAGCCAATGAATTCTAACCTGGTATCCATGTGGGATGAGAAGGCGAATCATTTGTCCAAAGCTTCCAGGTTTTTATCTTTCACTTTCAAAAACCCAAAGTGCATAATTTCATCTATTCATCTTCCATTCAGTTTCCTGTCAATCAACCTGAATCATTTGCAAGTTGTAGTTTCAAAGAAAGACACCTTCCTTATTTCTAATTGTAATATGTGGGATGCAAAAATCAATGGCACTTTGATAAAGCCGCTGCTCTATAGCTTGGTGAATCTGAATGATACATGGCTTCCCCACTTGCTGCTATGGAAACTAAAGGGCATCCCAAGGTTGGCTCACTTCAAGGAGGCTTTAATGCATGCATGCAGTGGGCTGGAGTAGACCCACCTGGAGATGAAAGGAAAAAAACAAGGGAGGAGAAAGAGATGAAGGAGGGGTGGAGGGGTGGCAGGATGGGACAGATGGATAAAACACACTCATCCACGCAATATCCCCAAGAGGCTGGCTGCCTCTCCGATTGTGGTTTTGTGTATTCAGTGAGCGTGTCCTCAGAAATAATCCCATCTTTACCTTGACTACACTCACACCTTTACTGGCTCATATTCTGTCTGCAGCCCAAGAAGATTTGAATATTCTCAACTCGGCATGCTGGGGTTTGGTTTCTTAATCCTGCTATCCATGTTGGAAGAGCTACTGGCCAACTTTACCCATGGAACACACACACACACACACACAGTCAAGAAAACCCAGCTATGAGCCCAAAGGAGCGTCGTAGCACCATGGTCAAACCCTCCGAGGAAAAGAAAACACATTTCATCCAACAGAGACATAATAAATGTCAATGTAAAATAATGTCCACAAAAATAAGGGTCACGACAAAATGTCTTGCACCTAACATGCTTAATATAGCCTCCTTTTATGAGTGTGTGTTTATATGGGCCCTTCAGCCTCTGCCATTTCCATCAGGATGAATATTGAAGATACAGAGAAGCACTCAGCTCGTTCAGTACATTCCAGGAATTTACAATGGCTGCCCAGTTTATGAAGATGTATTGGTTACCATCTGTGCATGTGTGTGTGCTTATATAACTGAGCGCTGTTATGAGACTCTTAGGTATTGCACCTTTTCAGTTATTTATGCCCATATTAGAACACCGAATTGATATATGACCACCATCCCATGTGAGAATGTGAGCTGAAATAAAAATAGAGCCAACCCCGAAGTTATTTGTCACAGTGAGGCATTTATATGCATTTGACGAAAGCATTCCAATCACAAGTCTATTCTCATGCAAAGGCGGTCTTACTGTACACCAAGTCATGGTGTATATTATTATCATTAGATTGGTCTTGTTTGTTGGTTTATTTATTTTCAGTTATTTTTTGTTTTCTTAGTCTGTTCACATTAGGCCTGCTTTCTGCTCTCCTCCCACACCTGGTTCTAATTGGTTAATCATCACACCTGCATGCCTTTAGTTGTTTATAGCCTCAGTTTAAATGCAGAGTACAATTGAGTTATTTTCTAAAAGACCTATTATCTTTTCTTTTGCTCTTTTTCTCGACCTTGTTTGAAAACATGAGATTAGGAATGAGTTGTGTGACAAATTTGTTAGGACTTTGCAAAACACAAGCACACTGTAACAAGTATCCCATCCATACATCAACGGAGGTGCAGCCCTGAAACTACAGACACACAGCATTTTTTCAGTAAAAGACGATTTAAATACTATATAAGTAAAATAAGGTATTGTGTCTAATAAAACGTCATAAATCAAGTCATAGGTAGTTCCTCTGGTCCCCTGTACGGCCTTTCACATACACCTGTCAATCATCTGTAATCACCTCAGCTGTTTCCATTTGTAATTACCCCACCTCAGAATTATACTCATGCAGTTCCTCAGTCATGAGTCAGATCCTCATATATAAGTCCTGGTTTTTCGTTACACCCGCCAGTTTGATTTTTGATTATTTAATAAACCAGTTTTGTAGTTTACCAGCTACCTGCACTCTTGGGTCTCATTTACTCTTAAACCTTGCCAGGTTGGAAGAATTTTAGCTCTTTTTTTTTAATTGAAAAGCTTTGCCCCAAACTTAGGGTCCCCATAGAAACAACAAATCCCAGCATGTTGCATCATTGTCTGACTCAGAAAGATCAAACAAGAAAATCCTCCTACAACTGGGAAACATTCTGTTCCCTGATGGACCTCAAAGCTTTGTTTTACTGTTGTGCTTGTATGTTCGTTTATGCTTCTATTTATACAAATCAGAACAAGCAAGTGGCTCAGGAAGAGGAAAAATAATCATGAAAGGTTGGACTTGTACCCCAGAAATATTAAGGCAGAGATTGGGTTTTCATGCAAGTTATAATCTTGTAATTAAAAATCCTATTTCCTGAGGTCGTTGTGTTGCATTTTCTTTTTATACTTGCCAACTTGTTATGTACTTACATAACATTTTGGAATACAATTTTTAACCATTGCAAACACTCTCTTATTCTCTCAAAATATACTTGTCCTTAGCCGGCTCAAATCAGTTTAAAGTAAGCCTGTTTTGTTTTCATAATTCAAAACTTATTTTCTTGTCTCAGAAACAATACAAATCCTAGACTGCCCCTCTTCTTGATCCTGGAACTTTTCCTCAGTCACATTATTATATTTCTACTATCTATCTGATTACAGGGTGGACTTACTGAACTGTGGAACCTGCGTCACTGTGGGCCAAATCCAGCTAGCAACAGCACAGTTTAAGTGCCGTTACCATGGAGACGGCTCTGTGCGTCTTCACAGATGAAAATGAAGGATTTCATGTTCTTGTGCTGACAGCAGTGCTTCTAAAGCTGCATGCTGAATGTGAGGATGGGGGGGGGAGACCTAGAATCATATTTGTCTGACCTGCATGGCCACCATTTATGAAATAATTTATTTGAAGTGAACATTTACATTTGTTTTAAGCCTTCCTACTTTCTAATTCTATACATAATTATTTAGATATATAAATATATATATATATATGTACACATATATATAATTTTTTTTCTTCTTGATACACAGTATTTTTTTACACTGTCAAACATAAGAGTAGGAGTCTTCATTTTCAGTTTATATTTGATTTATGACAAATCTGTTAAAACAAAGTTTTCAGTGTGAACTCTAAAATATAGAGACACAATGCTCATATAGTAACGAGGTGGTACACCCAAAACCTTTGACTCAGACGTCTACACAAAGACCAGTAATGATAACATTATCATTGCCACAGACAGACGGTAATATTTATCACTCAGACATGACACAAACAGTAAGCAAATCCATACTATTACCACATATTGAGAACAAAGGTTATCTCATGTTTCAAAGATGCAAAAACTCCCAGTCATTATGTTCAAATAATTATACGTAGCAGCATAGCTCTGTGCTTCTGAAGTCACACCAGCCTCTGATTGAAAAGCTATTATTGTAATCTCACTTACAAGCATAAATACACACATGGTTTGCATGACTGTTCACAGAAATAGAAACAATTCACACCAAATAATTTATAATAATGATGATAATTTGGCACATTAGGGAATATTTCTATGTACACAATGTCATTGTTGGGGTTTGTTTCGTTGTGTAATTTCTTATTTTCTTAATTTACTAACATTTCTCAGTTGCCTCTCAGATTTTGACTTTTCCTTATTTAGTGGTTTATTATTGGATTTTTTTTTCTCCGTTCTCACTCACATGATTTCTGTCTTCTCCCTGTCTGATTTCTTTGTCTGATGCCCGACTATTTGTGATTGACCTTTTGTTTTGAGTAAACATTTCCTGTAGGATTTAACCTCACCATGTCCTTTATTTGGGTCTTCCATCTTGTCGAGCTGAAACCTGTAGATAATCAGAGTTTGAGCATGTTTCTTTTGCAAATTTAGATTAGCATGAAAACAAAATTAAAAAAGACCCCAAAAGCTTCAAAGACAAAGAAGACAAATGTTCCTGGTGACTTTTCAGTTCAGACATGACCCTAACCCTAACACCTCAAGAAAACTTTTTTTTTTTGTCATTTGCCCCTGTTGTGCCCTACATATGTCATGTTAAGAATGCAGTACCTCTGTCTGGGATGTGTGTCCCATGGTGGGAGAGAGCAGGAGTTAGTCTGCATAGTAACAAGGTCTGCCCATGTAAGGGGAATAATTGTACGTGTGTGTGATGACTGTCTGGTGCAGGGGCTACAGACTGCAGGGGGTCTGTTCCTCTTGACTGGCCACAAAAATACAATGTAAACAACTTGCAACCAGCCAATCAGGCAGCACACTGCTGTGGCCGCCCATGCCCTGACTCTAACCCCACAAACACACACTCTTACACTAATAACCAAACTCGGTCAGAATATCTGTAAGGCACACCCAAATTCACACATGCATGGTGCAGAGGACACAGCAGATCCCTGACACCATCTGACCTCATTTTCAGTGGAAGTCTGAGGTGGGGGGACGCTGCAGACAGGCTTGCATTAGTAATGGAGCTGGGGTTCTGTACAACATGTTTGTACACATGCAGGCACACTGTAATGGAAGGCAGCATGTGTGAGATTGTCACCCTGAGAAAATTCAGTGTGAATACTCCTCCACAGCCTGTTATGTTGTTTGTCCTTGTGGAGGTCCTTGTTTGCTGCTGTTTTTATTCCTTTGGAAGGAAGCCATGTTAAAATCCCTGTGTGAACCACAAGATCCAAACGCCCTCGCATGTCCTTGTCAGGAGCAGAGACAGAAGGATGAGAAGAGGTATCTTGAGACAGAAGGACAGAAAGACAAATTTATTTCTAATTAAACGGTGGGATTGTCTTGGTCTTTTGTGTATTGACCATGTAACGGTGAACCTATAGACGATGCTCATAATGTGTAAGCATTATGCTTTTTATACCAAAGCTTAGATAAATTGAAATACTGTCACACAAAATGTTGCTTGTTTGTTTAAAATATGGGCCTATTTTGCAGAAATCTGTTTGCTCTGCAAAAGCTGCAGAAGGGACTCAAATAAAAGGAGAGAAATCAGTTTTACAATAAATTTTCAGCAGACGTTTGGGGGCTGTGTACATAAAAACAAAATATGTCTCACATAAATCTAAATTTATAATATCTTGTTTTGAAAACTATCTGCTTTTTTTAGTTTCACAACAGACTACATAAAAAACATTGCAGTAGGAGTAATTTTATAAAAGACTATTTAATGCTAAAAAAGGAGCACCCAGCAAAACACGACACAGCTAATTAGGTTAACTGGTTAACAGGGCAGTAATATGATTGGGTATTAAAAGAAAATCTCAGAGAGACAACCTTTCTGCAACAAAGACAGAAGAGTTAATCAGTGTATAGCAAACTTTTAAGGAATTAAATCAATAATTTCAAATCAATCAATTTTAAATCAATAATTTAAAAAATAAAGTCAGTTTGTGGTAAATTTTCATAAGTATTTGCATCTAAAGATAAGAATGAGCATTTATAATAACTAAAAAAGACTCTGCTTTGGTAACAAATGCAGTTCTGTGGTGGAAATCACTTAATCGTCATATGAACACTTCTTAACCCTCCCCTGGCCTTCAGGTCAAATGAACCTGGAGTTTTGAGGGCTTCAGGAGGGTTAAAACCAATGTTGAGTTAAATCTCCCAAACATACAGAAATATTATCAAGAAATATTACATCTTCCTAAAGACAAAACTGCCCTGGGTTCTCATAAATCTAAATCTAAAATTCAGGCAAAAGGAAAAAGCAGCCAACCATCTCCATGAAGAACTGACATGTCATAAGCTACCATCCTTCCAACGGACGGGCATGTCATATTGCACACAGGATTGGGCAACTTGTGGGTTGATACTGTGTGTGGTATTAAAGCTCAAATTTATCAAATTCAAAGCATTTTCTCTTAGTTGTGGTTCCTGCACCTTGACCTCAATCTACAAGAACTGCGGTGGATTTGATGGAGTGATATATAAACATGACTTTTAGCATGTTGCCTTTACAGCATTGCTCTCCCAAGGTCAAAGCCGTGATCCACAAAACTGTTTACAGGAGTCTGCTGCAGAGCTGCAAATGAATTTCAGGGTCTTGTCAGTGTGAGCGGGTTTGTGGTGCCATAGGAGAGAGGATTAGGTATGAAAAAGAGGAGGGTGAGAAGAAGGACAGGAAATGGGAAAATAAAGCCAGGAGTTAAACTGAAGGCACCACAGGGAGAGAAGGACACGGGAAAGAAATAATGAGTGAAGAAGCAGGGAGGAAATGCAGTGACTGACAAGCAAAATAAAGACCAAAATGGGTGAGTGCTCAAACTGCTGGAGATCTAAATGGATAGGAAATTAGTTGAGGCGAACTGAAGTCACTGAACAGATTAATGGAGAGAAGGTCATAGGAGGCAACATGAAAAAAGAAGGTGGAAGAAAAATTGGTGCAACAAGGCAAATGGAGATTGAGAAAGCATCTGGAAGGAGAACGGAAAGCATACCAAATCTTAAGGATTAGTTCCACGCATCCAAAGTCCCAGCGGCACCCAATAAAGCTGGTGCAGGGATGGCATATTTGCATTCACATATTCGGTCTGACGCCTCCTGTCATGTTTCAGACCTTCTTGGGTTTGTTTTGGTTCTTGCACGCCCTCCTCTCATCATCTCATTCCCTCCAGTAAAGAGGGATTAGCCTACAAAGCCTGTGATAAAGTACTTTTATGACAATTTGAGTTTCACAACTTGCATGTAGGATCAAAGAAAGTTTTTCTGTGAAAGCTTTTCCTTTGGGTACGTATGCACAATCAAAGCTAATAGGCTAGCAGGCATTTTACAGTGGCTTTGGCTTGAAAATAAATACTTATACAGTAAAGACAGAAATTCTCTGAGTTTTGTACTGGGTGATGTTTTCAAGATCACAGTTATAACTTTCTTAAGATCTTTTAAAACTACATTGCATGAGTCAAACAAGCCTTGCATTAAACAACCTTGGACTCACTCCCACTTAACAAATGCCACTGAAAATCATGAAACAGCTTTAATGAACATAAAGGTAGTAAAAGAAATGTGTGTACTATGCAAATTAAAGAAATCAAGGCCTTCTTGCAAAATGTATTTACTTTAAATTGTTCATAAATCATTCACTGTTTTTATTTTTATTTTTTAAAGAAAGATGAAAAGAAGACCAGTGGAAAATATACTCTAATTTATTCTTGGCATTGCATATTCATTTAAACAGTATTAAGTAGTTTATTTGAGTTAGCACCCACCAGGTGCAAATATAATTTTCCAGCCATTCAGCTTTGTGAGGTATTAACGATACATGCCATAATATTGAACTCTCCTCAAAGTTTGAACTGGAAAACATCTTTGTAAAAGCTTTACTAATTCAATGTTTACTAGCTCTTTTATTAACTTTGTTTCATAATTTCTGCTTCTGGCACTTTTCCACATGTATAAGGATGTCAGCAGCAGATTTGGTTACATCCAGCTGATTACACGTTATTGAACAAGGCAAACTTCCAACGGGATGAAGAGGAAACGCCAAGAAGAGGGAGACATGGTTAAACCTTCTTCTTTTGATTGTCTTCGAAAAAAGTGAAGATTTTGACAAATAAAGGGGAAGATATTGTACTACTGACAAAAGTAAGGAAAGCAGGAATATCATGACAGCGGTATTGTGAATTGCTATGTTCAGTGTTTTATAAAGACATGACTGCAGAGACTGTTTTCTGTCTCAAAGGTACTGACTTTCAGACTAATTGAATAAAGAGAGACTGTAGACAGAGTAATGCTGATCAAATAATAAAGGTGACTGAATAATAAACAGTATGTGTAACTGTGCACAGACAGACAGACAGATAGTTGATGATAGCATGAACTGGTGATGTCATCTAGAGAGGGCAGGGGTTGACCAATGATTTTTTTCCCCAGCAGTCTTGAGGACTTGGGGCTTTGTTCTCTGAGGCTGATCACCCAGCATATCACGCTATGAGGCCATGGAAACGAGCACCATTCTGTTAGTCGTTGAGTCTTGTACTGGTAGGAAGACTCATCTCCCCTTAATATGATCCACTACAGTGGTGTCATCAGGAAACTTGACTTGAGTATTGGACGGATGAAATGGTGCACAGTCATATGTGTGCAAAGAGTACAGTAGTGGACTCAACACTCAGCCTTGTGGGACACCCATGCTGAGCGGGTTAGTAGAAGAGCAGTCGGAGTCAAGTTTAACTGTCTGCTTGTGGTTTGTGAGGAAGTCAAATCCAAGAGCTAGTGGGTGAGGGTGGTCCCAAGTAGAGCAGTTTGTCATGCAGTATGTGAGGGATGATTGTATTAAAAGCTGAGCTGTAATCAGTGAACAACATCCTCACATAACTGTCATGGTACTCCGGGTGTCCCAGAACAAAGCCGTAGATATACTTCATGGTACCAGTTGTGATTGGGTTAGGAAATATATGTAATGTCGGTATCAAATTATATCATAATAATTTTTAGTGTTAAATCAGGAAGTTGATTAATAAGAAACATACAAATTTAGCTCCTCTGTGGACAAAGCTCTATGAGCTTAGTGGAGGATTAAAATCTAGTTCATCTAGTTTCACATGCTTATAGCACATTTGGCAACTAGGTGCCTACTTGGCTTGATTTGTTTGTATAGCTTTTCTATTATAATCCTTCAGCTAAATCCTCCTGGTACAAACAACTCAAAGCATCATCACCGAGCCAAGTCTGAGGGTTGGCTAAGCAAGACAACAGCTGAACATAAAAAATATTTGGTTCGCTAAACAGCGAGCAATCTGTTTTTTTTCTTATGTAATATCAAGGAGGTGGACACAGCGTCAACACTACGGGGAGTCTAAACCTGGGTTATACAGTTTGTATTTTTTATTAGGATGCTTTATGTGAATTCTGCTAAACATTCATTGTTGTTTCAGGAATGCCTCAAGAAAAAAAAGACTTGTTAAAATAAATCTGGCTCTGTTTTGTTTGCAAGGTCTGGACAAAATTCAAAGGAAACATAGCAACATGGAAAAACTGCATGAAGAAGAGAACCAAGGTCAGTCTAAGCCTAAAATTTATCCCAGGACATTGAAACCTACAGTCCTCTTTAAATCCACTTTGCAAAATGAAGGTGTACTTGTGACCTTTGTATTCCAAAAATCGTATATTTTCATCGATTGTTCTTGTTTTGCCCTTATATAAATTTAAAAGCATGCAGAAAAAATGTATTTAAACCCCTTAGATATGAATTTAAATGTGTTTTTATGCAAGTTTAACAATGTATGTACCAGCGCACATGTACACATCCTGATCATGACAGAAACGTGAGATCACTGGAGGTCCACTAAACCTATTATCCAACTGAATCACATGGCGGCAAACTGTGGAGGGTCAGTGCCTTTGAAGGATGGTGGTCCAGCACATGGTACCATAGCAACCACCTAGGGACAATTATATAACAATCAATCAAACCTTTTTTTTTATCCCACAGAGAGCTTTAATAATGTTGTCAAAGATGAGCATCATACTATTTTTATTTTGGAAATCTTTCCAAAAAGAAAGCTGCGTTTAACTTTGCTTCCCTGCTTTTCTTTCATTTCTGCTTCTTTTTAGACTAAATGCTACATCTTTGATTGTTGAAATTGCTCTATAACATATACATTGTATGTGTTAGGTAATATGTGACATCAAACTCCTAGAGGCAAAAGATATCTGTATGCTTGACAGATTAAACGCACAAACAGTCTAGTGAAACATTAAGTGTAAAGAAGAAATATTGCACATGCAATCGGTCTCTTTTGAAATTTCAGCTTTGCTTATTTTATCTTTATTGATACTTTTAAATCATGGAGTAAACATTCCTTAAAGGAAAACGTACTGCCCACCGATTGACTTCAAAAGTTAATCAGCTGTAGATATTCATCCAGTGATGACTTTGTGAAAGTTTCCTAAAAATCCATTTATTGATTCATGATATATTTTGCTTACTGTGCAGACAAATTAACACTCTCTCACACACACACACACTGTCTCAAGCAAAAATATCTTTGCATCGCCTTTGCCTTTGGTAGTGGGCAATAATGATATAAATCTTTATCAACAGTGTTTTTTATTTCGTGTCTTTTTCATGTTTTCTTTATGCTATTGCACAGAACCTGTGTGGTATTATTTCCTCCAGGGCATAGAAATCTGTTTATGCAACACTTTCTTCATCACAACATTTCCATCTTCTTCCAAAGTAGAATATTTACTGACAAAAGGAAACAGATTTTGCCAGGGAAGAGTAAAAAACTCTTGCAATGACAGACCAGGAATTTGTTTTGACACTTATAGCCAAACAGTCAGTCATCAGCTGCTGAAGGGATGTACAGCAATCAGACTGGCCACCAAAAATCTCGCTGTTTATAGGTTTTTAATAAATAAATGTTTTCATGAAGGCTTTTGTATCCATCTATCTCCCCTTCTTTTTATCTAAGTAGATCAATTATATACACGTATCTATGAGAGTCCTTTTTTCTGCATCATTGCTTTTTTTTTTTTTTGCACACATTGATTTTTGCGAGTTACTTGCTGTCAAACGGCCTCCCAACCTTTTTTAACCAAACGTGTTAAACCTTTTTGTAAACTCCAGATGTCATGGCAACAGCATGAGGGCAAGGCCACACTGTTATTGTCAGTGATGAGGTAAACACATTATACGGCAGGCCATCTTTTAAAACTGTCCACATAACCCATTCACTCAGTGCTAATGACCCGTCAGCATGCAGTGGGTTTAAGAAAGAATACGCCATCTTGAAGTCGGAGCGGAGCAGTGACAGGAAGTGAAGCGAAAGCTGCATTCAGTCCCTTTGTGTGTTGCATAAATGTGGGCCGAGGCAGGTGACACCAGTCAACCAGAGAGACAGGAATTGGGGGGAGGGTGGGTGCGGGGGCTCAGAGATTCATCCTTACAATATTTAAAGGGTGAAACCTTCCACCTGTGAAACAACAGTAAGCAGTTTCCATCACTGTGCTTTCACCGCCTGAATAACTCACCTGCCTGGAAGTGCATTGGTTTGTTGTGAGAAGTTGTAAAAGGAATGACATGTGAATACTTTAATGAAAGTAAATCAGGCAATTTTGGCAGCAGAAGCTTTAAAAAAACGGCAGACAGGACAGAAAACTGCAAAGATGAGTGAAGCGTCTGGAGGTTGGGGTGTGGGAAGCCACGTTCATAGGAACCACGTTTGTCAAAACAAGAAGATCGAAAATCAATTAGAAAAAAAACGACTAAAAAGCAATAAAGAAAAAAAGATCAGTCATATTGTACAAAATGTTAAAAAGTCAAAATTAAGAAAAATACATACTAAAACACAACAAGAGAAAACAAACCAACATAAAACCATAAAAGCAACATTTTACAAAGTACTATGATATAAAAAAAATATTAAACTGAAAGCAATCAGAAAACTAAACTTAAAGTACACCCTTCATAAAAAATCTAGAAAACATTAAAAACTGCTTTAGGTTGTGGATGGATCCGTTGTATATTTTTGTCTCCATAATAACATCTCTAAAAACAACATCTAAAAACAAAGCTAATTTCAAAGAATCTATACTAAATTACAATTAACAATAAGTGAAAAAGCAGATTTAACCTGAAATTCTGAGAACACAAGACAAATAATTCCTTTAAATCAGCTGCATTTTTGTGTTGAAATATAATGTTTTCATAAGGTGCATTATAAAAACACATTTTTAGCATCATCAATAAAAAGCCATGTGGACAAACATTGCTTGAAGAATCAATCCTCCTGAGCATAACATTCTGCCGAAAAGAGCAGCTTCAGGTGCCAGAATGTCCAAACAGGGACATAAGAGACATAAAAACACACTTTTATTAGGAGATGCAGCACTTAAAGCACATCTGGATCATATGCACGTGAACATTACATCAATTTTAACTTGCTTTGCACCTCTGTAAATACACACAGGCCAATAATGCAAAGGTTGTACAATTTGTGATTTTGGAACAAAAAAATTGAGCTAAAGTTTTGTTTTTGTCAGTGCTTGTTTGCATATGAATGTGTGTCAGATAAGTTAGTTACATAAGCACATAATAAACATACTGATAAAAACAGACCTTATGGATTAGAGGTTTAAAAGTTATCTCAGGTTGTTGACAACATAAATAAGCTACAAAGCAGATATTAAATTCTGGTTGTGCAACACTTTAATTCACAAATGTTCGCTTTTTAAACCCCATTAAAGTCCAAACTTGCGTCAGAGTTTATGAGTTCTCCCCCACTTGAGCTGAGAATTATAAACTAACTCTACCACATGAGCACTTCTTCATTTGATTCTTCTTTTACTTGTTTTCGCTGATTTGCTTATCGTTTGTTTCACCCCACTCGGTGCATTCTGGGAATACATTTAATGGTTTTTGTCAGAGGAATCAAAGCAGAGTTAATGCAATTCGGGCCTGTAGCTGCATCAATATTCAGCTGTGTGGGAAGTAGGCAGCAGTGTCCGAGATGAACGCGGTTATGAAACCGTGGCTGAGTGGGTTATGCAAACACACACACACACACACACACAATGAAGAGAGTGTATTATAAAGGACTTGATTAACAGAGCTGACAAATGTGTGTCCTCACAGTAATTGTGCAGTTAGACTTAATGTTTCTGAACAACACTGGAACAGTAACAACATTATGTTCCAGTTTCTCATCATGTGTCTGTTTTTCAACTCTGTCAGACACACACTGAACCATTTTTGAGCTTAATAATACAATGAATCTCTTTTTGCTGTGCAGATAAAGTGGTAAGATACAGACTGCTGACCCTTTGAACTCAGTCAGTCAGCTGTGGATATTTGACAGAGGCTGGCTGACCACAAGTAACCTTGTGTTACAGCATAAAAAGATGAAAAAAATGATATGCCTTCAATATTTAGACAGCTTTACTTTATCAAACCTGTACAATCTGTCTGTCATCTCAGAATTGAGGAGACTGAAGCAGGTTACAGAAATCATTGATAACGAACTGCCTTTTATTCATTGTGGAAAGCAGGAGTAGGACATTTTGCCTCATGAAGGTTGGACTTTGGTCTCTATAAGGACAACTGGTCCAACTAGATTGATGTTTACTACTGAAGTAGATCCCAAAGGGGTCAAAAAAGCAAATGCGTTATTCATGTAGTTTCTGTTTATCCAGAGTATGCCACTCAGTACAACTTTCAGCTCTATAATGAATCATTTTTAATGACAACAACAGTAAAGAACAAAAATGTAACAGATAAATGTTGAAAACTGAACAAGCAATGCTGTGTGATTAAAGAGACTCTTTAATCTCTTTAATATTAAAAGTCAGTTCTATGCAGTGTTATCTATCACCAAAAAGGTTGCCACTGTTGCTGATTACACAGACGGCAAACTCTACTGTGGTCACTGAAGCCTCCAAGTCATCATCTATCAGTTCAGCTCTGTGTGTACAGTTACATGACTGCAGCTATAGAAAGAAGTACATTCATCAACCTTTGCACTTTTTGTTTCGTTTTTGCACGCCCTCTTATCCTGTTACTCTGCCACACAAAGACCCACGCATGCACGCACACTCAGTTTATGTTGAGAGAGCAGAACATTTTGGTTTTGCTTTTTTTTCACAACTTGGGGAATTTTATTTTTTCAGAGATGCAACAAGTTTAACGCAGAAAATCTATCCCGAGTAACCTGAAACCTGTTCACATTTGAGCGAAACCTTGTAAAACAAAATTGCCATTAGATGTCTATATGTTTGAGTTTATTTTGTGCTTGTGCACTGGCTTTATTGATAATACCCAAAATATATGTTTAACAGTAGCTTTAGTTGTGACATTTATTTTGGTAAAAGCAGTGAAGAACTTTTTAGTATACTTTGAGCTACATGCTGACTATCAAACTGCAAGTATTTCACACATTTTTTTGCCAAGATGGATGTATCGTTCAAGCCGTTATCTTTGGCTGACTTTTAAACAATTATTTAATTTCTCTCAGAATTTGTCTTTTAGTGCCGTTTTGGTTCAATTCCAATAAATTTGGGTCAAACTGTCTTCCCAATCAAAACAATCCCCAGTTGATTCCAGAAACCAGCCTGGCTTTACACACCCACACATAGAGATAAACATACACAAGTGTTAGTGCTCCTGAGAAAGACAGGAGACATCACTGGTGCACTCTGATCCATATTCTCTAATCTGGGTCAGGCCTGTTCACACACCAGACACCTCTCGAAACAGAGCTTTCTCTTTCTCAGCACTTTACACACCCAAGCAGGCCATGAAGAAGTTTTTCATTTGGTAAGCTAGTCATTCAAAAAGCAGAGATAATTCAAGTTCTACAAACATTTTTGAGCCTGAATTCCATTAACTTGTTAGCATCAATCTTTGGACACATAGTAAGATTTGTTTCTCATTATTTCTTAGCATTTACCATAAATAATGCGGCACTTGAGGCACTTCCACATTTTCATTTATTTTTCTTTCCCCTTTAGGCACCATTATATAGTTTTATTATGTCACCTTTCATTTTATACAGTTTCAGAAGTAAAACAGTGTTTGAATACCCCACCAAGGCATGATGTATTTTACTACAATTTATTTTATTACCATCCACTGAATGCCATGACCTGACATGGAAGAAGCATGAGTTTTTATAAATGTACAGAAATTTGCAGGAGTCTGCAGACTGACTGGGAAAATATAGTCTCCAAGCAGTAAAGGAATGTGTCTGGACCACTGAGTCTTTAAACAAAAATGTAAATCACAGTTTAAGTCTGGATCATTTACACTAAACCTTTCATCATTCATTCAATTCTGCACATAGCTCTGCTCATGGGTAATAAAGAAAAGAGAATGCCAACTAATGAAAATAGGTGAAACCTCCAAAAACCTAGAAAAGGAATAGATGGTTTCAAATTGTCATGTTCTGGAAGGTACACACACTTACATTTGGAGCTTCAAACCAGGTGTTTCAGCCAAATTCTTTTAATCATTATAGATGAGCCAGATTTCCTGTTTAGGGCTGTTCTGCTTTTAGCGACACATCTGGTAGCCATCAGTTTCACCATATTGGTGGGCAAGTACCATTCACAACCACTGGTGATACAATTCCTATATTTTCTCCTTTTGTTCCCTTTTTCAGATTTTTATAGGATTCTGCTAAGTTGCTCAAGGTGAATGTCTTTAATAAGGGCAATGTCCAAGGGCAGGCATGAAAAGTTTTCCATCAGCATATTTGGCAATCTCCAAATGTGTTTTTCTGCAATGGAAAATTTACCTGTTTTCTTGCGATTTTGAGTCACCAACTAGTGTCTACTCAGAGCACACTTACATTTGCGTAGGAACACGAGCATTGTTCGGTTGAGAAAACAGCGACAAACTAAACAAACGGAGTCATGCAAATTTGTAGAAGTTTAATGTTTGTTTATGTAGCATTTGTTTGCACTGGTATGTCATTTTGACAGTTGACCTGAAAAACAATAAAAATTGATCCATATTTGTCTATCCATTAGCCCAGCCTAAAGGAACATTTTTGTCTTTTTCTCTATACTCTGTGCTCTATGACTGATGTCGCAGCTGATAATGTACCAATTAGTGATTACTATTTGACATAACATAATTTCAAAAATGACTGGACTAACCCTTTAAATTTTGGAGCCAGTCCAGATGGCAGCCACAGCTAATCAACATTAGCCAACACAAAATGACTATAACTCCGTCGGTTTTACAGATACTGAGCTAAAGTTTGATGTGGTAGTAGCTGAGAGCCATCCTCAACACATACTTTGTGAGATCTCACAGTATTGCATGAGATTGCGCATAAGGTTTAACCAAAATGGCTACAACTCCTTTTCTCAGCATAAGATGATTTTAGTTTAAAACTCTGGCATGAAAGTGTGATATGCATTTCTTCAAGACATGCTAGGCCTTTAATATATTTGTCTCAAAGTGAAAGAACGGATCTGGAGCTGACTATTACTAAACAGTGTTTTCTTAGTAAGCAGGTACATATGTTCAAAATTTTAATCAAAACCTAACATGTCTAACATATATGTTCATCCATGGATGGATGATGGATGGATAGATGGATGAAAAGATAGATGGAATTTCTCAAACTGTTCATTTTTCTTCCTTTCCCTTCCATGTAAGCAATCATCAGAGCAAATGTTCCTTCACTGATGCTGAATAACAACCATCAGCAGGGGCTTGAGATCACAACACATCCGCCAAGAAATAAATGTCACAGTTACTATGGCAACATAATTGTAATCACCAAACAAAGTAGGTCTGCGATTTAGAATTGCCATGTTGTTGCCACTTCAGCCAGATAAGAAGAAATTAAGCTAAATGCTTTGTTTGTGTTGTATGCAGCTGATCTTCCTAAATCTACCTCACACCAACTAATCTGGGGAAATGCCAGGTGTAGTCACTGTTTCCAGGAAAATCAAAAGACGCCTGAAAAGCTTTGTACAGATTTCAAATGGGGGGAGGGAGGGGGGGGGGGTCTGAGTGCTTGGGGCCTTTTTTTTTTAAAATATAGTTCACATATAGTTCACTAATTTTGATAATGCTGAGATGGTGGTCGGAGCAGACACTGTAATCCCGGACTGGACTTCGGGGATTATGGTGGGATTGTCTGGCACTGCACAGTGGGAGCAGATTGAAGCCGTTTTCTCATGCATGTAGTCTCAGAAAGGGCAGGGGGGAGTATTATTGATCTGAAAAATGATTGGTCTGCTTGGGCAAAATCCTGTTAGAACTTTGCGTACACCACAGTTAGTGCCGATTTGGCGTTTATGTCCTTGGAAGCCTCTTGCACACACATATGTGGTTTTAAAACCTTTCTGATCCACACACAGTGCCCTCAAATGAACTCCCAAAGTTTTTTTAGTGCCACTGTAGGTAAACACTGTAAATCAGGTCAATCTGATCCGATAAAACTTGGTAAACATTTTAATCTATTGCACCACAGCTCAAAAATATCCCTCTGTTACATTGGAAACTGGCTGATAGGACCTTGAATTGCAAATCTGCCCTGGTTGAACTGAAATCATATTGAGCAGGTTTTAGTAAAATTCCCATCACATAGGTCATTTTGATGCAAAGCTCAGCAGGTTACCCCTTTTTGTTTTTGCCTTATTAGATTCTCTTCACTGTGTAAATACCAAAATGTGGTGTTTTTTGGTGCGGCAGTGACATATTTTGGGATTTGTGGAATTTGTGTGCAGCCATCACCAAGCTGAGCTGAGGGAACCAAACTAAAGCCTGCAACCACAATCCAGGAACATCGCAAAAATATTGGTTCCAGGCAGAAAATCAGCGAGAGAACAGCTACACTACCCTAGCCACAGTATACAGTACATTCATTAGTCTAGGTGAACACCAGATATACATTTTCTTTAATTTATTTCTGATGGCAGTGTGCCAACATTTGCTGTCTCCCTCTTCAACAGCTGTGGCGACTTCAGGGTAAGAGGCTCTCAGCACCTCAGGCAACAGTAGCTGCCTTTTAAAGTGAAGCAGCTCATCAAAATGACTGACTGTTGGTGTGCGTGTCCTTGAGGAAGGGCAGATTACAAACATGTTGCCAAGTGGCTGCTACAGGAGTCGGGGAAGAAAAAAAAAATTCTAAAGAGTTAAACTAAAACTAATCCTGAAAAAATAGGAAGCAAATTTAATTCTAATTACTTTGTGCCGTGAAGCTTGCAACACTTTAAACTGACTTCATTTACTCCATCCAGGCAAAAGAACGGAATCATTTTAATGTAAATTAAAAGTTAATATGATTGGCTAACATTGCAGTAGTTACTTGTAATTTACCAGCAGAAAACTGGTTTCATTAAAGCACATATTAACTTGACTACAGGGATAGGGAATAAACCTACAACTGGCCAACATCTATCAGTCAACAAGCCACACTAAGGGGTCGTGTACAAGGATATGACATTTTAGGTGCCTCACAACAGTTTTATTATTATTTTTTTTTATCCAAATCCACCCTTCCATTTTTTGCGTTGACAGACAAACTGTAGCATTATGAAAACAAGGAAGTCATAGCTCCACTTCTAATCTAGGACAGATATTTCTGCTGCACTTATGTTTACAGTGAAGAAAAAGATTTTTAAAAAGTGCTTTTTATAGTTTAGATAAGGGGTATTTCAACATTTTTGTGAAGATTGTTTAGATGAAATTTTTAATATAAATGGAGAAGAAATATGTGTTTTAAAAAATAATGATGTGTAGACAAGTCCTAAAATGTCACAAGAGACTCCAAATCCTAAATTTAAAAAAAGTAAACAAAGATGAAAATCTGAATCAAGTGAAGGTTTTGACTGCTTTTTTGAGACACCTTGTTTAATTTATTCTGTATTCAAAATGTAAATGTTCATTGTTATAAAAACTGTTATTACGAACACCTTATTGTGCATTGGTTTAGCAGATTTAGGTCACCTACAATGTCCTTCCCTCATCGAAAGTAAATTTTTGTGCAATTTGAGTTGTGTTTATTGTGTCATCATTCTGTGCTGCTACTTGTAGCTGTGATATCCACTGAGTCAAAAACGCCCACCACTTTGCCATGTCAACAAATTATATCGCAAATCTGGTTGTGTTTTTTTTTCCACTTTGACAAATGGTGGTGCAAATGGTGCTTGTGTGCGAAACAAGATTGCGTGAATGTCTCTATCTGTGCGTTATTAGAAAAAAGTACTTGCACTTGTTGCACTAGTAGATGAACCTGTGCAGGTTACTGCCTTCCTCTTTACCACATCACACAGCCCACCTCACTGCTTCTTTCCGCCTGCGCCTTTTTCGCATGTTGTTTTCTAGAGTTTTGTAGGAAGTGTGACCTCCAGGGGAGAGAAGCCGTGTGCGTCGAAGGTTCTCAGAAAGATCTGCAAGCTGTTTTGACTGGTAGTTACAAGATGTATATGAGCAAAGAGTCCGCCTACTTGTCCACAAAACACAAAGGAAAAAAAAACATTATATACTGTATATTGGACACCCACAGAGGCTGCACAAAGGTCAGACACGGAGAGACGAAATTACAGACGTCGTAATTCGGAAACATTTAGTTCTCCTCTGTCGAGCTCACATCTAGCAACTGCATGCGTCACAGCTACTGTAAAACAAACACTTATTATCTCCAAGAGCTGTGACTCAACCCCCCACCACCAGTAAGCCCAGTCAAAGCCCTAGAAACACTGGTTTTGCACTGGCATGTCTCAGCCTGCCAGACAAAGCCAACAGCCTCTGTAGAAAAACAAGTCGCCACCTTCTTGTCTCTCAAAACAGGCAAAGGATCCATAAAATGTCTTTACTTGTCACACTCCCACTTACTCAGTTTTGCTGATAGTTGTTTTTTTTTGGTTAAACATTGAAAAGTTCTTCAAATAAACTTGCTTGTTGAATAGTTTGGAGTCTAATTTGGAAAGATCAGGCTCATGATGTTTATAAAGGTTTTAACTTTTAAAAGACTCCCCAAAAAGTGTGGCAAGTTTCTTTATTCTCGATCCTATGACTCCATGTTGGAAACATTATCTGAGATCTCCTAAACTCCTTGCTGTGTGTGTGCACGTGTGTGTGTGCGTGTGTGCGTGTGTTTTCACAGCAAAACTTTCTCACAGTACTTTTTTTCTTTCCTCTCTCTCTCTGTTTTTCTCCCCCACATGCAGCTTCCTTAACATGCAGCTCGTATGATTGGTCACAGGAGGCAGAAAGTCGACCAATGGGAGGGCAGTTACCAGGCAGGCCGAGCCTTGTTCAGAGGCAGCTGGAGGCTCCTACAGCTGTTCCATTGAAAAGCAGCAGGAGTTAATAATAAGTGCCCCTCACCACACTCACACACACAAAGACAAACTGGTAACAAGAAGTTAACTGCACAACTTTATGTCTCTCTTCATATTTACGTTTCCATCTTTCATTGTGAGCAGTGTATTCAAGTTTCCTATCCATAAGTATCAAGAATACCCCACATTCATTCAGGTTTTTTTTTTAATTTTTCCTCCCTTTCCCCTTCTGAAATGGTAGAGAAACATTAAAGTCACCACAGACTCCTTATGAATTCAAAACCAAGATAGGCTGCTTTGTAAATTTGCTACAATCCATGTAGTAAATAACAAATATGGTGAGCATTTACTTTTAATATTGAAATTATCATGTCCAGTGATGATGATTCTTTAAGATCTGGTTTGTCTGTGAAATTCTGCTCAAATCTGGTTGGTAAATGTTCCTCTGTTGATTTGAACTTAGTCTGTCTTGTAATTTGTTGTTAGATGTGTGCTGCACTGTGGATTTCTAGAAAACTTACTGAAGAAAACAACTGCCTGTAATCAAGAATTAGCCTGAACCAAAGTTGGGACAAAAAGGAAAAGCGAAAAAGGAAGAGCAGTTCTGACAGAGAAATATCGCCACTTTGCATTTTGAGATGTCACAGTCACTAAAACATGGTGACACAAATATGGAGCATTATTGGTTCTTATTTTCTTTGAAAATGTTTTGATTCTGTTGTTCTTTTTATATTAAAAAAATCATAAACTTAACTCTGATTATGAAGTGTCGGTGTCTGAAACTAAGCAAACAGTAAGTAAAGAAAAAGTAATCTTTAAATAGATTTGTTCTTTACCATCTTTATTATGTCAACATGATATCTGTCTTTAATGTTTAAAATAAATATTGTTTTTATTAATTATCAATCTCTGAACTTTTCTGCCTCACCAATAGCCTTGTTGTTTACAGTGACAGATTGTCTAAAAATCAATGGAATAATTTTAACCAGACCCAATGACCCACATCAGCCAGCAAAAACATTGTCTACCCATCTGTCTCCTCGTCCTGCTGTAACAATGCAGCTCCTATATACATCCTGTGCCTTTTGTCCACACAGATATCCCTCACTTGCTGCTTATTTATGCAGCAAATCATGCATTTGTGCTGTTGGATAGAATTAAGACGAAAAAAAAAAAAGATTGAAGATTTGACCAGTTCACATGCCCCACTCACACATACACCAAGTTACTTATGGTGAGGTTTTCATCACTAAGGAATAAAGGAATAATTTAAAGTACAGCATGTGTCGTGCTTTGGTGCAATACAGGGAGGCAAATTGTCAAAAGTGCTTGAAGATTGCTGATTTTAAACATTACTACATTAGAATTAAAGCTGACAGAATTGTTGTCTCTTCCATGGGAACTATCAATTGTGGGGATGTTTGAAAAGACGTGTTTTGGTGTGAGAGCAATCAATACGCTTTTTTCAAAGTCTGTTTTTGAGACAGGTCTTCACATGTAAACAGCCAGGAAGGTAAAGGTGAAATGCTCTCTTTTGTCTCAACATATTTTCTATGAAAAAATAGAAGCAGAATGCTCAACTTTAAAATATTGTTCACTCTGGCTTTAAACTCAAAAGCTTATGCTTAAATATTGCTTAATATAAAGCCTAAATATTCATTTGAAAAGTGAATTTTTCTGCTTCACATTATATTTTCTTTCTCCAAATCTTCCTTGGTTTTAATCCTTTCTCTCAAGTGTTTTTTCACGTTTAACTTACTGACACACGAGAACTCGGCACTGAAACAAAAACAAGTTTAATTTGGTGGAGCTATCCCGAGCAAGGTTAAGTCAACACAGTGCTACAGATTGTTGTGAAGACCTCAGGATGTAGTCCTACCCCTGGAGAGAGGCAAAAAAAAAAACAATTTGAATGTTCTCTTCAAAAAAAAAAATATTGGTACAGCACAATCTCACACTTCCTGCTAAATCACTTGACTTAAATTCCTCTTTTTGGTTTATGTTGACATCAGAAGAGAGCAGCACAGCCTGGCATTTGTTAAAGAACATTCTGGATATTCATTAACCAGCTTTGACAGTAACAGGTCTCCATTATGCTCGCAAAATTTGTTATCTTGGCCAGTTAATCTTTACTTAATGCTTGCATGCCTATTGCAGAACACTTTGTCTTAAATTCATTTGAGAAGTTAAATTATCACCAAGAAAAATACACAACCATCTTTTTTTCCCCAGCATTTGTCATAGGAAGCTGGATAATATTCGTAAACATATGGTAATTTCATAAAAAGATCCTCTGTACATACTGTGCGGTGCAAAATATATCAGTATTTATTCGTGGTCTGACCCCGTTAGTGGTGCACATTGGTTTGCTGTGTAATCTCTGCAAACATGCCGTTCTGCTCGCAGTTTGCCAGCCACACATCCATCTGAGACACTCAGAACGTGACCGACGTGTTATGGCAGGATAACAGAAGGACGGAGGGGGGTTCATTTGCATTGTGTGCTGCTGTAGAGCAGTGAGTCATGCAACCGGCACAAATATAGGCCTGACGCTCTCAGTCAAACAAATTGATCACAGTCTGTGACCTTTGGACTTTAGCCTTGTTAACCCCCCCGCCGCCACTTCAACGCCAGCATACTGGCTCCAAGCAGATGGGATGGTTTTAGGGGGTGGAGGGTTTGTTATGTCCCCCACAGCCATGTTTGTCAGTCAAGTTTTTTCCTTCTAATACATACTATAATTCCTCCCTGTCAATTTCTTCTCTCGATTTATGCCCTCGAGTTACATAGAATTGATGTTTGGTCTTTTTCCTGCAAATTAAATTGTATATTCTTGAGTGAAAAAAGAAACACCTGAGGCAACACAGTTGATGTGACCATCAATTATCTGTCCAATAATCACAACCTGCATTAATTCATCCCAGAAATATTACTTCACTCAAACGTCCTGCATTTTTTATGCACATACATCCTTTCAAACCTCCATTTGAAGGCAAACTATTGATACTACCAAGAACATGACAAGCGTAAGCTTAATTAGTGAGTCAGCTGGGCAGTTGTCGGGGCATCTGTGTGCACCAGAGAACAATAACTCAACTGTAAAAGTGATTTGGCCAGAAGGCAAAAGTCCAGACAGGGAGATTTGTCTGTGAAGCGGATTTTATGAAGCTGTTGACGAGGTATCAAAGCCTCAGAGGCTGATAAACTGACATTAAACTGGGTCGATGAGGAAAGGGGGAGGACAAAAACCTCTATTTCTCTCTACGGACACACATTGCACAATAAACACTAAAACGCACTGCTGTATTTTTTACCCCGAATAGGTGTTGGTCTAAAGGAAACCACCAACACATCACTGTTTCTTTCATTATTGCTGTGTTTCACACCTACTCTCCTATACATTACGTCACCTTTGACAGGAAATGAGAACCCACAGCTTACGGCAATAAAAGGACTCCATCCCTTCTTAGACATTTATTTCAGTCTCCTCTTTCTCCTGTTTTTTATCTTTATGGTTTTTTTTTATCATGGTCCAGGGTAGAATTGGGTTCTGAAACAACTCAAAGCTCATCTGCTGTGTTTTTTATTCAAATGCCATGAAATAGTGGTCACTTACAAGGCAATCAAGGCAGTTATGTACTGGTATATACTGCCTCTTAGTGGTCTTTGTGTGAATTGCAAGCTAGTTTTACACTTCTTTAAACACTTTTACAATTCATATTTTGTACACTAGATAAAAGCATTTAATGTTTGTGAAAGTTTTTAGGAGACTAAAAATAACAATTGTTAAAATTAACAGTTGGGTAATATTGTTTCCTGCTATATGTGTTTGAAGAGTTCAGGCTCATCAGTTTACTGTGAACGACAAATGGCACCAATTTGGGAGAAATCTTTGCACAAATCACAAAATATTTCTAACATTTTAGTTAAAGCCTTTAAATGAGATTTACTTCAAAAGAAATCAGAGTTATGCTAACACCTTTTAAAAAGCAAGATCTGTTGCATTTTGACAACACATATAGTCATAAGCCTTTCTGCTGATGTAAAAGTTAAAAATTAGCCCTATTCACAGTAACACCATCAGCTCTTCAAAACATCTGCAGGCACATGAGCCAACTTGGTTCAATGAAAGACAAAATTTTATAATAAAACAAATTCTTAAAATTCTCAACTCAAAACTCTGATTTTGTCAAATTTTCTTTCAGATCAGGAATAATTTGTTAGCACTTTGCAATATTAAATATTAGCCAAGTGGAAATATATTATGTTTACATAAACTTGTACAAAATTTGAGTTTGTTCAAGTTGGTAAATCTGCATGTTAATAAAGTTTTACTTCTTTGCAGGTTTTAGACTTTCAAAGACTGACACACCGTTTATCTGAGTGCTTATAAAAACAGGAAAACTGTTGGTCTGCGAGGCTCTATTATGTGTCCGTCTGCAGAGGTTGCACAAATTGACAAAGCCATCTTGTGATTTGTACAAATCCAAAAGAACAAAAACTCTGGCTGTAAGCAGGAGACAATAAGCTAACTTAATTCTAACAAAGATTTTTTAAAAAGTGAAAAAAGGAGGATGTCAGGACTCTAAAACATGAAGCACAAACCTAATGCAGACATTGGGTGGATGCAAAGCAACATAATACTGACAGAGTACATGACAAAAGATCAAAAACACAACAAAGAAAAACCTGATAATGAGAAAACTAAAATTCATGACATGCACACACACACAAATAACATCTGTAAGATCTGTTCCTTGGAAGTTTTGATAAATCCTTCAGTATTTCCTTATTTTTGATAGACTACAGTTCAAAGTGTTCAAATATAATTTGGCAGCTTGGAAAATGAATATAAAATAATAAAAATGAATCAAAGTTACAACTTTTATCACAGTTTACAGATC
The DNA here is from genome assembly GCF_001649575.2 of Kryptolebias marmoratus. Lineage (NCBI taxonomy): Eukaryota > Metazoa > Chordata > Actinopteri > Cyprinodontiformes > Rivulidae > Kryptolebias > Kryptolebias marmoratus. The sequence continues at coordinate 10,236,941 of NC_051447.1, read as the reverse complement.
ATGCAAGTAATTTATTACTCCTATTTTTGCTTAACATTAGGACCAAGTTGAAGACAGAACTCAGTATTCTCCAATTAATATTTAAACACTGGATCATGTTAAGCAATTCAGACGAAATCTTGTCTCGTATGCTTGTGCTTTAGCATTTGCTGAGCCCTGAGTTCATTCCAAAATATCTGAAATAATAGAGGAAAAACATTTACAGGTTTGCACCAAAATCTTTATTTCTATATATGAAGACTAGCAGTTCTGAAACTACACAAAGCATAGGAGATCATGAACATGAGGGTCAAAAGTCAAGCAGTTTCCAGGAGCTAATTGTCATCCTCAAATTACGACTGGGAAGCAAACAGTACCCACTGTAAAAATAAATAAATAAAAAATAAACAGCTGTGACCTCTGACCTTGTTTCTTAAAGTTATCTCTTTTTGCCATTGATCCCTCAGGTTCCTCTGGTTTCGAGGCTGAGTGTTAGAATTCCCTTCCAGATAACAGATTTTTAGGAGTCATTACCTACGGCTCATTTAGAGTGGGTGTGTGAAACTTTTCCCAACAGAAAGATTCCCTGAAACGGCTCATTAAAGTCCTATATGCTTGGTGGGGTGAGGGTTGAAGACTGTCCTATTTTACCAGGAGATTTTACTTTTTTTAACCATTTCAATTACACACAGTCAGGTGTTGGGGGACAAACTGTGACATAAAAGGAGGCCAGGTAAGCACATCTTTTAAATCAAGTCAATTAAACCTTTGTCTTCACTTTTTTGTTCATATTAACTTGATACGCATGTGGAATGGACATGAGCAAATAACTAAGGTGGTGATTCTTAGTGTTGACCTAAAGTGACTGAAATTTACAAAGAAATAAACCCATGTGGTCATATTAGAGCTCAATGAGAACACACAAAGTTAAAATTGGTGGACCTGGTATAAAATAAAGTCAATTCAAGCCAACAAAACTAATTTGATTTACTGCCAGTGAAAAAATCCACTACTGATACTGTAGCTTTAGATAATAACAAAAGACCACACTATCCTAAATGACCTTTAAGGCATTATTAAAGTTTATCAATGTAAGCAGTTAATCCAGAAAAATGGAATAGACCAAAGCTATTAAATATGTTCAACACTTCTTGTCTTTCCACAGACAAAATGCTCACAGTGAATAAACTCATGCTGATGTTCTTCATTGTGTCAGGACTTTCAGATGTCTTGCATCCCAGTAAGTATCAGATTACACCTACAAATATTTCAGACATCAAGACAGTCTATGGGGAGAATCTATGGCTAAACTCATGAATCACAGATCAAAAAACTAGAATTTGTGCAGGCTATATTCTAAAAAAATAAATAAATATTACAGTCAACACAAAAAAGGAGTTACATTTTGTCACAAATGTTCTTTACCATGTAACACAAAGACATAATGTCAGCTTAGAGGCAAAAACTAAACAGTTAGAAAAAATACATCCACATTCAGTATGTGACAAAATACATTTTCTTTCTGTATACAAGTTGATCATGCAAATAAAATTGTCAAATTGCAGTAATCTTAAAACACAATCATTTGCGCTTAAGTTTGTTTTTCTTTGGGATCTTTTTACGTGCAGTGTCAACAGGACCAACTTTAACAAAAGGAGAAGAGGAGCAATCTTCACAGATAAACCCAGAAGAGCAGCTCGCTGAGCATGAAATCAGTACAAACAGAAATAAAGAAGGAAATCTAAACAGAAATCATGAATATGCAGAAAAAACAGACGAGGCATTTTCTACAAGGACTGTCTTACAAAACACACCAAATGAGAAATCCTCCCCATTTGACACAGTGGATAAAAAAGTTGTGAAATCAAAGAAAATGAATCCAATTGAAAGACTGAGGCAGGAAATAGTGGAAGAAGAGCAAAAAGACAAGCTCATTTCAGGCAATCATCTTCACGAAGCAAGAGAAAACACTAAAAAGGATGAAAAGTTGGTAGCAAAAGAAGAAATTACAAAAAAGGACATCAAGCACACATCATTTGATCAACCAGAGATCCCTGCTACAATCCAGGCTGTGACTCCTCTTCCCTTTCTTTATCAAAGTGTTCTCCCATCATCTCCTGATGCATCAGTAAAAGTCTCTGCACACTCAAAAGTCAAGCTGAGCGATGTGAAGGTGAAGCCTGGCCTTATTGCAGAGGATGGAGCAGTCAGAAGTGTTTTGGTGAAACCAGCAGGAGCACAGATACAAACACACACAGCAGAGCCCACCAGGAAAACATACATGACGGATGAGGCAATAAAAGATGAATTTAGTTCCACTTTGCAGGCAGCAAAGGCAAAACCACCCAGAGAAAGGCTTATATTCAGAGATTTAACAACAAAAGAGACAAATTCTGCACAAAAATCTAACAAAAATCAGGTCAGGGCTAAAATAGTCCATCTCACACAGGAGCCAAACTCAACAGAAACCCAAGGTGAACCGGGAACTATTAAACAGATGGAAAATGGCACTATTTATACCAAGATTCTCACCAAAACATCTCAGCAACGACAAGTTACCAAAACTTCAGGCAAACCGAGACTCACATCTGCCACAACACCTTCAACGAAGCCAACGAAGCCAACGAAAACCAACAACAGAAGGAAGAACAAGAAAAGACGAAAAGGGAAGAAGAAAACCAGCCCACCAACGTACTTTCCTTACTTTAAGGATGATTACTGTCCATCTGAATGTGCCTGCTATGGAAGGTAAGATATTAACAATACCAGCTGGTGAATGAACACATTTAAAACGTAACATAATACAAATTTTACCCTCTGAATGCACAAACAGGTATTAGAAACATTTTTGTGTTTTTTTTTTCTGTTACTGAAACTATTCAAACATAAAACTGAGGCTAAATTTTAACTGCAATTGCAAATACTAATGAAAAAAAAACTAATTTAATGCATAGCTACTAATGTAATTGCTGGGAGGACTGTGGAGGTGTTATACTACATAGAGTAAAAAGAAAAGTGAAACATTTATGCCTCTGACTATGACCTTTTACACAGCTATATTCCAGGAACAAATACAGCACACAAAACAAGTCTGGATATTTGCATCAGTAGGTTATTTTTATTATTTGATGATAAAACATGTAAATTTAATGTAACAGAAGGTGCTAAATGGATTGAACAGAAATGCTGATGTCATTTTGCTGTCATGAGGTCAGAATTAACTTAATGTTTTGTTTTCCAGAGTTGTTCAGTGTTCTGATAAAGCTGTCAGTCATGTTCCTTATGGGATCCCCTATAATGCTCGTTACATCCTCCTGATGAATAACCACATTACCAGCATCCAGCTGGATTTGCTCAGTGAGTATGAGTCTATGGAGTTCCTCACGCTCAGCAACAACTGGCTCACAGATGGGGCCATAGAGGGAGCTTTTGAGGGAGTCCCAGCTCTGAAGCGACTCTACTTGGATAGAAATCTCCTTCAAAGTGTGCCAGTTGACCTTCCACATTCTCTCGAGGAGCTTCGCCTGGACAACAACCGTCTGAGGTTGATGTCAGAAGCAGCCTGGACTCGGTGTCCTGGCCTCTTGGTTTTGAGCCTCAGCAACAACAGTCTTGGGAACAGATCTGAATCTCTTCCCGACGGCGCGCTCTCTCCTCTGTGCAAGCTGCGCACTCTAAACCTGGACTACAACCTGTTAGCCTCAGTTCCTCTGGGGTTACCGCCGTCCATCAAGGAGTTATATCTTAGAGGGAACCATATTAGGCAGTTCTGCAGAGGGGTTTTCAATGGGCTGTCAGAGCTGGTGGTTCTTGATCTGAGTTCAAACAGGCTGACTAACAGAGGCCTCTTTGAGGATTCCCTCCTCAATGCAAAACACTTGGAGAGCCTCAACCTAGAAGGGAACAAACTGAGGCAAGTGCCGCAACACCTTCCCACCTCACTTAAAACCTTAAACCTGGAGGGAAATCTCATATTCTCCATAAAGAAAGCAACTTTTAGCACCTTAAAAAACCTGGAGCACCTGGGATTGGCAAGAAATAAGATCTTCAAAGTAGCCCCAGGTGCGTTTAAGATGTTGCCCATTTTGCACCAGTTAGACCTGTGCCACAACACCTTGCAGCAGGTGCCCAGACAGCTGCCTCAAGGTCTGCATTCAGTCGCACTCACCCACAACAAGATTAAGGCAGTGCCTCGCGATGCTTTCTGCTGGGGTAATAAAAGTCTCAGCGGGCTTGTGCGAGTGCAGCTGGAGCACAATCTAATCAACATGGGGAAGTTAGATTCACAGGCTTTTAGGTGCTTAAGAGGATTCCAGGTGGTAAGCTTCTACTAAAGTAAGAGGTAGAAAGAAAAAAACTGCTTGCACCCACAATATATTTATAACCTTTTATATAATCATTTAAACTCCACCCAGACCTGTGGTGAATGCTGTGCTGGCAGAGACAGATGCTGAATATGAACAAAAATATTTATTATGTGTTAAGTTTAACACCAAAGTCTCACGCTCTGACTGGTTTTATGACACAGGTTGTTTTTGTGGTTTGCATGCAACAGGAACAGTCTAAACCAGTGGTGTCAAACTCCATTCCTTAGGGGCCGCTCTCCTGCATGTTTTGGATGTGTTCTTGCTTTAAAATACGTGGTCCAAATGGATGACTTGTTGCCATGCTCCTGGAGAACTTGATGATTTGTTGAGGAGGTAATTAAACCATTTGAATCAGGTGTGCTGGAACAGAAAAACCTGAAACTCCCAGGACAGCGGCCCTCGAGGCCTGGAGTTTGAATGGGGTAAATATGAAAAATCCTTTTCATGCCATAATAAATTGAATCTGAACATGATGTTGACAAAACTGTTTTTCCAAACATGATGTCATTTTAATAAAGTTTATTTGAACTTATCTACACATATACAGACTTGATTAGTTGTTTCTGGGTGGGATAATAGTAATAAAAGTGTTTACGTATAAATATATATTTTTTTAAATGCACGAATTAATTGAAATATCTTAAACAATGAGACACTGTTATGTTATTATTTTTATGGAAATGCAGGTTAAAGCTCTATCACGCAAAGAAAAAGCCAGACGTAAACACCATCAAGAACCAAAGCTTGTTCAAAATAAACTGAAGCAAAGTGGAAAACTATTTTGAGGTGATACAAATCAAAATTTGAATATTTCTGGAAACCACACATGCCTCATCCTGCATACTAAAGAAGAGAGAGATCATCTGGCCTGTTATTGCAGCGCAGTTCAAAAACGCTCCTCTCTGTTGGTATGGGGGTACATTTGTGCTTATGTTTCACTGCCATCAAATTTAAAGTGACCTTATTTTTTTTCCTAAAATGGTACAATTTCTTAGTTTAGAAGTTTGATATGTGGAATGAAATATGGATTTATGAGATTTGCAAGATGTTGCATTACGGTCTTAAATGAATGTACTTTACACAACAGCTCAACTTGTTAGAATTGGGGTTTTAGTCCAAACTTGTTTGCACTAATAAATGTCTTCAGTAATTAAAACAGACACCGTTTTCAGTCTGTGCTTCTGAGGAAAAAAGGAAAGGAAATGGATGAAGAGATGTCTACTCCTGAAACTGATTTCTAAGTATTCATAACATTTGTCACAGCAGGTTATTTTCTTTGTCTTGAGGCTTTCCAACAGTTTCTCTTTTGTTTGTGCCACCAAACAAAATTTGAAATTGTTAATCAGTGATGAGATGCCTCAAAATAGCTTCAGATTGAGTTTCTGGTGGTTAATAAATGGACAGTGTCCCCGGTGTTAGTGAAGCATTTCAACCAGTTTTCCATAAACAAATTAGACAAAGTGGCTGTTTTGAATGCCGTGTTTATGCAGTGCTGAGTTATCTGGGGAATTCACACGAGGACAAGAATGTTACTAACAGTTTAGAGTCTGTGATATGTCAAATGATGGCAATGATTAATGCCGGTGGGGAACAAACATCCCACAGATAGATGCATAATTATATACATATAAAATGTGGTTGAAATGTTTGTTTAAAAAGGCGCTTCTTTGTACATTGTATTCAGTCTGCAAGAGGAAAATGTGAACGTTTTTGCAACCTTTGCAGCAGCATAAAGAAACACTTGATATAGTTTATAAAGCAGCAAATAAAAGTGGCATCTTTCACATAATTTTATTAATATTAGATGAGATATGTGTAGTTGTGTTAACTCAGGTTTTCTTCGAAAGCTTGCTAGCATAAGTCTGTCAACAGGCCAACAAAGAGGACCCTTTGTAAAAAGCAAAGATGTTCTTTGCAAGATAACCACTAGATGGCACAAATGTGTATGAAATAATCTGTCTATCTAAACTAAAAAAGAACCTGGTTTCCATTTGGTTAGTTTCCACATTCATAATTAAAAAGTGTATCAGTTTAAACAAATGTGTATATAATAAAAATCTTGTGGGCAGACATGGTGAAATAATGGATCCCATCAGACTGAAGACTCAGAGATGCACAACAGTAACAGGTTTGAGTTTGTTTTATTGTAACGTTGGTTATGTCTTTGCTGCAGTAATGTCAGAGGGTTTAATGTGACCACAAGTCTGAAATATATCTATGGTAAGTACAAGTGGACAGCAGAAACTATGGTAAAAAATTAGAAACAGCATCAGCCCACGTGGAGGTGCTGAGCTCTTCCCCTCTCCCTAACTCTAATAAGTTCACTCTTCGACGTGGCACTGCACCCACAGGATCTGGGAAAAGAAGGAGAGGAGAAGGGGGAGGGGGGCAAAAGGGAGTGCCAGAAGGGGGCAGAGAGGGAGAGGAGAGAGGAGGGAGGGCCTGAAGGATGGATCCAGACTTCACTGGCTCATAACTTGAGTGTCCAGAAGGGAAGCGCTTAGGCTGGGACAGGGAGCTCACCAGCACCTCCATACGGTCCAGTAGGACCCCGACCCAACACCTCATTTACCTGGAAAACCCAGCTCCTCCTGTCTTTTTGTCATCCCTCTCTCCCTCTCTTTCTCTCTCCGCTTCCTCTAGCACACTTTTTTTCCCCTTCCATCGTTTTATGGTCAGATGAATTTATGCATATGTGCATACTTTTGGGGAAACTGTACCTTGCAAAAAGCATGCACGTTTTCATGACTGTTTCTTGCGTGGGAGACTTAATCATCATGCGAACTGCTCCCTTGACAGACCATGTGCTGGTTTAATCAGTTTGGCAGATGGCTGTTGGATCCCAGAAGTTGTGCAGAATTAGTTGACATAAGAATCTTTGCTTGCTACCATTTTCTCTTTAAAAATTTTTTTTCAGCCAGTTCCAATTCTTTTTTCTGGTTCTAACATGAGTCATAAGGCAGTGTGATCTTATAATCCTTGACTCAAAACCGCAGCACAATCTATCAACTATTAGACGTCTCCTTGGAGGCAGATGACACCGCTAATCATTGTGAATTTGGTTGTGTTTCCTGGCATCAGTGGCTGTGTCATCTGGCTGATTATGTCTTTCAAAAAAAATACAAATTCTGCAGCTGAAAACACAAAAAAACTGAGCCTTTTTGAGATTCTTCTGGCCACATTCATTGAACTCCTTCAAGAATCGGACCGCAAAAAGAAAGAATGCAAAAAAAGAAAAAAGGCAGGGAACAGGATATTAAACCACAACCTATGTGTGATCAAACCAGAGAGGGATCTCAACAGACTGAACAGTTTGATTCAGATGTTATTCACGTTCTCTTATTTCTGAAGATTCCTTCCTTTAAATGGATCAAAGAAGTAGTTTTTACTTCATTTTGCAGACATGTATTGGTGAATAGCAAAGAAAAAGCTGAACTTTAGAAGTAAAAATAGTGAAGCTGTTTTGAATCTGACAAAACACTAACACGGACAGCTCTGTTGTGTAAGATTTTTTTTTTCTTTTCTGCACAAACTGTCGTTTGCAAAACAGCACCATAAAAACCTCATCCCATAACATCAACCCCACTAACTCTCCAATCCCGGTATCAAAGCAAACCTCAAACTCTGAAGATAACATGTAACTCTATACTCCTGCGTTTCACTATCTGTTGATGCTAAAGAAAAATGTAGTATTGAGGGTGAAAGAGAGGTGGCGCTTGTGTTAGCCAAGAGAAGAGGGCAAGAAAGAGAGGAGCTGGAGGGAAAGAGGGAGGGGAGAATGTTTGGGAGGAGGGGATTGAGAGAGAAACCATGGGAGCCAGAGGGACCTCCAGACACTAAAACTGGCCTGTAGCTGCAACAACAGTGGACACACTCAAATAGAGGGGAACGTAGTTTACAAACTTTACATTAGAACATACACAGGCACTTATACAGACTGCACAGCTGTGGAACACAACATTTATACAGTTCTACATTAGGCAGCTGGACACAGATGTTGCACATTATTCCACAAGGGGGCCTGCTTGTTTTTTGCAAATAAAAATTCAACCATCTTTCATCTTTTTAAAGAATTTCATTCATTATAACATTTGGTGTGACTGAACTCTTTAGAAAAAGTGTCCTTAATTCAAGACAGATCTCAGACCGTGACAAAAGTTTCAGAGAATCTTCTCCACTTTCAAGGATTTGGAAAGTATTAAAAATTTAAGACTTCCATTTTTTTATCCAGATCATTTCTGTTCAAAGAATAAATGCACAACAGTCCGGCCTCAGGACTATTGGACTCGTTCAGGCGTTCCATCTCATATCAGATCAGAAACGCTGGCAGGCTGTTGAATTAACATTAAATGAATCTGCCGACTCTAAGCCTTTTATTAAATCTGATGGCTGTTTACCGTTAACTCAATACGTGTTTAGCTTGCAGCGTTTCCTGCTGCCGGCCATTTGTTAGAGACTCTGTGTGCCCGGACTCACAAACAGCAATTATGGCATGGGTGTCTGCTATCTGTTCAGAGTGAGGACCACTGTGATCCTTTTTTCTGCCTGCACCTGTAATTAATAAAAAACACTATATGTTTTACATCCTGTGGAGCCCAGTTTTTAAAGTTCTTATGTTACCTACTAAAATGTATACCTTCAAAATAAAGAAAGGAGGTGTTAAATATTGATTTGTCAAGCACGGAATACTTTGTCCATTCTAATTAAACTTGACCCTATAGAAACTCAATGATTCTGGAGTTTATTTTTGTATGTGTCTGTCTTTTTTGGTAGTACACTATACTATCAAGATTTTTGGAGCATTATAATGAAATGCTGCATTGAAGAAGAAACACAGATGAGGTCAAATTTGGCCTGATGGGCCAATTTTAGTGTTGCTACTGGGAGAAGATCAATTAAGATTGTTAAATTAGGATGAGGTCAACAGCTATGCTAAAAATGAACATGAATGTATGTTTTAATTGCATTTTATCCAAAGTGTCTAACTTTGGGCCTTCATAATGTTTTATTACTGAAAAGTTTTTTAATGATCATATCTCTGTATTAGCAATGGCTATAATTCAAACTTAGTTGAAAAAATATTAGATATTGGCAAAAAAAAAACAACGTTGTGCATGTATAGATTTTTATCCTTGCATGATCAACCTTGTATCTGTATTTGAGGATGCAGCAAGCGACTGTATTCACTGACCCTGAATCCAAAGTTATTTAAATCAACTCATTTTAAGAGTTTTATTGAATGAAGCTCCTGCTGAGGGCCTAAATATCAGAAATAAATATCATCTGAAGCATCTCACACCTCTTTCATTCACATGTGGTGAGATGTGAGGTTCACTTTCAGACAACACTTGCAGAACGCAACAGTCAAAGCATGGAAACAGTTTACATTCTTTTGACTGCACTTAAAATGTAAGACTATCAGATATCACAACTCAGCATTCAGTGATTCTAATGAATATTTATTCATCTACAAGAGCCTTGTCTGATTTTTTATATTTAATCTTTTGCTCCTTTGGAATTGGGACCTATACTTATCTCAGCCCAGTAATTTTCTGATGCATTCACATTTGTGAATGCATCAGAAAATTACCACAGATCCGTTTGATGCTACGAGCCTACTTTTAGTAAGCTCAAATGACCTCTCTGTAGGTGCAGTAACTGTTCATCATCTTTGTCTGCATTTTAATACTGTTTATTGTCAGTGTAACTGCAAAGACCCCACTGATCTGGTCCTGTTTTTAGGGTTGTATGCATTATAAATGCATCAGTGTGTATCCTGCTTAGCATCTCAAAAGGAAGAGAAAAACCTAAAAACATTTTTGTCATGAATTGTAGAGAGTTTAAATGATTGCATGTCCTTCTAATCATTTTGTCTTTGAGTCAAAGGTTATTTCTTCTTATCAACTTTCATGAAATTCCAGGATTTATGCAGGCAGGCCAGTGAATCCCCTCAAGCCTCCAGGTTTCCACCAAAAGAGGATGAAAACAAGTCAAAACAGGAATAAATGGCATTCCACTTGGTGCTTGAGATATTTTTCAAAGAATACGACAATAAACTCACATTTAGCTATCCCTGCTTAGCAGAATCATTTCAAAAATTTTAGGAAAATATCATTTGTGGATCGTATTTCATTCTGCAAGTTAGTGGAATTTAGAGTGTATTTAAGTGTTTGACTTTTTAAAATCTGCCCCCAGTGTCAAATTTAAAAAAAAAAAATCTGTAAACCAGGTCAATTTCAAGAAGCCCCTTCTGTGTTTCTTCTTTTGCTGTGCTTATTTTTATTTTATAATAACTCTTAATCAAAGGCTAGACAAGCTACCATGAAACAAATGAGGTCACTAATAACAAAATATTATTTAAAGGAGCTAGCAGACTAATCACAGACAGGCCACAACAGCAAGCACTTTAGAGAAATACAGAAGAGCTTTTTTCTTGTGCAGGTTTCCTGAGCTCAGCACTGTTTTCCATGCGAGACATTACCTAAGCCATCTTTCTCCCACTCCAGTTTTACTGAAGTGTTTTTGAAAGTTATTAAGCAGAAAGTAAGGCAGACAAAGCTGAGCCATAAAAAAACAGCAGGAAAAAAAGAAGTCTGCAGATCTACTTGTAAGAACTTTTACAATCCAAACATTTTACCGGAGCTTTATTCAGTTGTCACCTGATGGCACAAATATTTTTAGCACTGAAACACCTAGGCAGTTTGATTTAGTTCCTAATTTCTAATTTATGGTTGCAAAATCAAAAACTTTAAGTAGGTGCAGCAGGAATTGTGAAAGATGCTAAGGAGGGTGGGCAAAACAAGGCTGTTTGCAATCGGATGCTTTGTTGAAAAAGGTGGGGGTGAGAAGTCTTCAAAGAAGAAATCTGAACCTCTAAAGTTGAGCAAAACCCTGGAGTTTGTCCGAAAAGTTCCTGTCAGATCTATTTTTTTCAATTATCACACCTGAATGAGGCTAATAACTTTGTATAAGCACAATAAAAGTCATTCAGTTAGAAAAAAAAATTAGCAAAAGAGCAAAATTATCTGGCTTGTATTCAGTAATTAGTTCAATACCTCGTGAGAGATATTCTTTGGTTCTGTAAGGATCTTGTAATAAAAATATTTGAGCAAATGAAAACTTTGACCCTATGAAGGTGATTATATAAAATCATCAGAAGTGGAACGTCCGTGTCAGATTTCATGACCACTCATTCAATTATTGTATTAACATTTGATCAAAATCCTAAGGCTGTAATCATCAACTGGTGGCCCCTGGGCCGCAACTGACCCACAAGTTTCTATCATCGGGCCCGCACAGTTTAAACTCAGATTGATGCAGGAGTCAGTTACATCAGAATGGATTTACAATGGCAATGCCTTAGCCAATCAGAGAACCTGCGTAGAGCATGTGATCAAGCCCCATTCAGAAAGATATGCTGATGACTTTAAAGCAGTGTCTCTGCCTCTTTAGCACTGTCTAAAAACGAATTTATCCTGGAAGTTTATTTTTTAAAGCTACATCAGTAGCTAATAAGTTCAGCACAGATGGAAAACTTGAAATATTTGTGCTATGTTTGTGCCTAAAGTAGCTATACCAAATTATAGGTGAAAAACACCATTTTGTGCACTTTAAATTCATGCAATAAAGCTGACAAACTTAAAGCTTTTATTCTAGTTTTTATTTATTTCACATTTTGTTTTTCAGCATTTGGTTCTTGTGAACATTAAAGCAATATTACATTTACACCTCCTGAAATCACACTGACCTGTAATCCTAATTTTGGCACAATAAGCCCGTGTAGTTCTCATTTGATGACATTTTAGGAAGTATGGAAATTAGTTTAAATAAAGCTTAAACCTTCAAGAGTATATGACATTAATCAGTGTTTTTTCGCTTCTGGTGGCACTGCAGCGATAAAAAAATGATATTGTAACAAAGGAAATTAAGTTTAGAAATGTTTTATAAATGCAAAAAAAGTCTTCATTCTAACACTTTAATGTCTTTAACATGTAAAAAAAATGAATAAAGCCTAAAAAAAAGATTTTTTTTTTCTTTCTTTTTTACAAAATAAATGAGAAACAAATACTCTCAGTTCCTCAAATTGTGGTAAATATCATTACAGTCTTTATAAATCAAGAAAAATATTGAGGGTGTAGAAACTAATTGAAAGCTTGTAAGAATCCAGTAAGTATTTTTCATGTGTTTTGTTTAAAAAAAGATTTATGGAGCAGCCATGCTGGTGCCAAGTGTTGCGAAACAAATAATTTCTGCTGTGCAACAATATGAATCCAATACTTTGCAAAAAAAAAATAAAAAATACATGTTTGCAAAACAAAAAAACATAAAAACATCCTGTTCTGCATTTTCAGTATCAAAGTTGTTTTAAAAGGAGCAACGTCATTGAAGGAGAGTAAGAAACCACCCACTGACCTGGATGTCTAATGCTTCAAATCAGATGAACATTAAATATTCAGAGCCCGACTTTTATTGTACATATAATATGTTATAAATAAACTCTGCACTTGAAAGACTAAACTCTTATTTTTTTAGTCAGACGACAATGTTAATTTAGAAAATGATGTATAGACAGCTTTATTTGTGGATCAAGTATTTTCAGGTCATTGTATTTTGTTTTGTATTGTAAGTAAAGTGACAGTTACCAGATATTTAATTCCTGGATTAGACAAACCCCTAACAGTACAGGGCTATATCTTTCCAAAATGAAAACAAATGCCATTCTTTTAGATTTTACAGATGGACAATAAACAACTATTTTAATTTGGCTAAATTATACCTTTAAAGACAAACATATTGATGCATTGCTTTCAAATATTCAAAACAAATTTAAATTACAGAAGAATCTGCTGAGCAACCCTCAGATTAGAGATGCACACCACAAGGCTCATGGGGCCCTAACGGGAATTTGTAAATGTCTAATTCTCTCAATGTTCTCAGTGTCTGAGTGGGGTTTTTTTTGGTCCAACTACCTCTTGTATGTTTCCAAATTTAAATCAAAAACATGATGTTCTCCAGTTCTTGCACAATGTCAGCTGAAGATAGGCAGCAGCTTACACTGGGAAGGAAAAAGTGGGTAAAGAAAATGGATGGATGGATGTTGTTCTCCAGTTTGGTTCCACTGCCATCCAAAACCTTTTAAGGTCTGTGGTGAAAATAACAAGCCATAATGTCCTTTTGGTCATTATGTCCGTACTACTAGGGTAATCTGAAGATGGAAAAGTGGTTGTGTGTGCACCTCCTGTTCTACTCTGGTCATTTCTCCCCACCTCGGCTGCAGACTTCAGACTCTGCAGAGCCACACCAATCCCCGCTCAAGAAAATGTGAGGTATGTGGAAAGAATGGGGGCAGACGTTAAAGTAAACTCAGACTGATCCAAGTTCAACTGAAAGATTGTCTGGCCTGCTGGTCTTTATAGGGCTAAAATATCCAGATTCAACCAGTCAGGCGAAAGTTCTGGATAAAAAAGAAAACAATAAAATTCTGGACCCAATGAAAGTAAACCTGGTTCTTGGCTTCGGATTCTTCTGTTCCTCTGCCATAACGCGGTGCTGAATGAGTGGGTTTGAAATGACTTCTCTAAGAATATTTGATTTCATCTTAACACAGAAATACACATGGCCTTTTTCAAGTTTTGGAGAATTCACAGCGCTTTGGAAAGCTTCATGGGAACACTGTAGAAAAGTTTGACCGCATCTCATCCATTCCATTCAAAGCAGGTCTGCCATTAGCCACAAATAAATTATCAAGCGTCTGGAAGAGACCAGATGTGGCCAACACCTAATTGGCTCCACCAACAGTCTCAGCACTTGCCAGTTTTCCTTTCCTCTTGTTCTGCAACCTCTGAAAGCAACTTTCCTTTATGAACTATACCAAATAATCTATATTTATCATTTTAATAAAGTTGGCTTTAAAAACTGTTTAAAGAATGACAAATTTACAAATATTTCTGACACCAATTTAACCTAATGGACCACCAACTCAACTCTTAAGTATTTCATGTCATTTTTAAATGTCTATACACTGAAAGGAGAAAACAAGAGAGAATGAACTGAGTTTTCATTATATCATTAAGAGTATGGAGTAAAAGTAAGGACACTGGATATGAGGAGTTTTTTACTACTGAACCAAATAAAAATACAAACACAATACATCAGTTGTAATAAAACAATGAAGAAAAAAGTTCAATTACATTTACAGGAGCAGCAGATAAGTCTCCAGTGTGTCTTTTTGTTTTTAATCCCCCCCTTTTAGACGTTTGCTGTCAACTTGTATAAAAACCAGTAGGTTCCTGTAACACATCTTGAGGCAATTAAAACAAAAGCTAAAAATGGAGATTGAATCTGTATTTCTCTGGCACATAAAATGATAAACATGATCAAAGTGTGACCATTCTGACTGAAAACAGCCTTTAAACATATACAAAGGAAGTGTTTTGTCTCAACTTTTTTGACTCATCTGGCCTTGAAGAACCACTTTTTATTAGGCAAAACCATGCCAAAGCAGGGTGTGGACTCTGATGGCACAACTACATTGTCCAGATGTGCCACAGCTAAGATTTCTCACGAACATGTTTGCACTGTCCACTCGTTTTTATTCAGTGACTGACACGTGAATCAATTAAGACAGTTCTCATGTAGTGGTGGAACAAGTCAGGATGTTTAGCTAGAATCTTTCATCCGATCTGCTGAAATCTTAGCCAAGGGGAATGTCAAGATCAGTAGTGAGTTAGAGTGGTCTGCTTCGAATAACCAAACAGGAACACTTTGTCACGGCAAACACACACAAAATAAATCTCATTGTTCCCATTCAAACATCTCAGATGAGGCTGAATAAATAAAAAAAAACTCTTTGTTTCAGCTCTGACTTTAAAAATATCTGGAAATCTTTGGCAAATATGGACTTTGTGAGACATAAGATGATACATGTAGAGAACAAGGTAAAGAAAGTAGAATACAAGACCAAATGATGTATGCACTGATGCTTTAATTTTTAAAACATGTTAAGATAGAAATGCAAAAAAGTGATCCAAAACTTTTTAGCGTGCTCAGTGTGAAGGATGTATTTCCAACCAAATAAGGAATTTTCCTAACCCATAACTAAATGTCTGGAGCTTGAAACTTGTAATTGAACAAAAATTAAAAGCAAAATTATAAAAACAGGGGCAACCTCAGCATTGTTTATTACCACTTATGGCATTTTATGTCACCAATGTCATGAAAAAGAGCAAGTCAAGCACAATTACTGCATAATTTTTTAACTTTATTTTAAGGAAACATCTTGATCTGTTTATCAGCATCAGTATAACACTGCTGTGAGATCAGGTTGTGTATACAAGGTAATATTTTACATTCTGGAAAGAAAATCATACCCAAAATGTTATGGGTCAGTCCTTTTACCAGAATCTCAGTAAATTATCCTCTTTTAAATTCCAGCCTTTTTAAGTATTTCTCAAAAACAAGTAGTAACTTTTTCTAACTGTTGCAATTTGTTTTATAGTTTCACCAATGAGATGCCAAATCTTGACTTGAATATTGCTATTATTTTCCCCTTTAGTCAAAGACTGCTTTTAAAAGAAATTAACCCATGTTCTTTTTTCTCATTGAATCCATTCGAAAATGATTCATCTTAACTGCGCTGTTGTTTCCATTTAGGAACATGCAGGTCTCGTCTTTTTGACATTTTATTTATAATCGTCTCCCTTGCCATGCACTTTTGGAGTTATTCTAGTTTACGTAATGCTGTTTTTGCACTAGGCAGCAAAGGCTGAAATTTCTTGACATTTAAACAATCAAACGACTGGCCTCTTATATCAACAGAAAGCATCTCAGTTGGACTGGAGCATTAGATATTGCTCAATAAGAGTATCCATTAGTGTGAGCGAATGTCAACAGAATTTGGCTGCTGGGAAATGTGCATTTTAGAGTCAAAATAGACTTTGGATCATTTTTTTCTAGAATATTTATATGCTGTTACTATTCAGAAATCTCTTTTTTTCCGAATGTCGTCACAACTTTATCAGTATGTATGTAAAAAGAGCTAATCATGTTTCCCTTAAACTTAATAAGGATTTTATTTTCTGGGTTTCTGCTTCAGATTTGCCAAATGGCACCCAGGAGGCCTGCAATGTCTCTCGTTTTACTAAAGTGCACAAATACAGACTAAAAGGAAAACGGCGTGAATCTGAATTAAAACGGCAACCCAAAGGCTTGTGGAAAAAGCTGCGCGAGTACACATGGAGTTGATATGAAACAGTAAAGCCAACTGCTGTGCCACGGAGCATAATTCATTTTACAAAATCCACCTGTGGAAAATAATCTGAACAGCCTGATGCATCACAGACTTACTTTCTTTTGATGTAACCTCGCTGCAATCCAAGCCTTGCATTAGAAATGCCACAGGCTTTTTACTGCATCGCCATTTCCATATTTCCTCAACTTGTTGCATGAAAGCTGTAAAATACGACCTGAAATGTAAAAATAGATTCAGCAGAGCTTAAAACCTAAGAGGATGATTTGAGTAAATGGTGCAGAAAGATTGGCACACCCTTTAGATTAGACTGAGCTGTCATGTAAGATCTTTGTCTAGCTGTTAAATACTTTACACAGCAAATCAGGAACAAAAAAAGGTAGAATCATACTCTATGAATAAAAAGTAAACATTAGATTTTGAAATTTAATTAGTTATTTTTATGCAACATTGGTTATCGCCAATCATTTTCATATTTTTTAAATCTAAAATTCAATCATTTTCAAACTATATTCATCCCGTTTGGGTGGTTGATGAGTAATCACAAAATGCTGACTGCTTGCTGCCTCATACCATGTGTACTGTCAGGATGAATCATATTAACGTCCCAGTGAAGCTTCGCCATTAAATGCAGACTTTTCAAGATAATACAGAGCCACAAATGTCAGAACATGCATGTAGAGGACAATAAACACATTCTTTCTGCTTAACGAGAAATCTGCAACTTTTTAAAAGACAGAAACAGAACTTCCCCTCATTTTTACGCCGTCATCGGGAAACTAAATCTGGTGAAAATGCAGCAGCAAATGTTAACAGTACTTCTCTGAAATGCCAAACAAAGTAGGATTTAAAACAAAAGGGTTTGACTCATAATAGACAAAGTATAGGTTTGATTTTCAAATTTTTAAAAGACAAATGCATACAAATATTAAAGGAAGGCCTAGCACTGCTTGAAGAAATGCTTATCGCTTGCTGCCTTTTATGACACAGTTTTAAACAAAAATCATCTTTTTAGAAATGATAGAGTTGTAGCTGTTTTGGTCAAATTCTGAAAATAGCATTATGTGTGATATCATGTCATATTGCAAGATGTCAGTGTGTTGTGAATGACTCAACTCCTACCACACCAAGTTGTAGTACAATATATGTAAAGGTGACTGAATTATAGACATTTTGTGAGGTTAAGGAGATTATGTTTTCTGTCTGTGTACAAGGTTATTCAAAAAGTTATGAACAAATTTTCAGGAAATTTTCATGAACCATCAAACATGGTACAGGCCACAGATCAGCTCCAACTCTGCAGCTGTATAACAGAAATGTCCAACTCCACATTTGGACACCTCTTAGGTCCAGGGTGATCGCCATTGATTTCAAGGTCATGGGGTCAAAGGTCAGCATCACAGTTGACATAGTGCTCTAACTCTGCAACAGTGTAATGCAAAAGAATTAAACAGCACAGTCAGACACCAAAGGTGAAGGTCACAGGTAACCCATCTGTTAAAAACTTCTCTCTGCCTTTTGTTAACTCTGCCAAGGAAGTTGTGTTTTGTTTTTATGTTGGGGTTGTCACAAAAAACAATGGATTAAATTCTGGTGCTGATCCAGATTATGATCTGGATCGCACTATTTTTCCATCACGATGTGGCCTTGGTGGAGGTTTATGCTCTGAGTGCTTCTAGTTTAAGATGAGTTGGCTGTGGCGCCCATCTTGAATGTGGTTGGTTCCAAAAGTTAATCAGGTTTAGATGTAAATCAAATGAGTATTTGCTGAAAGTTTCATTAAAATTAATCCAGTAGCTCATGAGACTTTTTGCTAAGACAACACTGAGTCTAAATGGTTAATAGCAACATTTTGAACAAAGTTCTTGCACAATCTGTTGGTGCTCAAAATGCTTGTTGGTTGTCAGTCTCCGCTACTGCAATGCCAAATTAAAACTGAATGTCTGTGAAGTTGGCTGAGTTATATTCATTTTTTTTGTGATTTGTAAAATAAAGTCAGTTCGCTGCAGCAGCCATCTTAAATGGACTCCATAAGCTATTCAGATATATATACATATATCCAATATTTACTTCCTACACGTTTCAATAAAATCCTTCCAGTAGTTCATGATATATTTTGCTAACAGACAGACATACAAACATGGGCACAAAAAATGTTGTCCAGCTTTAAGTTTCAGCTACAGGTGACAATAATCTACATTTTGGTTAAAGTTTCAATTTATAAAGCAAAGACTGCACAAAAAAAGCGATATGTTTTGAGATTTGAACAAATTTTGACTTGGCGGAGCATTAGTAGCAGCTTTGTGGCTCATCAGCAACTCTAAATGCACATTTTATTTTGTTTCCATGACATCTAAATTGAAGACACGAGGAAAAAATGCAGATCTCAAAGGTCCTTTCTACGAAAAGCTTGGCAGTGGACACGTCTGTATAAAACACAGACTGCTCTGGAAGGGTCACATTCACTTTTCTGGCAGACAGGAAAGCTGCTTGGCTGCTCACCTAAGTCCAGTAAATCAAAAACAGATTGAAACAGAGAGAGAAAAAAAGGAGAGAAAAGTGCCCACCAAACATGTTCAGACCCATTTTAGGAGATAAATTATGTTTCACTAAACATTGGTAATTGTTGTGAAAAAGAAGACAAAAAATATACGCAAAAGAAGATCAGTTTTAGTTAACCATTTGGCGGTTATTCACTAAAACCACACTTACCCTGCATCACCTTCACAATCACTTACTGCTTTTTTTATTTTGTGTCTTTCAAATTCTTGTGGTGAAAAAATCCAATAAAATCTCTTCGTCATTGGTTAAACAGCTGTCTCAAACAATAAAATGTGTGCTTTATTATGTTAATTTGTGGTACTGCTTGATATAAACACCTGCCAATTGATGGGAGTATTTTCTTCTAATAGAGTGAAGGTCTGCAGAGGTCAGGCGACACTAAAAATGTAGTTTCACAGGTAGTTTTAGCTAAAAAAGAATGGTTTACATTTCTAATAGTTTTATTTCTTATTAGAAAATTTAAAATTCTGCCGTTTTAGAGTTCTGCCTTTTAAAGCAGCAAATGATAAGTAACGGAGCTATCAGAAATTTATAATTACATTTTAAATCAAAATCCTTTTGTGACGTATCAGGGATGCATTTCACTCTGGTTGTTTTAATAAATTTGAATTTGTGGCCTTGCAGCATATTGAGAGTCAGATTTAACTCTTGATTTAGCCCCATGACTCAAACTGTTAATCCTTCAAGAGTTAAAATAGCACAAAAGCAGACAGATTATATGTGAAACAATCCAGTGAGTAGTTCACAATCCAATCGCAACAAACCAGTGTTTTAATATCACAGTATTTAGCTGGAGTGTTTGACTAGGTGTTTATAATGTGGTTGTTTGAAAGACTTTATAAGTCACTGGGCAAGTATTAGTTAAGACAGCTCAATAACTCATACCAGCTCCAGCTACCTTCTCCCATATTTCATACACTTGATTTGTAAAGCTTCCCCTCCTAATACCATGCCACTATAATGAATCAGTGTTTTTATGTTCTCGACCATTTCACCTACTTATTTATTACCGGATGCAGAGTATACTTGGCTGGGTGTGAAGTGTTTTTTTTGTTTGTTTGTTTTTTCTTCACTTTCTGCTCCAAAGGAGTCTGTTGCCATGGACACAAAAAGTCCTGCCAGCCATGAATGGCCATGTTTTCACCCAAACACCCCTTGAGCGTGTTTCCATCATTTGTGTGCCTGAGGCTTATTTTTTCCACCAAAGAGCTGTGGGATCGAAGTAGAACAGTGAATGGCGGAACAGTTTCCTTGAATTCAGTTGGATTACTTTGGGGTAAATTTCATATTTATGAAACTCATTTCATCAGCATACATTTACTTTGTAAGCAACCTCCACTGGTAGCAGTTCTACCAGACTGGCAGTGTGGTACCTGTTTCAACTCAAACAGGAAAAAGTACCCATTCAATCTGGAAAATGATTGGCTAATCTTTACATGTTTGTGTTTAATGAAAGGGATGTAAACACTGGACCGAACGGATGGGATTGTTCCACAGAAATTATCATATGAATATGTGTCACCACACTGCCGGGTGCTTTGATTGGTCTAAAAAAGGTCATTTCCCACAGTACTACCGGCTCAGTGACCAATTCTCAGCCTGTCACTGACATGGTGCCTCTCTCTGAGTTTATGTGAGTGTGTGTGAGAGAGAGAGAGAGAGAGAGTCGGGTCTGTTTTGTCCATAGCTGAGCTACTCCATTCAGAGATGGGAATGACAGATCTCCTCCATGTCACTGCTGGCGAATCACTTAGAGAATCCAGGAAGGGGCTTTTGTCTTTATCCTGCAATGAAGGCTTTCAGGGTTTCCATTGGTGTAGCATCAACAAAGCAAACAAACCGTCAAAGCAAAACTTTTTGTACACTTTTGTTTTTAATTGGAAGGTTATTTATGATATATGTAATCTGGGAACAGGTACAGTAGGAACACTTCAACTCAGCTGGAATTTTACTTTTAAAATCAGCCCACATCAAGGTTTCTTGTGCACTGACTCTCAAAATGAAACATAATTTCAGCTCATTACAGGGAGGTAGAGTTCACTGTCTAGCTGACCGCAAACGACATGCTAGGTCAATTCTGGTATGTGAGAACATAAAAGGAAATATTTCTTCCCAGATGTGGCATTTCTACAGGTTGTGCTTCAGTTTAAAACATGGTGACCCTTTCTATCAGCTGCAAAGTTTCCTGAAACCAACACAAGAAACTGCAGGCCTTTGGCTTTTTAATTCTACAAATCAACAAGTAAAAGGAGACAACTAAAACAAAAGGTTGATGTTGCATGAAATAATCTCTTTCCTCTGTAAATCCATGCTTGTTTTAGTATTCCTCTGGTGAAAAGTAGCTATATCAGAACCACAAACCCGCCCAGTTTTTCTTGAATACTCTTTCTCCTCTGTCCTGCAGCAGCAGTATATTGAGCTGAAAGCACTTTATCTCTGAGTTTTCATTTTACTTTCAACAGTCAGAACAAAAACACAGTTATTGTCTCTGGGTGGAGAGCTGGAATGTGCACCACCCAGGAGGTCATTTGTCCTGCTGGTGGACTTTAATGTTCATGTGGGTGAAGACAGTATGACCTACAGTGGTGTGATAGAAAGAAACAACTATTTGAGGTGGAAACATGGCTGATGAGAGGAGCCAAGATGTCCAGCTTTTTACTGAAACTCGCCTTTGTTTCTCCCTGAAGGAGGTTAGCAGGTTTAGGATTTCAAATAGACTCTTTTAATGTTAAGTCATTGTAGCTTAGAGTTCAACAGAGTGTCTACACAGGTTCATATCAGTCACATGTCATAGCAAAGCTGCCAGCTTTTAATTATAAGGATTTGCATTCTGTCATCTTTCAAAAGACGCAGACAGGGTTTGTCTCCTCCCCGAATCCCATTACTGACAAATGTGCCAGGTATTATGTCAGTGTTTGCCTTGGACAGCCTTTTTATATCCAGTACTCTACATTGTGTCATAATTCCTCCTGGTCTCCAACCATCAAGCGCATGGATTTTATCTTGACTTCCAAGTGGCAAAATACATTTTAGCTACAATCATTAGTTTGTACAAAACATTGAAAAGGGATAATAGTTTTAAAAATAAAAATGGGCAGTTGAAGCCACCATATGGGTGGTCTGCACTTTGCCTTCTATGAAGAAAGGCAGTCAAGATGAGAGAGAAACTCATACAAAATGAAATCTACTCTCATGCTAATCATGGTCTCAATCAGACAAAAAGGATATAAACAGAGGGAGAAAGTAGCTGTTGTGAGTCTTTGGGCTAAAATTTATTCAACAATTATCTTCTGATCATGGGACTAATTCAACTTATAAATTAAAGACAAGCAGCCAAAAACCCTAACCCCCCCAAAAAAAAACATGAATACAAGAGAAGCACAACTAACAAAAGATGAGTTCATTAAATCCCTGCTCCTATATACACAGAGGGAGCTGAGGCTTAACAAGAAACAGGTGTGGTAAATAATTAGTGAGACCAGGTGTGAGGGAAGCGGAAAAGAAAAACCATCTGACTGAAATGAGCACTGATACCAATAAACAAGGGCATAAAAATCTATAATATAAAATCATGAAAAGCAGAACAAGTTCACATAAAACCAAACATCCAACAAAACCCAAAGCATTACAAAATGTACAAAACATTACAAGCTTGAAAATTGTTTCCCACTAAGTGTCCCTTGAGTAGAAGTGTTGAGGCATTATTTTGATCAAAGTGAAATGATGCAAAAACTTCAGCAGCCAAAACTTGTTCTTTGTTTGAAAATGCTCAAATATGGTGCCATTTAGGAGGTGTTATTGGAGGCATCAAAGCATATTTAAGTCTGGATTCATGCAAGAATAGGAATTACAGTTTTGAGACTATATTCATGTTACATTATTTCCATCTTTAATACCTAAAAAAGAAACAGTCACAGGCTGAGACATTTGCCAAAAGAACTGTATATAGCAAGGCTCCATTTTTTTGTTTGTTTGTTTGTTTTTATTTTGTTTTTAAACTTTGCTGCACTCATGATTTCCAGTTAAAATGGTTAGTATAGTTGGGTTCACCAGAGATTAAATGTTGTGTCTGGTATCAGAAAAGAAGCAGAAATATTAATTAAAAATGCATGCATGTGCATTATTGATCCAAAAATCTAAATACGACCTTAATTCCAAAAAAGTTTGGACATTATGTAAATTGTGAATAGAAATAGAATGCAATATTGTTTCAAATATCATAAACCCATATTTTAATCACAATGAACCATAGTAAACATATCAAATAAATTGTGTTTACAAATATTATAGTAAACAAAACTAAGAAATTGTATAATTTTTAATGAAAAAAAAGTTTGCAACAAAAGTTTGTAAAAACAAGTGGTATAAATAGGAAACAGCAGGAGGATCATTTTTCAACTAATTAGGTTAATTGGCAACAGGCTAGTAAGAGGACTGGGTATGAAAAGAGCATTTTAGAGCAGCTGAATCACTTAAAAGTAAAGATAGGCATAGGATCATCAGTCTACAACAAATTGCATCTAAAATAGAGGAACAATTTCAAAATAATGTTTCTCAATGGAAAATTGGGAAGATTTTGAGTATCCCACAACCCATAGTTTATGAAATCATCAAAATATTTCAAGAATCTGGAGAACTCTTTTTGGACTCAGGAACACGTCCACAAATCCGTTTCTGTGAATATAGTTCACTGCGGCATCCACAACTGCTGGTTAGTGCTCTATCATGCAAAGAAGAAGCCATATGTAAACACCACCCAGAAACGTTGTCATCTTCTTTGGGCCAAAGCTTATTTAAAATGGACTGAGGCAAAGAGCAAAACTGTTCTGTGGTCAGATGAATCAAAATTTGAAATTCTTTGTGGAAACTATGTGCGCCACGTTCTCCGTACTAAAAGGAAGAGGGACCATCCAGCTTGTCAGCGCACAGTTCAAATGCCTGCCTCTCTGATGGTATGAAGGTACATTAGTGCCAATGGCAAAGGGTAGCTTATACATCTGGAAAGGCACCAACAATGCAGGAAAGTATATACAGGTTTTAGAACAACATATACTCCCATCGAGATGACTTTTTTTTTTTTCATGGAAGGCCTTGCATAGTTTAGCAAGATAACACTAAACCACATACTGCAGCCATCACAACAGCATGACTTCTTAGTGGAAGAGTCCAGATGCTGAACTGACCTGCCTGCAGACTAGACTTCTCACCAGCTGAAAACATTTCACTTATCATGAAACAGAAAATCCAGCAAAGCCGACCTAGGACTGTTGAACAGCTAGAATCCTGCAAGAGACAAGAATGGGACAACATTCCACCATTTACAGTGTTGGAACAACATTTACAATGTTTACAGACTGTTGTTAAAAGAACAGGGGATGTTTCACAGTGGGACACTGTCCAAAATTTAAATTATCTCATTTTTTACCCCTTTTTCTTTATCAAAAATGGCACAATTTCTTAGTTTAAACATTTGATATGTTTACTGTGTTCAATAAAGAAAGAAATATAGGTTTATGAGATTTGCAAATCATTGCATTCTGTTTTTATTTACAATTTACACAACATTCTAACTTTTTTTGGATTAGGGTTGTATGAATTTTGTGGATGTGTCTTTGTTTTTTGTTTTTTTTGCAATCAGTCAGAATCAAGGCTGAATGTGAATGGATGACACTGCCAGAAAGGGGAAGAAAGGAGGTTTTCTTTGCAGTTCTGTGTGCAAAGCTTCACAAGACCTATTATTACCAGATGTCACAGTAAGCGTGGCTGCTGGCCAAAACACTGCCTATTGCCTTAAACTCCAGCTCTCTGCCCCTTTTTCATCTTCTCCTCCTTTTTTTCTCCCATTTTCTCTATTCTCACTCTCCCCGTCTCCTTTTCCCTCTCACACTCCCCCCTTTTTTCCCCCTCTTCTCTTTCCTCCACTTCCAGCTGTTTTTGGCGCAGGCAGCCAGAACGAGGGAAGTTCTCCACCAATTGTCTCAGTCCAGAGAGAGGAGCTTGGTGGTTGGACCCCACCCCCCTTCTGTCTCTCCCCTCTGTGTCCTGTTGCTCCCCTTCTTCGTGCATTTTTCTCTCCTCCCCTTGTTGTGAGAGAGCACACCTGCTTGGTTTTGGCTGCTTGCGCTCCGATTTCAACAACCCCATAGGCCCTGTCAGACACTTTACAATCTCATCCCCCAACTTGACTGGATTTTGGAAGTCAAGCTCATCTCACCAGCTTCTATTCTCTCTGTCTGGCTCCTACTGAGAACAGGTATGTCACTCGTTTATTTGATGAAAATTTGAATTGGCTTTAAACATCTCTTTAAAGATATATTTGAGATAAAAGACTTTTATAGAGTGATTTTTTTTCTTCCACAAGTGTTTGAAGATGAAAAAGAAACATTTAGTTCCACGTGTGCACAGTTCTGTGTTCGAGCTGATTTAAAACATGCTTCTTTCTCCTTTTTTATGAATTATACTGCTTGTGTTGTAATGTTCCAGATACATTGCCAAGTCTTGTTCTCACCGCACTCTTGATTTTGTGATGAGAGACTTTAATCAGTCCAATCTGCATGCAGCACAGTAACAGAACAGTGGCTCAGAAAGGGGGTGTGGTAGTGCTGCTCAGGCTGGTACTCCTCTTCTTTGCCAGGAAGTTTATTCTTTTGGCCTTTCAAAAGTTTCCAAACTATCCACAGAGGAGGTCCAGATGATGCTTTCAGCAGTTTTTGGTTTGCAGCTTCAGCTTGAACTTATTTGTTTGATTTTGTGGAAATGGTTGAAGTCATTTGTTTAGATGGAATCAGTATGTGCATTCTTCCAACTCAGTTTAACAAATGTTCAAAGGGTTTGACTAAATGTTCTTTAGTAGTTTTTCCATTCTCTGAGCAGAATTTTTAAGCGTATCATTGTGTTAATTCCTCATTACAGATGGTTAGGACTATAAATGGAAAAGTTGTTTGTGGTACTTCTTACACTGTCAATTTCAGCACTTTTTTATTTTATTATTATGACCTTATAAATCATTATGAACTTCTTTTGTCCAATGGGGGGCATTTTGCTGCTGAGTTTTCACAGAAGCAGACCCAAATTGCTAAGGGCAAGTTTTAAGTGTCTTTGAACAGGAGATGAATGAGGGTTTTACCTGGCAACACACACAGCCATTTATCCCGTAATGGTGCAGCTTCCTCTATCAAAGAGAGGTCTGAAGGCTTCCCAGCAACCCACTACACAACTCTGAGGTAACTCATTACATCCTTTTTGCAAACAGGGAAAAATCTTAACGTGGCTCAGCTACAGTGGCTGAAGTAAAACTGAACGAGGGAAAAACTGAGGGCAACCAAACAGAGTTTAAAAGCTCTTTGAATAGAACAGAGGCTAAGAAAGGCACATACATTGTGCTCAAAATAAACTCAGAGCAATAAAAGTGTTTACACTTCTGAATGCTTGATCCAGACATGAGCACACTGAAGGCGTGAGGAGACTCAGGGTTTGTATTTTTCTTTATCTGGGCTTCAACTCTCAGAGTCAAAAAGGAGCAAAAGACCAAAGGGATCAAATTGGACATCGGCCATGAAGTTTTTTCTCATACTGTATTGCTCCGTGCAATCAGAAAGTTCAATAGCCTTTTTAGCCAAAGTGTTAAAGCTCAAAAGGAAAAAGGAAATACCATAAGCTTTAGAGCAGCATGGAGCACAGAATGGAAGGAGGAGATGGAGCAGGGGAGTTGGGAATTGGGTCCACATCTGACTGATAATGGGACTGAGGCTGACCGACAGCTCCTCTTGTGGAACAGCTAAATAGTGGTTTAACCACTCACTGACGCTCTCATTGTATGATGCTATAAGGGAGGTTATAAAGCCCCTAAATGATCTTTTAATTCTGGTGTGAATATGTTTCTCATTTGTTGGCTGTAGAAAGAATTTACATGAACTGTGTTAGTCAAATTCCTGTTTTTAGAGTAAAAAAACAACCAAGCCAGACTCTGAAGACCAAGAATTATTTGGTAATGAAAGGGTTAGCTGGCTGTGTCTTTGCATATTATAACATTTTTGAAACTGATGACCTCTGACATCTTGGATAGGCTTTTTTTGTCATTTGTTATTAATTAAGTTTTTAGGCAAGCAGATAGGAAAGAAGCTTCCGTTCCTTTGCTGATGGGTTGAAAAGGCCACACGTGTTTTAAATGTCCTGTGGCCTTGTAAATACCTTTCAGTGATTAATTGTCGGCAGACGCTCTGCAGAGGCAGACGCAGGCCTGAAGGGAGTTACAGGAAAGGGGGAAGGTAGCTGACAAAGGTGGAGTCTTGTAGTCAATGTGTGCTTTCTGATTTCTCCTTCGTGGTTTGAATTGTTCAAATTAAGTCTGTTATTCACACTTCAGTAGTTTGGTTGGTCTTTATGCAGGTATTTTATTGAGTTTCTGAGCTTGGACATTTCAATGAAAGGCAGCAAGGAAGGAAAAATGTGATGAGCAAAGAAAGGAAAATTACACTCCTCCCTTATGCAAGCTCTGCTTCCTGTCTGGGAATCATTAGTAAGGCCCGGGACAGATTTGGGGGAGTGTGCGGGGACGAATGAGGGATAGGAAACAAAAAGGGGGAGACGGGAACTGAAAGGGATGTCACTGCAACAGGAAATGTCATCCTCCACCTCTTTTCTCTTGGTCAGCCATAGACTGAATTATAAATCCCAGCAAGTGATTTTCTTATGTTTTTAAATTTTCTTATTGGAAAATGTTGGCAATGAAATAATGAAAAAATATTAATGTTTTTGTAACGTTGACACAACTTCCCACTGTTCACCCTTTTAACAATTGTTTTACATTTTCACTGCATTAAAGTGGGCCACCAAATCCACTTTTCTATAAAATCCAATATTTTAAAACAAAATTGATTGATCCACTAAATGCATTGCAAAGGAGAGAATAAATACTGTCTTACTGGTTTTTGTCAGTCCAGTTCTTATAAATAAAGCCTGTTCCACTTAAAAAAAACTACATAGGAAATTAAATCATGTGTAGTACTGATAACAATAACAGAAACATGTTAAAAGAAAAATATTTATAGATGATGAGAGTACAATGTAAGCAGTTTTACAAAAACCTTTCTTGTCCATTTCATACATAGTTAAAAAAAAAGTTGTATTTTTTTATAAAGCATTGCATCCCCTTAAATGCTTATACTAATGAAACCTAAGGTTTGCTTGGTCCAGTCATGTTCCAGCATGTTGTTTTGACAGTTCTCTGAGCCGAGCACACAAGCATGTTTGATGAGTGAGTGTTGAATGTACCGGGTTTGGAAGTGTTGATGGAGGAGGTGAAAGGGGAGGTGTGTGTGTGTGTGGTGGGGGGGGATTGGCCATTTTGCTAGTTTAGCGGAAGAATCTGAGCTGACTGGTAATGAAGGACCTGATGCCGGGAACACAGCAGGTTGTCTTCAAACCTTCATCCCAGCTGAGAAAGCCCCTAAAGGCATGGATTTAAACGATTTTCAATATGTGCTGGGAATCTAAAGAGGCAGGAACACCATCAGTGACCACCTTTATTTTATTACACATGTACTATAACTTGTATAAATTTTCAGTTTTTCCAACTTTATATCAAAACACCCTTTAAATCTAACCATGAGCACCACTTAATCCTTATTTTGAAGCTCCACTCACAAAATGCCATTCAATTTCCAAGTAAATTTCCTATTCCTGATTTTATTTTTATTTTTTTTTTGAGTAACAAAACATTCTAACTTTTATTTTGGCAAGAAAATGCAGCTTGCCTGTCTAACTTCCATGAAAAACTACAAAAAAAAGTTGATTTAAAAAAAAATAATAAATAAATCTGACAGATTGATTCCAGAACTCATGCAAAAAATATCTGAAGAGCTTCACCAGTGGATATTTATTTATGTATTCATGGCCAGAGGTTACAGCAGAAAGATAAGGTTCAGTAATCAGCAGTCTGTTTTATTTTCTGTTTCTGTCACCCTGGCTGTGTGGGCGAAAGAGAAGGTTGGACGCTTCATAAGTCAGATGTGAGGAATTTACAACATCACGGCCAGCTCAACCAATCTGGCATTCACTGATAGAGAAAAATGTTTTCATATTTTGGTGCTACAGTGTTGCTGTTAAGTGTTTTGGTTCCAATCCGGTACCCAAGATGAACAAAATAGCTGTTTTTAAAAAGACAAGTCACTCAAAAGCAAAAACAAGCACTATTTGACCTGTGGATGCCTTACATCTATAACAAAAACTGCAAACAAGATTTTGGTTGGCTTGAACTATCAGCTTGGCTTAGATAAGAGAACCAAACATAGCCAAGCTGAGTCAAGCTGTCGAACACTGGAACAGACAGTCCTCTGGATCTGGTGTACTTCCAGACTGAAACTGTTTTGTTTTTTTCATGCAGTGCATTTGTCAGGTTTTTAAGCACTTGGGAAAAGTGCATCTTGACATTAAACACTGAAACAAAACCTGATTCCAACACAGCTCCTTTAAGAATGGAAGTGCTCAGACGTACAGTATGAAAGCGCCGTAGCAACTGAAACAAAACCGTACAGCGTGATGAAGCTCTGTCTGTTTTGTGGACACAGACTGTAATTACTGCCTGCGCCGAGAGTCATTGAGCTGTGATCTCTATTCTTGACCTGAGGTAACCCTAAACTGGATTTACACCATGTCAGCACATCATTTTCTCCCCACTTTCTTTCTCACACACTCTGTGAACTATGTAAAGAGTTTAACCCACACTTCTCCTGTATTTACTGAACTATTTCTTCATATGAGATGGCTATAGATATAATGCGGTAGAGCGACTCTACTGCATACATGCACATAAAAGTATGACCTTTTTAATTAACACTTTAGAACAGAGCAGCGCACATTCAAATGACAAAAAAATTCAAAGACAGCATATAAGCATCATCTTTACACACCATATAAATCTGTAGAGAGTTTGCTTTCAGGGCCGGCCAGCTGATGGTTTTGGGACATTTTCCTCATCCTGCTCATGATGTTTGGGTCAAGGTCCACTGCAGCTGCGGATCAAACCATCCCTTCAATTATTGTGGCACCGCTTTGGAAGGAACAACCAACATATTGCTGGCTTGTGTGTGTGTGAGAAAAAAAGTACTGTAAAGGAGTGTGTGTTGCTAAAAGGTCAGGAAGTTTGTGTAGATGTGTGCAGTGTGCTTGAGTTTAAGAGACTGTGTGTATGTAGAGTGTAGATGCTAAGTGCACATTACCAGTAGGTGTTTCTTTCTTGTGTTTTGACTCACATTAATATCAAAATGCTTTAAATTATCATGTTTGGTTGCAACCATAAAATTGTCTGAAACACATTTCCTCTGTATTCCTATAAAAACTAACATAGATGCAGCAAACGGTCATTTCGTTCTTGGTTTTAACTTCCTGAAGCCCTTAAAAGAGAGAGACAAACAAAGTTAGAGAAGCCCTTGTAACTTTGGGTCAATCTGACACAAAGGCCATGGGAGGGATAAAGGCAAATTTCAAAACCACACATTAAACTAGGGAAAAGGGAAAAAAAATAAATATAGGTCTGTGCATTGTAATAATTCTCAAGTAAATAAGTTTTCTGGTCATGTATTAAAATAAAAGGAAAAATAGTTTAAATTCTTTATATTATGTGGCAGTTGACTGACATTATATGAGTGTAAAAATGACACCCTAACCTTCATAAAACTACTCGTATTTAAAATTCAAATTAATAAACCCTACAGTCACTGTTCAGCAAAAACCCTTTTTTCCCCCTATTTTACCATTTTCCTTTTTTTTGTTTCATAAATCAACTCTGCTGGTCACCTTCACATTTTGTCTGTGGTTTTATGGATGATTATCCAATGAAAAGTGTTAAAATGAGCTTAGTTTGTGACCTGTGACAACACACTGAAATATTAAAAGGTTTCTTTGCTCCATGTTATGAAAATCACCGTTACTGATTTTGAAAACTAGTTGGATTACCAAAACACATGAAAGATTTGCACCAACAAAAAGCTAAAATGGATAAAAACAGAAACCAATGAAAGTACTACAAAGCTAAATAGTCTACCACTCCTTAAAGAAATGCATATCACTCACAGCCTTTCATGCTGAAGATTTTTTT
Source organism: Kryptolebias marmoratus (assembly GCF_001649575.2). Lineage (NCBI taxonomy): Eukaryota > Metazoa > Chordata > Actinopteri > Cyprinodontiformes > Rivulidae > Kryptolebias > Kryptolebias marmoratus. Next base: position 10,205,689 of record NC_051447.1, on the reverse strand, counting down.
TTAATTCTCACTTGCTTTGTTAAAGTTCAGAGTATGTGACAGGGATGATTCTCAGCTACTACCACACAAAGTTGTAGCTCAATATCTGTAAAATTGAGTCATAGCCATTTTGTTATAACCGTGTTTTCTAAGGTTGATTAGTTGTGGCAACCATCTTGAACTGGGTTGACCCCAAAGGTTAAACATGTTGTAGAGATACATCCAATGTTTTTTTTCTAAGGGTGTCATTAAAATCTATCCAGTGGTTCATGAGAAAATGTGTTAAACACATGCACACACACTAAGTTACATTTTTGCTTGCTGTAGGTGGCAACAGGCAATAAATATAGAAAACTACTAAAAATCAAGCATATAAAGTTGTGTAAGTCAGCTCAACACATTGCACAAATCTTTAAAATGTTAAGAATCTGTCTCATCAAGACTAAAGTGTATATAGCTAAACTATAGTTAAAGGTGGAATGGGTAACTGGTTTCTATTTATAAATAAAAGTACAAAAAAAAGAAATGTAGGAATGCTCCATTATAAGTAAGAGTCCTGTTTATCTGTGTCAGGGTCAGGCACATTTCTGTTGTTACTTTTTGACATTATTAGATCCAAACAACAAGCAAGAAGCTGCATCAGGGTCAAAATAACCTCTAATGCTGCAAATATAGAACATAGCCCAGGGATCTAACAAAGACAAGCTTATATATTATGGGATGGGTGATTAGTGAGTGAGAACAGAGGTGCTGATAAGAGGCAACTAACAGGAACAGGTGTGTGGAGGTGGAAGAAAATACAACTGAGGAGAACAAGAAAAGAGCAAGAAAAGCACCTTTAAATTACATAATGCCAAAAAAACCAAAAGCAGACTGAGAAGATAAAAACTTTACCACCATGACAATCTTCACTGAAACAGAACTTAAATAGCATGAAGCCAAAGACTCGAGGAACACACGAGTACTTCAAAACTGTTCTATTTAATCACGAGTCTTAGTACCAATGCAGATAAACTAAAAATAAAATCATTTTAGCTGTACTGTATAAAATGTATTTGTTACATTTGTGGAATATGTGGAACATGGCTGCTGCTAAAAAGGATCACTAAAAACTGTTCCATGTAACAGAGCAGAAAGCACATTTTTGTAAGTGACGTATTGCCAGGTTTTGAACAGGCATGTTTTTTTTTTTTTTTATCTTTTCTTTAGCAGTCCAAACTCCCCCCTCCCAAGCTGTCCTTTCTGGGAAAAGCAGAATTGCAAAATGTTTTTATCTGGCAGCGCAGTGGTCCATGCTCTATGACTTTTCACCTTCTCCCACAAACAGACCAGAGTATTTGACCAACCTCAATAAAATGTTTCACCAAAGTGTTTAACTGTGCATTCCCTTGGCTTGCTCTTCTCACCTTTGTTTTTAGCTTCTGGATTTCTCTTGGGTTTTTTTTGTTCAAACTACATATTTCTGTCTGTCTTTGATGTAATGAAGCAATAAAATGATAAAAGTTATATAAATACCTGTTTATTGCAGGCTTTCTGCTAGTGGCACCATGAGGACTGCCTGTCTCACGTTGGTCCTGGTCACGGCCTGCTGGGCTCTGCCCTTCCATCAAACTGGCTTCCTAGACTTCATGATGGAAGATGAACCAGGGTCAGGTGTGATCACACAGACTATAGAACCTGGACCCCCTGAGGTCACTGAAGAACAAAAGTGCCCATTCAGATGCCAGTGCCACCTGCGAGTGATCCAGTGCTCTGATCTTGGTAAGATACATTTCCAGGTGACATAAATTTGAAAAACCTTTCTTTTTTTATTTGAATGTATTCCTTTAATCAAGGCACTGGTTTACAAATGAGTACTGCTTTGGCTTTTTGTTAACATATCTATCTCAACAAAAAGCCCAAATTTAATGTCTTTAAACTACTCATGCCTGGTGACCTGTTAAAAAATAAGAATCAATTTAAAACAGAATAGAAAACAAGATAACTTTTCTATTCAGCAAGATAAATTAAGAAATATACATTTTCACTAAGTATGAATATGTAAAATTAGAGCAACATCTTAACACAATAGTGTGAGGTGGAGGTACATAATGTGGTATAATTTTATGTGGTTTCAATGAACTGAGGCAAACTTCTTAAAAGTCCTGCAGCAAGTAATGGTGAGCAAATCAACCATGCTCTGAGATTAGAGAAGACCATACCAGAATTCTACCATCATGCATTTGTTTTCTCCAAATCAAGCACTTTTGGGGCCTACACCTAGCCAAACAAGAACCGAAAATGACAACAGGAGTTTTAAACTGTTAACAAATAAAGCCAGAAAATGACAGTTCTGCTCAGGAATCCATATCCAAAATTTAAATTTGTGACACTCTGCTGGCATCTTCGCTCGCATCCAAAAGGAGAATTTTACAAGTCTTAACAAGTTTCCAAGTCATCTGAAAATGTGTGTCTCCTATTGGACTTTAATTTGGCAGTTTCTGTCAGAATCTGCAAACATGTTATTTTCACACCTTATGTTTCATCCCCACTTTGCTCCAACAGTTGGACTTAGTTTACATGTTTCTGTGAAGTCAGCTTCCACCACCTCCTCCTCGGGCCTCTTTGTCCCTTCTTCAGAAAGCATGTTGGAGGATTTGGTTTCTGAATCACTAAAGGGAAACTTTTGTTACAACATTTTCCAAAAAGTTGAATTTGCACACATTTGTGGTTTGAGGAAATGGAATCAGGATGGGTAAAAACAACCCAGCAAACAGAGCAAAAAAAACAAATTAAAAAAAAAATCTGCTATTTTTTTTATGTTGCATTTGATTTTAGGACTGTTTATAGGATCAGATACTGGGATTCGGCCCTTTCAGTAGTTTTACTGAACTTTTTCTGAGCTAAGTTACATTACTGTTTATAGGAGCAGAATGAATTGTTAACTTCCTCCCCTCCTGCACCCAAACCTTCTGGGTCATTTAAAGGGTGTATTGTGTTCCACATGACTCAAAGTCCTCCAGAGGGCGTGAAGCCAGTGTTGATATGTTGATCACTCACAGATGCTGTGTCTTACTTCACTTCCTGTAACAACTGCTTTATCGGCTCTTTCATTTGTTTTCTTGAACACTGGTGAAGATTAGAGGTTAGCCTTGACTTTGGAAAGTCCTGAACAAACCCCAGAGCCTCAAAAAAAACATCCAAGGCTGGTTTCTCGATGTTGAGCTTACTGATTTTACGGATAACTAAGGACTACTTTTGTAATTCAGCAGAGTCAAAACAATTTATTCAGCTGTCATCTTAGCAGTTTGGAGCTTTCCTGCTATGTTTGTGTAATCTGATGTACAGCATAAGCCGCAGTTTGACTCATCTCAACAAACACCATTACAGAAAAATCCTTCACTTTAGTTATTCTTCCTCTTGATAAATAAAAGTGCAGTTGATAGTTTTTTGGCTTAAGATTTGTTTGGAAAGGGAGAGGCGTGTTCTACGGGGAAGATTAACAGGGGAGGAACACCTAAAGGAGATTCTGCGATGATAAAATAAAGAGGAGTAGACAGACATAAGCAAACGAGAGATGTTTGGGATTCAGAGGAGCAATTAGAGCATGAACTTTGAGCAGACTATTTATACAATCAGATGAGCAGGTGGATCCAATCATCAACTCACAGCCAGGCGGTCAGAGAAACAGAAATGATGGTGAATGAAAGATCAGCTTCATTACATCATTCATCCGCTCGGGTCAGATAGTGTTTCGCCAAAGACGACGCCCCAACACCTCGATTCTCCAGTGCTGCGCAAGCACAGCGGGACCATCTGCTTCCCAGACCAGCTGGCATACACGCAAACACACACTCAGAGGCTCAGAGACGCGCCGGAATAAACATCTGTGTTTAAACACACACAGGCCCGGGCAAGACGAAAGACTCTGCTCTCCATTCAAAAGGCACACATTTAGGAAAGTGTGGATTTGTTTTTGTAGTAAGTTTGCAGCTGGCATGATGACAGCAAAAACTATTCAAAAAGGAAAACCGAGATGTGCAAACACTGTGATTATCAAGCTAATTCAGTTAAATGGTAAAAACCTTTGCTGTTTAATAGGCTGCACAGCTCTTTGTTCTTTGTAGAGAAATTAAATGTTCACATGCACCATTAGTTATATCACAGGGTTTAATATGTTCTTTTTTGATGGTGTTTGTTCGAACTGAATGTCTAGACTGATAGGTTAAAACTGATATGAACTGATATGATCATTAGGGCAAATGAAGCTATATGACTGATATTAATGAGTATCTGTGCAAAGTACAGCTACTAAATAAAGACGCAAACTTGCTCAGGTCCTTCAGGATTTTTAACAGTTTGGAACAAATGAACTTGTCCTGCCCATTCGCAATAAAAAACAGTAAAAAAAAGAAATGAAGTTGTGCCTTAAAACCACAAAAAATGAACTCAGTCTAGTCTAATGCATTCGTGCTTTTGAAATACTGTACCTAAAAAGTAAAAAGCTAAGTGAAATAATTTATACTTGCCACTTTTTTCTGTAATTACATTGTGTTTAAGGCACATAATTCTGTGTCATGTGATCAAGTAAATATTTCATCAGGGATTGTATGCTGTGAAAGATGAGGACTTCAAATTTGTTTTGAAATACTGTAGTTTACTGTAAATTGCTATATAAACAAATGTTTCTTACTTGTGTTGTCATTTATTAATCTTAAGTTTTTATAAAATCGCAAAGTCTGCAGCGAAGTCTGTCATTGTCTGACTTTCTGAAAAGAACAATGAAAAACGACTGACTGTGCGAGTACAGAGGTGTAGACTGTGCTGTAGTGGCGGTGCTGACCACAAACAGCTGTGTGGGCTTATGGGTCATTCACTGCCGAGCTGGAAAAGCTGACAGGAAAACAAACCAAGTGAGAGGTAATGTTTGGGTGAGCTGAAGAGAAGTCATCACAAGTGTTTGAGCCAATATCTGTTCAGAAATACTTACTTAGGTGGACCTGAGACACAAAGCGAGCTCTTCTTTGTTAAACAGTTTATTATATGACGTTTTCTCTCAAACTCTGTGTCACATAGTGATGACAAAGATTTATCTTTGGGCTTTCCTCAGCTTTTTTTTTTAACTGTCCATTTAAAGTCTTTAAAAAGAGTTGGGATTTTTTTGTCAGTGTTCTATGTGTGCCAAATAAAACATTTTTGGTGTGACTTTCCTGTCCAGGTATGCACTTGCTTATTTTTTGCCTAAGGAAGTTTGTTTTAAGCTCAATTTCCACCATATGTGCCACGGAGCACATCAAATAGTCATGTAATCTCACTAAAATGCCACAGTTTTTTTTAAAGCGGAAAAACTCCAAACCTATTTAAAGTACTTTTTCTTTTTCCTCCGTTATTTTAAATATTTATGAGAGACAAAGTAACAGCCAAAGTTCAGGAAAAACATCTCCTAAGAGTTTAGGCCACTTTGATGTAACCACCTGATATTAAAAGGTCTTCAGTTTACCTCAGTTGCAGATGTTCTGGAAAAATGGAAAAACCCTTATAGATAAAATACCTTTTTGTTTTTCTGTTTCAGTCAAAAATTGTTGCCTCCTCGCCTTATGTCTTCCTTTGATGGTTTTAATGCTTGCTGACCTCCAAACAGCACATTCATTTCACGTGTTTCTTATTTAAAATGTCCCATCAGGTCTGAAGACAGTTCCTGGAGATATTCCTAATGATGCCACCCTGCTGGACCTGCAGAACAACAAGATCACTGAGATCAAGGAGAATGACTTCAAGAACCTGAAAGGACTACACGTAAGAAATATTTCAGATCCATCTATTCAGCTTCATGTCCACAGTTTGTGTTGGGCTTAAACAACCACATTGGTCCATTTACAAAATGCAACCTATAAGAATTATTTTTTTAAACACATATTTTCATGTTCATTTGTGCACTGCGTAATCCCTATATACATAGAGTATATGTTGGATCATTGCTTCTTTTGAATTGCAAAACAAGATTTTCATCTTTTATCTAATACTTCCAAACAAGCATAAAAGCAGTGGGCCTATTTGTACTTTTTTCCCCTGCAGCATATTTTGTGTTTTAAAAACTGGGCTAGAATATTCTTCTTGGTGGACTATAAAATGGTGCCTTCAAATATTCTGTCATTGTGGTGAGAAGATTTAATTTAAAGCTATACCCAAGGAAATAAGATCCCTAAACCAAACAAAAAAAGGCTTTGTTTTCATAACTAAACTAAGCTTTAGATGCCTTTGTCTAAATATATATATATAGCTGGTAAAAATAATTAAAGAAGAATGTTGACTTGATAATTAAGCTGCCAAAAAAGTGTCAAACAGTTAACAAATCCGAGTTGAATTCACTTCATTTTGGCTGCATCACCTTCAATAAAAACATCTCCTCCTTCTCAGCTAACCATAATACCCATGACACACTGAATACTAGCAACACCCCTCCAGTTCCCAGCTGCAGAGAAAGTATTCATCCAAAAGGTCTTGTAGCCTTACACCTCCTGACCCCTGGAGCTTTCTCCTTGCAATAAATACCTCTCTCTGACAGCCAGGGCTGTTTCCAATATAATGGAACTGACCTATTAAGGGGAACAGTCCACATACCTTATACTGCATGTCGTCTCATTTCCAGCAAAAAAATGTTTTAAGAATAAGTCACGGTGGGCTTGAACTTGGATTTAAGTAATAAGTCAGAGAATCCAACAGCTGCTGTGTTGAAAAATGTAATCAGAATTGAATGCCTTTTATTAAAAACATATGGTGCGTTTAGGTATAAGAGAAATAGGTGAAAAAAACATTGAAGGGAAAAGTTACAAATATACTTCAAACTCCATAAAAATGAGAAAAAATAATTGTAATCCAAGTTTATTTGAAACCAAAACTTACAGTTCTTTCTTATACTGATGTGTTAAATGTTTTTGAGCCAAACTTGTATTTTGGACCAATTTCTTTACTGCAACAATTTTTTTTTTAAGTAATCATGTTTACCGTTCTACCAATCTAAGAGGCAAAATTACACAAATTTAATCCCTTTTTCTGTTATTCCTCCTTCTAGGCTCTGATCCTGGTGAACAACAAGATCACCATCATCCATGCCAAAGCTCTCAGCCCTCTGACGAAGCTGCAGCGCCTCTACCTGTCAAAGAACATGCTGAAGGACGTGCCGGCCAACATGCCCAAGAGCCTGCAGGAGCTTCGCATCCACGAGAATGAGATCACCAAGATCAAAAAGGCCTCCTTCCAGGGCATGGCTCACATGATCGTCATGGGTATGAGACAAAAAATTTTATTGTTTCAAAACGGACGTGCGATATTAGTCCAATATTCAAACTCTGGCCACTATTTAGGGTAGCACAAGGCCAAACTTGGTGGCAGCAGCTCACCAGAAGTGTGTAAGCTATGATTTGGTTTCGGGTGTTTGGATTTGGATAGGTTTTGATTATAATCGGCACATTTGGTCCCACTCTATGGAACAATGGCTCGTGTGGGTAACAGGAAGACTCGGTTCAGTTACAGTACAAGGACTTGGGCCAGAGTATGTGGGCCAATTGTGGTGGTTCATTTACACTGCGTCGGTGCCGTGTTATTCCTCCTGACCTGTTGGATATGGAACAGCAACTGGCTAAACCATTTTGGTTAGTTACCTAAGAAGAAGCACATTTCTTATTGGGGTGACCTGTTCTATTTTTCCAGGAAGACTTGACTCAAAGACTAGAGAAGTCTCTTAATTCACCCTTTGTTACTTTAAATACAATAGTAAGACATTTGTGATTCCACAGTTTTAAAGTTGGGAAACCTGAATGTTTTCTTTACTTCTGTTTAATTATTTTCTTATTTAGGTAACTTCAATTCTTCTTTTTTACTCATGTATTTCCAGAACTTGGGTCCAACCCTCTGAAGAGCGCAGGAGTCGAGGCCAATGCTTTTGCTGACCTGAAAAAGGTCTCTTACATTCGAATTGCAGACACCAACATCACAGAAATTCCCAAAGGTAAAGATCTCATGACTACTTCTTCAGGTAACTGTAAAATAGAAGACATGCAATGCAGTAACGTTTAACCAACAATGGCCATCTTCTGTCAGATAAAAGGAACAATCTGATTTTTATCCACATTGAAACAACAGATTTAGGGTTAATGAGACAAAACACACTGTGAAGACAGTTGGTTAAAACTATCCAATTGATGCATGAGGTTTGACATCCAAAGCTCTAATAACGTCTGTTTTTGATGTTCTTATGAAAACCAGGAGAGTGACAAAACAGCCTTGAGGAAATAGCACTACTTGTCTGGAATGAAATCAGGAAAAACAGATAGTCCTTCAAAGTAACATAGGGCTTACTTTGTGTTCACATTGTTAAGTGTCCCCAGCCACTTAAGTCAAGAGTCAGTGTGCTCACAAAGGTGGACATTACTATTGTATACAATCAACCCGAATACATCACTTTTAAACAGAGCTCCAGAGAAACCTTCCTTTCGATTTCATAGACAAAGGACAAAACTCTTTCCCAAAGTGGTTTCATAATGTCACATTAGGTTGAGGCTAGTTGCCATTTAAGTCAACACCTTTAGATGTTAATCATTCTTTTGTGGTTTGGCAGGTCTGCCCAGCTCTCTCTCTGAGCTTCACTTGGATGGAAACAAGATTGCCAAGGTGACAGTGGACAGCCTAAAAGGCCTGAAGAACCTGGCCAAGTAATAACAACTAAGTTCTCTATTTTAACCAAATGCACCAGTCTTTGCTGTGTAACAATAACTTGTTCACAACGTAAGCTCACTGACTGTAGCAGGTTTTTTTTTTTTTTGCATTGATGACTTTTTTCAGGAGCTTTGAAAACAAATTCTCACTGAAAACAAATTAAAACTGTTCCACTTATCATCTGTGACAAGATTTGAGCTTCTAGCATACGCAAGCAGTTTTATTGTTTTAAAATTTTTATGGAAAAACAGAAGTATACATTTCTTGTTGTTTGTTTGACACCTTTTTTACTAAAAATAGGTTTAATTTTCCACGTGCTCATATTTAGGTAATTAAGTTAGAAAACAAATAGAGTAGATTTTTCATGAATGCTCATTTCTTGCCTGTATCTTTTGGTACTGACTCACAATACATTTGGCTGTGGGAAATAAACAGTATCACTTTCTCAGTTGTGTAAATCATGCAGTTTGTGTTCGTTTGTTTCTTGTTATTCCATGCATGACTCATCTATGTGGCGATTTTCCTTGCAGGCTTGGACTGAGCTACAATGAGATCAGCTCTGTGGAAAATGGCTCTCTGGCTAACATGCCACATCTGCGAGAGCTGCACCTCGACAACAACGCTCTGACCAGCGTTCCCTCTGGCCTCCCTGATCATAAGTACATCCAGGTATACACTCTGGTTTCATAACAATATATTTAGATTACTGTTTGAATGTCACAGTGTTATTATTTCAAATATTGTTCACAAGAAAGTTGTCCTCGTGTCGACACAAAGCACATTCTCTCCTGTCTAAACTAAACAAAATAATTACTGAAATACATGTTTTAGTTTCGACTGCCTGATTAAGTTAAACAAATTTTCAATAACAAAAGCCACATTTACTTTAAATAGACAGTTGATTTTTATCCCATATTGGAATGATTTTGGCAACATCCAGAGTTGTGTCCTAACCCAACTCCAGGTTGGGAGTGAGCTGCTGCTTTGAACAGAGGAGTTTAAGTGTCCTTGTGCTCCTGTTTGGGGTCTCATTTAAATGTGGGATAAAATGAAGCGAGACCTTGACACATAAATTAGAGCGATGCAGTATTTTTGTAAACACTGAACAGTTGTGGTAAAGAAAGAGCTTTGATTTACCAGTCAAACACTTTTAAGCCATCTAAAGCAATGATTCCCAAACCTTTTAGCTTTTGACTCACAAGAGACTTGCAGCAAAGATGGTGGCAGCTGAAGTATGCAAACACTGCCGACAGGCCAATTAAAGCCCAATTAAATACAGATATAATAACAACACAGCCAAAAGCACCATCTGATTTTTTTTTTTTCAGTTCTGATAACACAGTAATGGTAAAACTATGCCATTGGCTGTATTTTTTCAAATACATTTTATTTCTGGAGATCATCTCAAGATCCCCAACTTGGTGCCCACTATGGAGTGGTCTTGACCCAGACTTTGAAAATTACTGTTCTAAACCTATGGGTAGTGACCAAAAATACAACCAGAAAAAAATAGTTTCTTCCAAAGGCTACATCGTAGTCAGATCAGGGTAGGAAGTGTTGCCATTCAGGAGGACCAAGAAATAGAGCTGCTTATCTTCCACATTTAAAGAGGCCTGTTGGGGTAGTTTGGGCATTAGGTGATAATGCATTTCTGACATATCCCGCCAACAGGAGGCCATGGGGTAAAACCAAGAGAGATTATATCCCACAATGAATTTGGTAATGCTTTGGTTTCCCAAATTCAGGGAAATACTGTAGATCTGGGAATATCTGCTGAGATTTGTTCACACTACTTAATCTTGAATCAACTGTAGAAAAGTTGACAAAAAAGTATTTTACTTGAGCTATTATTTTTCTTCTTGACACATATCATTATCAGTTTTATTTGCTTTGGTTCAATAAACCCTAATTATTGCTAAAGACGTCTCATTCAGTAACCAAATGCTATCATTACTTAAATCCCCTCTCCAGGTGGTCTACCTCCATGCCAACAAGATTGCTGCTGTGGGAACAGAGGACTTCTGTCCTCCTGGCTTCAACACCAAGAAGGCCATGTATTCTGGCATCAGCCTGTTCAGCAACCCCGTCCCTTACTGGGAAGTTCAACCAATCACCTTCCGCTGCGTTTTTGACCGCTCTGCTATCCAACTCGGAAACTACAGGAAGAAGTAGAGCCGAGTGCCTCTACGAGGAAGAGTGTGTTTGTAGATGAGCGCATGAAAGATTTGTGTGTTAGGCCATATCCCCACAACACTGATTCCCCTCATTTCCAACACTGCCACCTCCTGAAAATTAACAATATTAATATACACTCACAGTTCAACACTCTACTACACATAGACCTAAAACCCAACATATCATTTACAATATTAAGCTTCAAGGATTCAGTTATACTCAGAACCTATAGGAAACACTAGCTCACTATGGTGACGCTCTGAAAACAACGTATCAGTCACAGAACCAGTTAAGCGAGCATATACATTTCAATGTTCTTGTTCTTAAATGCAGAAATGAACCAAAACAATTTTAAACTTCGCTCAGTTAAAAAGAAATGGTACAGATCCGGGTTAGATTGCATTTTTCAACTGAAGCGGGCCTGTTGAGCAGGCAGCAAGGATAACCTGTGTTTAAATCATCGTTATCAACCTGTTTTTTTGGTTTTTTTTAGAATGTATTAGATTTTGCCTGTGCAAGAGGAAGACCATTCAGAGTGGAACATCAATATTGTGAAAGAACTCATGTTTCTATTTGTATTGTGCTCAATTCAAATAGAGATCAAAGCAACGATGACTTCTGCCATGTTGGGATTTTTTGTGCTTCTGTGCTGTTTTAGTTGTTAAAGATTTTTTTCACACTTTTCTCCATCTCAATCATCCCCTGTTCCTCTCCTAGTCTGTTTTTTTTCCAAAGCAAAATAGCTTCAAAAACTGCAGAATAAACCATATACTTCTAAAATCAAAAGCCATTCCCAAAGAATATATGCATGCTCTTGACTTTTTTGCCTTTCAATTTGAACTGAGTGCTTTCTGGACTCTTTTGTTATTTTGTTCATGTGTTTCTCCATTTTTATTTACTTGCTCTTTATTTCTTTTCCTTAACAGTCAAGAAAAATTGGAGGGTGCATCCACAGTACCCATGTTGGTGTGAATGTTTTATGTATAGACGCTGTATATAAATGCTGTATAAAAAAAAAGAAATCTCATTGCTTAAAGGCACAAGCACTTACCATTGCTCAGACTTAATATATCAGCAACAAAGGTGTTTCTCTTTTTTCCTCCGGAGCAGGGGCTCCAGCTAAGGTGTCCTGAACAAAATAAAAATACTAATGAAAAAAGCAGCAGTTTTTTCATGTCTGAAATAACTTAAATTTGCATTATTATCAATGGAGCTTCAGGAGACTGGATGGTATGGTTGCACCATAAACACAAAGGCAGAAAGGGCAGCAGGTTTCTTCTAAAATACTTCTTCTAAATTGCTGCAAAAATTAAATATATTTGCAATAATAGTGAAAATAGGCAGTACAAGTTCCATAAATGTTCTGACTTTGTGGTTCAGTTAAAAGAGCTTTAAAAAAAAGGCATCCAAATAACAAAGGTTTTATTTTAGACACTGGGTCTGACCAGATGATAACTACAAATAAAAGTAAACTGGGAAAAAAAGTGTGGATTTTCGCATATTTTACCCTGATGGGTACTTCAAAGCTATCCTTTTTATCCTCCTTTCTATCACATCCTTCCTTTGAACAAAAGCATTAATTTCTTGCCATACGGTAACAATAAGTCACATTACAGATGTGCTTTCATGCCACAGAAATGGCACTCCTGCCAGAGTAAATATGGGTCAGTGGAGTCAATTCATCAAATTCCATCACCCAGGATGATGAGGCTTGTATCTGCAAGAAACGTTGAAGCTCAACTTTTTGACCTGTCATCAAGAAATCCTTCATGTCCACATTTCACAAACTTTGCTAAATGATAGTAAAATCCATTGGTAGTTAATGACCTATTTGTCTCAAGTGTTGTTTTCAGGAGTTATTTCCAGCACGCAGGGGCCAATGGACAAGATGCACTGCATACATTTATAGTGTGTATTATGTGATTCTATATATACAAATAGAGAGCACAGTTGTATACAGTCCTCCATCCACCGTGTTTTTGGTTTGTGGGAGGAAACCAGTGCTGCCACAGGATATCATACAGATACACAGTGAACATGCAGGGCAGCACATTCAGTTATAGATTTTATAGCTTTAAAGCAACAAAGTTGGAGATAAACTAAACAAAAACCAAACTATTAACAATTTCAGAGTGACAAGGTGAGTGAAAACAGAAAAAAATAGTGTAGAAAAAGAGTAAGTTATTTTAGATTTACTAGCTTCTATGTTCACCCTCCTGCTCATGTTGGTGGGTTTTGTGGTTATCTATGTTTGCACAAGCATCCTTTATGATCTGTGTATGCTACAGACTTAAATATCCTAAATCATTTAGCCCATTTTAATGAGAAGATTTAAGTAAACCAATGTGACATGTAATGATTGAAATTCAAGTCTATAAAGCATCTTGTGTGGCATCTAAGGATTCACACTCATCTGGTGGCTCACGCTCTTCTTCAGCTGTATGATAGGTTATAAAAACATTTGATTTAAGCTAAATAAATACTGAATCAGAGGGCATCTTAAACTGTACTTTATTTTATTGGAGCCCTGAATGACTAAACCTAACCAAGGCGTTTTGATGATAAAAAATTTAAATCTTAAAAAGTGCTTTCACATAAGAAATAAATAAGGGCACTATAAGTGAATACCAAGTGGAATAATTGTAAAAAAAAATTTTAGATTAATTTAAAAATATTTTTATGGAATGTTTGGTTATGATTAGGCTTCAACAAGGAAGCTTGGTTAGTTGTAGTTACTCACTCATTTAAGTCCTAAACATTTAAGGCAATATGTTGACTTTTTGGTGTTGATTTTTTAATAGCGTAATGGCATTATTTTTTCACCCTGAACCCATTTACTATTTAACAAAAGCTGCAACAGATCATTTTTTTACTCCTACTGCCATGTTGTGCCTCCACATTTCTACAGCAGCCTAGAAGCCACAAACCAGAGGACTGGCTCTGCAGTGAACATCTAACATTTTTTTACATCTACAATTCTTCATACCATATAATGTAAGTAAGAGTAGATTAAATAACATTCAAAAGAAGACAAAAAAATAAAAAAATTTCTACTTTTGATTTCTTTTCATAGAAACACTTTACTAAACTTGGAAGGACTAATGGAGAAATTAAACTGGAAATAATTGCAAACATCTTTGCCCCCCCAAAAAATGTCTTGAATATAAATATTTTTTGGGTTATGGTTCAGAGATCTCTCAGTCTGATGAAACCTGAGACTTCTGCTTTCTTCACACCAGGACAAAACATCAGTGTTGTTAGTCCTGGACTTCATCCCAGCACCTCAGAGTTCAGCTCGGCAACATGAATGTACTTCAATCTGTTGCCCCCATGTGGTGATCATCAGACAAGCACTTTCTATTTACTGTCTACCTCTTTCCATGAATCACACAAACACGCACACAAACGGTCCAACTTGACGTTCTGAACATATATCTGTCTTCCAAACTCTATAAAACACTTTAGGTTTGCCAGCATTTCTGTGCGTTTATGTGTCTTTGGTAGCTTCAGCTTATGTGTACTAAGCTTGGGAGAAATTGGTTGGGTTGTGAGTGTCAGTTTCATGAAATCACATTTGCACACACTTGTTATTGAGTGTGTTTTTGCTTGTGTGTGTGTGTGTGTCTGCTTTGCACTATGGTGCTTATGTAACTCAAGTAACTTGAGCTCTTTAACCTTCTCAAAACAGACGAGCAGTGAGTACGAAAAAGCAGATGTATCATATTTATGAGATGATATTTTTTTTCCAGTGTGCACATCCAGTAGAGCCCAAACTTTAACACCTGTGCTTATACTTGTCTGCAATGTGATACAGAAGTCCCCAATCCTCCTAACAATGGTGCATGTGTTAAATCCTGCTGAGTCAGACATATTTTTATAAAAACAATACAGTTCAACTAGTTTAGATTATTCCGTACCCTATAATTTTCAGGAAATTTAGGTTGTTTCTGGGATGTTTGGTGATTTTTAGCAAAGAGAAGCAGATGTCCTCTGCATTAAGAATGTCTTCTCATCGGATTTTATCACACCTGGGTCACTCCGGCGGCACATGGGAGCCCATGAGACATGAGGTGAGAGAATCACTTGGCCGGCACATGGATGAGCCTCGGTTTAAAGTGCAGTACTTAACACACGAGGAACAGAAGGTGGTGTCTGGGTGCTGTCTGAGATTTTATTGGAAGCTTCTGTGTGTCTGCGCCAAAAGGTCTAAGAATATCCTGTTTGCTAATATGCCTGCATGGGTCTCCATGTGTGCACCCTTTGACAAAGCACGTGCATCTGTGCTCCAGTTGTAAAGCTTTTTTGCGCTTTTGTCAAATGCTGTAAATGTTTGTGCATAGTGTTTGCTTAGAAGATGGATGAATGAATTTTTCAGCTTGTAACAAGGCCAGTGATAAGGATAAAAACACCTTAATGGTACTTCAGAATCCTTTTAGTGTTTTGTTGTTGGGTTTTTTTGTCCTTTTCAAGATTAGCATCAACATATGCTCATGTTTTTTCCAGTTTCAAAAAATAGCCAGGAGCTTACAAGGTTAACAACCATGAACTCTTCTGGTCGGTCGGGTAATGCCAGATTTAGTCAATCAGTTTAGCTGTTGTCCTTGACAGACTGGTGGCATATAACAATGCCATGTTTTTCAAAACACCTTTGTTCACATGTGCAGGGCATTGAACATTGCACGAAAACTGGAGCCACGATAACAGTTTTTCACATTTGTTTGTTTTAGATAGCAAATAAGTGTCTTTCTGGTGGCCCTATTCTGAACATTGGTTAATTTGGTATCTCTGTGAATGTTTTTGTTCTTCTCTGCTTCTCCAGGCTGACAGCTGCTAGCTGTTTTGGCTGGTCAAAATCCATAGAGTATACCATACTGGAAGGAAAAAAAATCAGTAGCATATTGCACTGATAGCCTTTGTAAGTTATTGTGCATGGCTTTTGATAGTTTTGCATCTTTACCATGTTACTTGAGAATGTAAAGCTCATGTATAACTAATATTTTTAGCCTTACAAATTGTGCAAGAATTGTGACTTTACTGCACATTTCAAAGTAAAATGTCAAGAAAAAAAAAACTTTCATTCAGTGCACTGGTATCCTGCATTTTGGAAACAAAAAATAGAACTGAAAGCCAGACCCAACAGTCTTTACCTGGAATTATAACTTTGGAATTATACACGTAACATTTCAGGGCCATCCAAGTATTAGGAAACCATTTCTGAGTGCCAGTGTCTGGTCTGATGGAAAGGACATGAGGGCATAACACAAACATCAAGCTGACTTCTCAAAAAGAAGCAAAAAGTGATGTTGCAAAAATGACAAAATGTCTGATTTACAGCCTTCACTAAAAGAAGTGTCTGGAACAGTTTAAGTCTGCGTTCACACTAAACACAGAGATTAAAACACTGCAGCCTCAAAGAAATAAATATTTGGGGCTGTTTCTTGATGAAGAGGCATAAAAGTCAACTTTGTCTGAACCACATAAAAACTATGAAAAGCTCAGTTACAAACCTTATATACAAGGGCTCCAGGGTATCAAGAGCATGGAATCAATAAACTTAAAAGTAAGATATTAAAGTAATCATATAAAATGATAAAAATCTAACATAATGACAGCCTCTTAAAGCAGTTTTCTTCAACTCTGGGAAGAAATTCAGCTTGTAAAAGTCTGACTGTCTTGTTTTTGGCCCGCAACTCTAATGCTTTAGCTCTACATAAAGCATTCTATCAGCTGTTTTTAGCTATAATAAAATGTCTTTAAACCAAAACAACTTACCTGCTGAAACAGTTGTACAGCTCCTGAACATGAACTTAGCAGCTAAAGAAACACAGATTCCTTGAAGGAATCACCCACTGCTTTTTGTGTCACAGTTTTAAACTAAAATTGCCTTATGTTGAGAGGGAACGGAGTTATAGCAGTTTTGCTCCAACCTTGTGAATGATGTTATGCGTAGTCTGATGCAGTGTTGTGAAAGTATGTGTCTCAGAAGTACTTCCACCCAAGGCCCGGTAACCAAGGCCCAAATGAGCCATTTTTGTGTTTTACAGGGTAAATTAGTTGTAGTGGCCATTTCAAATAGGGTTGACCCAAAATGTTAATGTGTTGTAGATTTACTGCACAGTCAGTGATTACTGTCTGAGAGTTTCACCAAACTCTGTCTCATGGTTTATAAGATACTTTGCTATCAGACAGACAAAAGTGAACTCCAATGGTCAATGGGAAAGTTTGAGGAACAGAGCTCATGGGATCAGTTCGTGCTTGTAGCATGTTTTGGGAATCACTTTCCCCTACTACAACACCAAATTGTAGCTGAATATCTGTAAAATTGTAGCCATAGTGTGTTTGCTAAGGTTACTTTGTTATGGAGGCCATCTTGAATGGGGATGACTCCAAAAGTCAATCAGTTGTAGATGCACTTCCAACGATTACTTTCTGAGAGTTTCATAAAAATCTATCCAGCGGTTCATGAGTTGTTTTGCTAATGCTACAGACAAAGAAACATACGAAGATATGGGCAAAAACATTTTCACCCCTTTGCCTTTGGTAGCAGCAGATAAAAGTCTACACAAGTCTGGGATTTGCACATGACCTTTAAGGGTACTTTAACACAAATTAATTACTTAGAAGTCATTCAAGTCATTTGCTGTGATTCCCCAGTCAAATAATGCAACTCTGTCTCCACAGTATAAACCTAATGTGCTGTTGACTGTTGTTGCACTGTAACAGACAGCTAGACTGATCCATCAATAAAACAAGTGGCAATAGACTACTAACCTGAACTATGATCAATTCTTAAGCCTCCCCTGGCCTTTGGAGCAAATTGACCTGAAGTTACAAGGGCTACTCTACCTCTCTTTGTCTCTTTCTCTTTTAAGGGCTTCAGGGGGGTTAAACAGGTAGTGAGTAGTTAATGTCTGCATATGACCATTTACTTTAGAGTTATGACCTGTCCCTGATTTACCCCACCTTTCGCCAGTTGACTTTTGGGATAGGCTCCAGCCCCTACCCACAACCCTGAACAGGACTATGGATAAAGTCAATGAGTGTTTGCTTCAAAATAAAGAGATAGGAGTTATAGAAGGAAAAAGCACACAGAAGTTAATGTAATCCATAAAACCAGTAAAAAGCCTGAGTTAAAAGTGACTTTTTTCATTGTGATACAAAATTCAGGCCTGCTTTCTTTGTCATACTGATGGTTTTGGCCAGTTTTAGAAAAATCTGCAAAATGAACGAAAATCGATATACTGGGTAAAAAAATGAGGTATTAAAGTTTTCCACACATGGAATGTGTGTCTAAAATGGTGCCTGAGAACGGTATGTGTGCAGAGCAGCAGACCGCACTGTGAACAATTAAACCCAGGTGTCAGCTCTCAGTATGCCCTAGTGTTGTGATGGAAGTCCAACAAATCAAACAAAGACCTATCTATTTTCTCCACTTTTACTCAAGATATCAGGAAGAACTACCTTGGGCCAATTAGCTTCATAACTTCAACATTGATTGCAAAGTAATTCTGTATCATACAGAGCAGGAATTTTAACTCTGTAAGAGAAAAAAATGTGGGACACAAAATAAAAAGTATGATTTATGCCGCATGCACACATATGGGATCAATTGGATCTGCTTCAACTTATCATTGTCTATTTTTTCTAGTCAAAAATGGTGGAAAATAACTATTTCCCTCAAGTATTATGCAAGTCTGCCTTAGTTTGTTTTTTACCTATTTTGTCATATTTTCCTGTCTGTTTTATGGATTCATCATTTGAACTGGCAGACAGAAATCACTTTTATGTTTTTTTCCACAAAACTTCTCCTCCTCATTTAAATTTTTCCAGGACCAGCTTTCCAAGCTTCATGCAGTGCTTTCGCTTACAGACACCCACAAATAATTGCATGAGGGAGGTTGGGGGCACTCACAGGGATGCAAAAGAAACATTTTTTGGAAACATTTGTAAGTGGACATAGGATAAACTATGCATTCTTTGTTGCACCTGCTCTTGAGTAGGTGACGGCATGTTTTGGATTCATACTGATCACGCCCTGACTCCCATCTTCTCCCTTCCCTCCCCTTTCTTTTTTGGTCTCTCCATCAACCCCTGTCACTCCTCCCCCTCTTTCCTTCTTTGTCTCAAAATTTTCTCCAGAGACTTTCAGTTTTTGAACACCACACTGTTCTTACCTCCTGGCCTTCAGTTCAAGAAAGCAGCACAGGTAAGCTTTGCATGGATTTGAAATTTCCTGTTTGAATATTCTGCCTGATTCCTGTTTTCCGGATGGAAGCACTGAGCTTCGGGACATGGGCTGGCGCTGCACAAGTCAAAAGTATTTGTGCATGAAATAAAAATATGTTAGCTGAATCATATGAATTTTGGTGTCTCAGCCTAGAACGTACAGGTTTATACAGATGTCTTTAATGGCTTTGAACACTCTTGGATCCTGGTCTTTCTGCATTTTTCAGGGGTCTGGAAGTAATCAAACTGAATACATCCTCTGCAGGGTTGGTTTTACACAACCATTATCTTGAACTAAAAATTCTTTCAAATATAGTGTCCTCTTTTTTGCAGATTTACCCTACAAGCTCATTAACTTACAAAATATAAACATCAAAAACATTTTAAAACCAAAATAACAAACCATAGCATTGAAGGAATATAGTATATCAAAAACTGTATTGCATTGTTGCTTATAGATCTGTCTCGCAGGTTGATTCATAATGCATCTGTATTTATACATCTCAACACTGATAATTGTCATGGAATTATGAATTTCAATTTCTTTGACATGGAAGTTTACACACTTATAAAATACATTATAAGGTGGGTGTGGCCATTGTGCATGTTGAGGGGCAGGTTTGACAACTTTTTTGCATAGGCATATTTTCACCAATTATAAATCCTTATAAATGACGTCATTAAAACATTATTTGTTAAATTTAAAACTATGAAATAGACAATTATTTTATTATATAATAACAAGGTTTTCAATGAATTTGTCCTTTCTGTAAAAGGGTATGACTTAGCATCATATTGTTCTAGGCCTCTAAACTTTTTATCTTATTTCTTCCCACACTCTCTTTTCCTCTTCTTCTCTACAGAAACCATGTTTTCTCTCCACATACCCATCGTGGCTGTTTTGGTCAATCTAGCCCTATGCCAGTATGACTACGACTACCAGCCATTTTCCATGCATGGGCCATCAGGCCCCAACTGTAATCAAGAATGTGATTGTCCCATCAATTTTCCAAGTGCCATGTATTGTGACAACCGCAAGCTGAAGTTTGTCCCTATAGTTCCAACTGGGATCAAATATCTGTATCTCCAGCATAACATGATTGAAGAAATCAAGGCAGGAGTGTTTGATAATGTTACTGATACTCTGCGCTGGCTGATACTTGACAACAACCAAATAACCAATGCCAAGATAGAAAAAGGCACAATTGACAAACTCACAGCGCTGGAGAAGCTATTCTTTAGCAACAATAACATAACAGAGCCAGTCATCCCTCCCTCAAAGGCCCTGGAAGAGCTAAAGATGATGCACAACAAGTTGTCCAAGTTTCCTTCTGGACTCTTGTCTGACAAGGAAAACCTGACCTCCGTCAGCCTTCAGGAAAACGAGCTAACTTCTGAAGGCATTGGAGATGCATTCAAAGGTCTGAAGAAGCTGCTGTCCCTGGATGTGAGCCATAACAAGCTGAAGAAGCTGCCAGTTGGACTTCCTAGTTCACTGGAAATCCTCTATGCTGATTACAATGACATTGATAAAGTTGGAGCAGGATACTTAAAAAAGCTGCCCTCACTCCGGTACCTGAGGATCTCCCACAACAAGCTGCAGGACTCTGGGATCCCCTCTGGAGCATTCAATGTGACTTCACTTCTGGAGCTGGACCTCTCCTTCAACAAACTGCAGTCTATCCCTGAAGTCAATGAGCAGCTAGAGCAACTTTACCTGCAGGCCAATGAGATCAACAGTAAGTGATGATTTTTACTCAGCATTTTGAAAAATGTTGGTGTAAAGAGATGAAATGTTTTTGAAAACCAAGAAATAAAAGTCCAATTTCCTTTTGTTCAAGAAGCTGGGATTAGCAAATAGTCCTAAATGCTTTCAAAACAACGCTTTAAACCTTTCTCAAAGATTATCTGTTTTTGTCTTTTTTATGGTATAATTTTGGCTGTTTGCACTGAAGATAGCCAGAGTTTCAAAAAGTGAATTAAATGTGAGTAAAATCAATCCCTGAGTCAAAACGTCTTACTGCTAGACTACAGACTTTGCCCTTCAGCTAACATCATTCTCTTAAGCATATTTAGAAAATATTTTACATATACAGCCTGTGATTAAAAATTAAAAATTTTAAATTAATTTTCCACAATATGTAGCTAATTTACTAAACTGATGGCCTATTGGCATTTTTGTTCTTGTAGATGTTGATGGTACTCCTATTCTTAAAAGATTTAGGCTTAAATAAGTGGGGATATATTTAAAAAGTTGCTTGACTGTTTGCTATATAAACCCTAAGAAATGCAACAATATTAATAAATGATCACAAGCTTCTACAAAATCCAACCATTCAAAAGAAATTTTGGTTTTATATAAGAAGGGGAGTGAAGTTGACATACTTTCCCAGTTGGCAGATCTGTTGAGTTATTTTCACACTATTTTAGGGTAAGCTGCACCACAGGATTTAACACATTAGTCTGCAGTTTCACATTTCAGCCTTACACAAGGTGATAATTGGCTCAACTGGCTATTTGAAAGAAAATACATGTAATTTACCACCAGGTATTTGATCCATTTTTGTGTCTTTTTGGTCCCTGAGTCATTAATTTAAAATAAAAAAAATGTAAATAACAGTAATTTCCTTTCACAGTCGTTTCATCAAAACAATTATACATATTCTTATATCCTTGGCTTGTGGTTTGTTTTGTTTTTGGCGCCAATATTTGTATGGGAGGGTTATTAGCTGCACATTGTTTGCAGCTCAGGTGACAAAGTGGTGAGGCTTAAATAAGTGGGGATAGATTTAAAAACTTGCTTGACTGTTTGCTATATGAAACCTAATGAATGCAACAATATTAATTGGTGATCACAAACTTCCATAAAGTCCAACCATTCAGAAGAAAGTTTGTTTTGATAGAAGTAGGCGTGGTTTCTGCTCCATTTCAAGCGATCCAGCCACTAAAACAGCTAAATCATGTGACTGATGTAAACAAAACAAAGTTCCAAGATCCAAATGTGATGATTAAAGTTAGCAAATTAGCTGAATATAATAAAGGGAGCCTGTTAAACAGATTCCCTATGTTAACAGTAGGTGATTTCTGGTATTTTTTGTCCCTGATTCACATTTACGTTATCAGATGTTAAAGGACACCATAAAATGAGATAGCACTGAAAGGTCATCCCTGACTTAAAGTAACACCTCCTCCCACCGCAAAATGCTTTGCTCTCTATTTAAGACTGTATACAGCTACTTTAGTGGAGTACTCAAGTAAAATTGTAAAAATTTCCACAGCAATAGGTACAGCAGGACAAAAGCAAGACTTTCTGTTATGCGCTTAGTACTCTGAAAATATTTTTTCTTGGCTATTTTCTGCAACCCCGAGATGCTTTCCTACATTGTAGTAGCACATTCTTACAATAATACCACCACATATGACCACAATCACATAATTCTATCTGCTATGTGCTAGAAGATCACACCAAGGCCAGCATGTCCAGTCCTGCTTAAAATCTTCGACAACCTCACTGATGTAGACAGGTCACACCACATAGATATGTTGAACCACATGCTCCACCCAATACCCAAATAAGCTGCCACCATGATAACATACCACCACAACCTTGCCATAGAAGTTTTGTGTATGTTCAGCACCTGTCTGTGACTTATCACATGTAGTTGGGTGCCCACCATGTTCTGAAGACCTTGCTAAGACCCTTCAAAGACCATACATGATCCAGCTGATTTTTACATGATAGCGGGGTTGTCATCCAGTGTAAAGCAGACCTTAAGCCACACTAGATACGTTTTACATGGAATGACTCAGGCATGTAAAATGTGAATATATTGATCTGTATTTAGTTTAAATTCTGACGTCTACCACCTCTTATAACCATTTCAATTTTTTTGTTGTTGTTGTTTTTATCATCTATAGAGTTTGACTTGGCAAGTTTCTGCAAGTTCACTGGACCTCTCAACTATTCGCGTCTCAAGCATCTGCGTCTGGATGCCAATAACGTCACACACGGCAACATGCCCCCTGACTCCGCCAACTGCCTGCGTCAGGCTTCAGATATCATGTTTGAATAAAAGGACCACCATCAGATCGACGAGTCCACTTTCTGCTGCCACGACAAAGCTTAGAGCTCACATGACCATGCACTTGTGACGCAAGTATTATTCAAAATTGTAAAATTGTTCATGTTGATCGTTGTGATTTGTCTTAAGATGCAATAGAAGGGATGATATCCTGTCAGCTGTTTTCAAAATCTGTGTGTAAGTTACCCAGAAATGTGTACAATATTTGTAATATTTGGAAGCATGACTGAATATTGTACTTTTTATGGAAACAAAGAAAATACTGCAATAGATTTCATAAAAACTGAAGGAGGCATATCATTGGTTATATAAAAAAAGTGCATGCTAACACACTTCAAACATTCCAAACTTGATTTAATTTTTTTAAATATAGACACAACGGATACATAATGACTTTGATGTTGTTTGTCAGTCAGTGTCATTTTTTTTTGCATGTTTCAGTATGTTGCATGTGTGTTGGCTCAATTATTAAATGATTGCTGTGCAAAGAGCCAACAGAGGAGGACTGCATACTCAGACTTTAGTAATGTGAGCAAATGTAAAAAGGCAGAGCAGATAGCAGTCATATTTTCAACATCTTGAATGTATCAAACTGGTTAAAAAAAACAATCTGTGTTACCTGTGTTCTGAATTTATGTCTGCCTGCTTTGTATTTAATCTATTTTAGCATTAACTGCTTGATGCCGAATTACTTTTTTTTTTTTTTAAAAAAACAAAAACCAATCACAGACTTAGAAATACCCGCTGTTTAAAAACACAACAATCCTGAAATCAAATACATTGCTGTTGTGCAAATTGAATCCTATGTATACCTTAAAAAACTAGGTCAAGAATTTGACGGAATTTTTTTTTTTTATGTGATTTCCAGCTGTCATACTAGCATCCAATGGCTTTGTTAAACTTAACGCTTTTGCAGTCATAGTGCTTTCATTGTAATGCTGTTTGCCATGACTGATAAATTCTTTATGCCAGCACTGCATCAACGTGGCTCCATTGTCATGTTAATTGATTTTACTCATATTAGATTAGTGCATTTAGTTTTTAGTTCTATTTCTTTACATCTGCGGCCTTTGACTTGAATTGTCTGTGAGAAAACCAAACATGGCTGAATGAGCTTTGTTTCTAACAGATTTGTATATCACTTTTTAAGCTCTCTATAATAGTTTCTGATGCTCATAGAAACTTAATATTATAGGTAAAATGCTTTAGTCTACAATAACCTTGAATGTTTTATTTCTTTCTTGACTTCTTTGTTTACAATTACTATTTGTAAAACATGCTTTATAAAAAGTTTGATTTGTAATTGGTGGATTTTTTGTGAATTTTATGCTTTACTGGGTGTTCATCAGAAAACAGAGAATCAAGTGGTAAAATAATTCCCAGAAGTATAAATGATATTGCTCAAACCTAATATTTTAGGCAGTTGAACAACAGAAAAAATATCCCTGCAGTTATTTAGATTTTTTCTAACTGAAAAAGCCATTTCCAATTAATCAAGAGCTTAAAAATATTATTACTACTTAATATACATACATTATAAACATATGAAACAACAGGATATCATTATCTCGTGCATTTTTATAAATAAACTTGAAATTTTCTACAAAATATAAGGTATGTCCTTACAATTTTAGTGTGCCCTCAGCGTGGATTATATCATTTCTATCGGAGTTACTTGTAGAAAAGACAGCAAGCATCATTGACTAAACTGATTTAGTGGCAGTTTATAATATGATTACGCCAAAAACAACATGGGTAATTGAAAGGTTCTGACTAAGAGTAATCAAGGCTTTTATGTGGTGAGAGGAGTAATTAAGTGAGTGACTGCAGGTGAGAAACAATGAACAGGTGTTGAGATAATCAGAGACGTACTCGGACTATCTACCTATTTGAAACAATGTTTCTTCATAATTTGATATGAACAGAATACCAATTCCACATACGCAGGAACTACAATGCCAAAAAAAAACTTAATGATACTAAATTAGTGACGCAAACAAGAAAAAGGAACCACAGACCAAATAATTTAATATGTGCACAAAACACAAATGTAAAAAAAAATAGTAAGAAACAATACAACTAAAACAGAAATGCCCACTTAAGCTCTCTAAGCAAGCCTTTAAAAGCATCCAGGCTTTGTTTTGTGGAATTTTCCAGCACAGAAACAGCAGGAAACCTGATTTCGGGTAAGATTTTAATATTTGCAGTGGACAAATTCCTTGACAGGTTGTAGAGATTCCTGCTGAGACCATCAGCCTTTAATTTATGAGGAAATTCTATTTTTATACTCCCAGTCCCACAGCTAGTCATGGGCCATGTTGAATGCTTCACCAGTGAGGGAGGTGTATCTTTTCAAGACTCTAAACAAAGAAAAGTGGATTTGGAAAATCCACAAGTGGATGTACTACCACTTTAAATTTTATGGGGTAAAAATTACAACAAAAGCTTTTAGGCTCCTTTTTTTTTTTTGTCATTTTGAGATTTTAAGCACCTATTATTATTATTACTGCTCTGACTTAAACACTTTAGTTATAAGCTTTCCTTAGAATAAGACCCTATTCAGCTGAACCCTATCACTTTTGTGTGGGAGTCTGTGATGACTGGACTTTAACAGACGTTGTCTTTAAAACGATTTTTACTTGTCTCACTTCCTTTAGCTGTATCAATATTGTCTTTTCAAATCTGTTTAATAACAGGAATTTCAGTAATCCTAAAATGTACTGTAAGTGCTGAAACCATTAGTTTGTATTTCATGTCAAGAGTATCTTTAAATCACACATTATTCAAACATGGTAAGTTCAGTTACTGTTCGTGCTGTAAACCTAATACAAGAACTTAAAGAAATAGTCCTCTGATTCCACCACCCGTACAACATGTTTGCTTAATAGCTTTTTTTATCACATTTCACTTGTTTTTATAACATCGTTTTGCACTCATTTCTAATCTAGGACCATTTCCTCCTCTTCCTCTGGTGTTGCCCTTATTTAAATCCAGAGTAGAGCGCCTGCTGCTCGTGTCTAGACAATAAAGCCCTTCATAAAGCCGTAAGCCACAAATCTTCCCACTTGAGACGGTAGGTGAAAGTACAATCAGCTTTTGCAGCCTGGAGGCCCAACTTCAAAGATCACCCTTCAGTCCAGACCATCTCCAGCTGTTTTCTCTGTTTCTATTCATATTATGTGTCCATCTATCATCAACCTGATCTGTCTTCTAACTTTTTTCTAAGATTTTCCCTCATATTACACTTAGTATGTAAAATCATAAATATGTAGTAAGTAAGTGCATTTATACGAGTGTCTTTTATTGTCTAAAGCATAGACAAAGGTGTGTTATCATTTAAACACTACACTGAAACACCAGAATAAGAATTTCACTGAACTAATAACTTTCTCTATTTTCTAAAATGTGACAAACTCTTTTGACTCCAAGGACCTAGAAGAAAAACAAGACAGGACAATCCTAAGTGGTTCAACATAAGGCAACTGGACCATTTTCTTTTGTTTCTTGAGAACCTTTCACCTCTCATCCAAAAGGCTGCTTCAGGTTTCATAGAAATATCTATGTCAAAATCTCACAGAATACATCCAATGTGTTAGGTCAACAGTCTGAACCAAAGTATATGATCAAACCAATTTACAGTATGAAGTTGGATTCCAGTGTGGCTCAAAAACGTAGAATTATACCTGCTGAAGGGGGATAATAAATTGTATTATATCATAGTGTACTGTATTACTTGATATCAAAGTAAATTGTATTTGGAGGATGAATTGCAGTAAACTAGATTTTTTCAAATTGCTGTTTGCTATTATAGACCTTACTATTAAACCTTTACTATGATCTGAAAGTCCTACAAAGACAGATTTACATTTTGAGGCTTCGGGCAGTGACCCCCATGTAGTCATACTCAGCAGTAACAATTCTGACAGGTGTGATGGTTGTAAAAAAGAGGGAATGTTTCACTAAAAAACCTGGGTTTGAATGTTTGAGTACAATCCCCTCAAGCGTTCCTCTAACCTCACCTGTAAGACTAATAACACACCTATAGCCCTGTGCTGAAATGAGCCATGAAAGCTGACCTTTCACCCATTACCCAGACTCATAGGTGAAGGGTATAACCCCCACAAAAGACCAAATGGTTAAGTTGGGTGGAGCTGTGACATGTCATTTCCCTGCAGCACAAGGAGGACTTCAGCTTTTACAATAAAATGAAGCAAATAAAGTGAAAGAGGTGGGGGGAGAAAAACTGCTGGACATCCCCAAGTCTCACAGTCATACTCCCACCAACAATACATTCTCCATCCTCATGGTTCCACCAGTGTGCAAGGTGCAGCTTTGAGAGAATCGAACAACCCGGGTCCAATCAGGGTTGGTTGTGGTACCAATTGTTTCAGGGACACAGAGCATACAATCATCCGAGCGAATCGCTGAAGAAGAGCAGACTTCACCTGGCAGATCACACTCATCAGTGAAAAAGCAGGTAAAAAAAATATTTTTGTCTGTTTTTCATGAATCTGCTAAAGAGAGGAAGGGTGAATGGCTTGGACAAAGACGCAGTTAATTTTCTTATTTAGTTTGATCTGATTTGATCTTAATCTTTGACATAGTTTCTTTGTGCCAGCGTCTGTTTCATGGCTAACAGTCTTGCACAAAGATGTTCTCAAATTTTAAATTAAAAAATTCATAATAAATACCATTTATTGTCAGTTTTTTTAGGGTTCTTTACATTTTAGGTGGAAAAAGATTCTTTTGTTAGGGTGTCTAAGCAACAAACATCTTGGTAATTCATATTTAATGCCAAACCTTTTGTTTTCTCACATATGATTTTTTCATAAACAAAAGTATATTCTTCCAGTTTTGGATGCAGTAACTACAGTAACGCTGATTCACCAACATTTCAAAGTCATGAGGTGGATTTCAGTAAAGCCTTTGACTGGAAACAATCCTGCAAACTCTTACAGTGCAAATAAAAGTCTTTGTGCAATTATAATAGCTGGCTCAGTATAAAAGACCCAGGCAGGAAATTAGCTCTGTATATTCCTCTGCATGTGTTTCTCCTTAGGCTGTCAGGCAGATTGTTCTCAATATTTGTTTTCAGTAAATATGCATTCAATTTTACAGACATTTGTGGAGCCCTGAATCAACAGTTTCAGCATTAAATTTCACACACAATTTTTGAATACAGGGAATCTTTTTCTGTTGTGTATGTAACATTTAAAGTAAAGGAATGTGACGTTTGTTTTAGAACTTCTCAAATCTTTACAATTTTTTGGATTTAATACAAGCCTTTGACTGGAAACAATCCTGCAAGTCATTAATTATCCTTATTTACTCGATGTTCATAAAAAAGGAAAAAAAAAAATAGTTAAAGATGTTTTTTACTACCATATGCAAAACTTCATCAGATGAACCATTTAACTGATTATTGAATTCATTCCTACCTTTTGTTTGATGCAGCTGATTACTTATTGAAAACATTCTCAGAACTTGGTCATGTGCTGCTGGAGGGTTGAATGCAAAACAGCTGTAAGGTCTCTGCAGTCAGACAGAAAATGATATCACACTAAGAGACAAAATTTTTCATTTTATTGACTAGGGCTCCAAGCTTTACAACAAATTCAACAGCAGCAAACTGTATATAACATTACAGAGTAGGCAGGATAGAAGAGTCCCTTCAAGTTAACAGGAGCAGCCAGTGTTTTTATGCTACATTCCTTCTTGTACTCAAAAATCAGAATTTACGAGTTACAATTTGGAAAAAGGTACACTGGAAGTTTCCTCAAAGTTGGAATTCTGACTTGGAAAGTTAGAGGTTTCCCACTAGCCACAACCTCAAAATCTAATATGGCTGCCTTGCACATAAAAAAGTAATGATAGCTGTTGTAATAAACTTTTTGATTACAATTCTGTCAGTTTGCATGTTGAATTACTCACACACATAATACTATGCAACCTCTATTTACACGATAGTACAGTTTATGAATTCAGAAATGCAGCAAAATATATGTAGAGATATCTAAAGATAAACCCCATTGTTTTTTCCAACTTGCAGCTGGAACGCCGTTAAATTGGGTGTGATGTCATTCCCTGATCCAAGATACAACATCCTGTGGTTGTGTTTTATATGAAAGTGTTGGTTAAATGCCTCAGCCCTGCAGTTGGAAAAACCCTGAACCCCCAGTTTGTTTATTAGAGTGTTTGTAAAAAAAAAAAAAAAAAGGGGGGGGGCATAAATGGCTCAAAGATATTGAGATAATTTTTATTTCTGAAAGTTTAAAGTTATCTTAAGTGTTCTATAAGTGTTGAACTTTTACTGTTTAAGTATAAATCTTGACTGATCTTACTAGTTTTTCCTTATATAAATCTAATGTTTGTTGGTCTAATGTTTGAAATTTGTTATATATATATTCTCTCATGCTTAAAATACAATAAATAGCTGTACATGAATGAACCTTTTAAAACACTGGAAGAGCTCTCATGGGCTTGCCACGCTGATGTTGGATAAACGTTACTCCTGTCCTCACAAGTAAGCGGGGATTATCCCGTTGCATTCAAGTCTTTGCCGTCATCACTAGAAATTGGCGTAGTCTCATGCTTGCATGTTGCAAGGTCACAAAAGAATTTGCCTTGCAATCCTGCAGTGTAATCTCCTCAGGTTAAGTTAGACCTCAGTCCTGTAAAAGCGTGACCTCTTATGTCTGAAATGTTTTGCACGTTGGCTGTGTCAGCTCTGTGCCTTTAGCACCAGCTCTAACCAATGTGCCATCAAATCACACACTTTGAGCTCAAATATTCATCAAAAATAACTTAGATAGTGCATTTGCAGTACTTTGATTTCTATCTTTATGAGGTAAGGAATTGTTAAAAACCCTTTTGATGTTGTCTTGCAGATTATTTGCAGTTACAGATACACTATTGAAATAAACTCTTAATGTACTCAGAGAAGTGCATATCTTCAACTTATATTCAATATTAGCTGAACTGGAATAATGAGCTCAAGCATCCCCCTCCTGCATGAATTATGTGATCAATGTGTTCACAGTCATGGCAGCCATAACCTCTTGGTGGATAAATTCAGTTTACAGTGAGTGTATTTGTGTTTAAATACAACTGTCTGGATATCAGAATCATATGGTTTGTACTTGGATGCTTTGTGTTCTCTGTTGACTGTAAGCAGATCAACTGCTTGATTTGCAGAGTAATTGAGTCTAATCGCACCGCTGATAAATGAAGCACAGAATTAGCACAAAGGTTAGCAAAGGCCATGGGGATTTGTTTGTTGACATCAATTGGGCCACTTTGGAGCAGGAGAAGGATTGTGCATGTGGCATTTAGCAATCTAAGAACAGATACACCTGCGTAAAGTGGGCCATGTCTCAAGGACTGGAAATACATAGCACTCTTAAGTTTATGACCCCAGTTTTGGGCCATCTGATTGGCTAAGAGAGGCTTTGGTGTCATCCTAAGCTGGCACATGTTGAATGAAACAGCCGATGGTACAAATACCAGGGAGTGAGACACACATCCTTGTCATTTGTAACCACGCTTGATAGCTTACTGAGAAAGGACCCTTCAAAAGAAAACTTAAAGAGCTAAAGGTAAGAGAACCTGCTGAAAGGAAAAGACATGTTTTCATTGACAGCGTTTTATTGCAATTGTTTTTTCATCATGTCTTTCCATTTAAAATGTGCATTATATTTTATTGATGAAAACCTATTTCCTGATGCATCTGAATTATTTCACTGGTAGATGATGTTTGCCTAAGAGCTCCAGTGATGCACATATGGCTTGATGGTATTATATGTAAAGCATGTCACTATGTTGTGTATACCAAAGAGGGAATGCAAAGCTTTAGCCTCAGTGACAGACAGGCAACATATCTCTGTAAAAGAGGTGATTCAGTTTTGCCTTTGAAGTGTGCTCATCCATGGAAAAGCTTGGCCTGCTTAAAATGAGTTCCAGACAAACATGGAGAGCATCAAGAATTTAAACAAACCCCAGATGGTAGTTCAGACAAACCAAGTAGAAGCTAGAAAAATTAACTGAAAGAAGATGGTAGTGTTTACTATGGATTCTTTTCTTTTATGAATTTTGTTTTCATGCATTTTTGGTAAATCATTTCCATCGTATTGATCATTTTGCATTCATTATCTTTGAACTGCATTCTCAACAAATTGCATATGAGGTTTTGTTGGTTTTTTTGCATAAATTCATGTACAAACCAACCAAAGTGGAAAAGGATATGTGACAGGATTGTCATTTGTGTTGCAGTTATGCAGCCTTCTAAACAGTGTGCACTTTAAAAACTGATTTGACTTCTCTAATGCAATTAAAGTTGACCCGGCTCTTCATCCTGTCTCTTTACCTTAATCTGTCTGACCTTATATAACTGATGATGAAATTACCATTGGAGTGTGCTTTGACACTTGCTTCTGTTCCAACTGATTCTGGTGATGTTATTTGGACACTGTAAGTGGTTGCATGTTTAAAGTTATACATCAAAAGCCTTACCATGACTACCAGAAATCGGAAATCACACCACAAACTCATGACCAGGTATAATCATAAAGATCAAAATTATAGTGCATCTAATTCCTTAGTGTTCCCAATGGTTTTAATACTTCAGCACCTTTTATTCATCATTTTGCATTGCTTCACAATGGATTTCTTTCCTTTTATGCTGTTCCATATTACTGTATTTCACTACAGTATACTTTTTCTCTCTTTTCTACCTCAGGTTGAGCAGTAAAATGGCCCTCCCCCAGAAGTTTCTCTTTGTTTTGTGCCTGGTAGGGCTAGTCTTCAGTCAAGACATGCCTTATGAGGAGTTCCTTGCCCAGATCCAAGCCTGCCCTTCAGAGTGCAGCTGTCCCCAAAACTTTCCTCGTGCTGTCTACTGTGACAATAGAGGCCTGAAGAGCATCCCCAGAATCCCTCCTTACACATGGTACCTCTACATGCAGAACAATATGATTGAGACCCTGCCACTAGATGCAGTGCAGAATGCAACGCAGCTGCGCTGGGTGAACCTAAACCGTAACAAAATCACAGACAAAGGAATAGAAGAAGATTTCCTGAGTGCAATGACACACCTCGCACACCTGTACATGGATGACAACCTTCTGTCTTCTGTGCCATCTCCCCTACCAGACAGTCTTGAACATCTGCGTCTCTCTCGCAACCGCATCTCCAAGATCCCCGCTGGTGTATTTGTTGGTCTCGAAAAGCTCAACCTCTTGGACCTCCAAGGGAATAAGCTGATGGATGATGCTGTGACTGAAGTGAGCCTAAAGGGTCTCAACAACTTGGTGCAGATCAATCTAGCCAAGAACCAGCTGAGTCGCATGCCACTTGGTCTACCACCCACCACCACTCAGCTT
This sequence comes from Kryptolebias marmoratus, assembly GCF_001649575.2. Lineage (NCBI taxonomy): Eukaryota > Metazoa > Chordata > Actinopteri > Cyprinodontiformes > Rivulidae > Kryptolebias > Kryptolebias marmoratus. The sequence goes on along the minus strand of NC_051447.1, from coordinate 10,173,156 downwards.
TATCTTGATGGCAATAACATTGAGAAGATCCCAGCTGACTACTTCAAAGGTTTGCCCAAAGTGGCATTTCTGAGGCTCAATCACAACAAGCTTGGCAGCAGTGGGGTTCCCAAAGATGTTTTCAATATCTCCAGCATTCTAGACTTGCAGTTGTCTCACAATCAGATGACTGAGATTCCCATCATTCCATCAGGCCTTGAACACCTTCACCTAGACCACAACAAGATCACAAGTAAGATTTAGTATTGCTAGTGTTGTAGAGCCATAAAAGGAAATCTCTTTTATGCATCTAATCAGAGATGTAACTGTGTAAGTCATATCACAACCATCCTTTGTTCATTTACAGGTGTGAATGGCTCCAACATGTGTCCTGTCTCCGTCGACTCTCTGGACAGCGCACAGAACGAAAGCGTGCCTCGACTGCAATTCCTCCGACTGGATGGCAATGAGATCAATCCACCAATTCCCAGGGATGTCGTCATGTGCTTCCGCCTGCTTAGATCTATTGTTATCTAAATAGAAAATCAATGATATTTACAAGCTAATTCAATTTTCCTACCGTTATTGACCCAGCTTGAATGCAGAATTGGATGCTGAGATTTGTAAAACCACACATATTTGCATGTTTGTCAAAGATTCTAATTGACATCAACATATCTCATTGTTTAATTGTGAAAAGATTCTCTTTTAAGTGGAATTTGATCGAAATCCAAACATATATATTGATGGGTAAAAAACCTCTGATCATTTATTGACCACTAGTCGTGCCTTATGTTAGCATAAACATCTTCTGTACATGTGGATTTCTGAACCAAAATGCATTACAGCTTAGCATGCTATTAAATAAATAAAGGGACAATATGTTTTAATGAAAATTGGTGAGACTGAATTGAAGTTTACCTTTCTGTGCAGGACCCAATGCTTCTGAATGCATAGGCATTATTTTTTTGATAGAATTTTTTGTAGACTTGAAGCCAAAACAATGGTCTTGTGTGCTAGTTTTTTTTTTTTTGTTGTTGTTGTTGTTGTTGTTGTTGCTGTTGTTGTTCTAATTTTACTTTCCAAAAACAAATATGCATATACATATCCTGTCGGTAATTTATTTTTATTTAATATAAGAGAAAAAATACATAAAATCTGATGACTATGGCCAACATTCCTTAAAGTTTTGTATACAAAAGATGTATTAACACTTGCCAACACAGTTTTAAATTCTGGAAATAGTTTTTTTCTGAATAAACTGGAATTTCATTTAAAATAATGTAAAATGTAATGTGAATAAAACTTCTCTGAATAAAAATGTACCTTTATATTGTCTTTTGTTTTCATAGTGCTTTATTCAAAAAGTAATTTCTACGCCTATGTTATTATTTAACTGTAATTTACATTCTTTAGTAATTAGGTGTAGGTTTCCATCTTTCACTCTTTGGACTGTAAAGCACATTGATTATCATCTAATTCAGAGCATTTCTATGTAATGATGAACTCCTATTTCATCAGCTGTGTATCCATGACATTAGCTTGTGTGTTATGAAATTATATACAATACAATATTGTATATTTTAAGTGGTAATTTCCTGTACAAAAAAGGAGCTGACCCTTCAAAATTCCTAACATAAACAACTGTTTTTCCAACCTCACATATACGGTGCTCATACTAAACTTAGCGTGTAGTTGCAGGTTTTTTAAAAAATGGGAGTATATTCACTAATGCATGCTAATTAAATCCTTTCCAAACCTCATTATAGTGAGGGATACTCTTGTACTCACAGAAGCAGGGTTACATCCAATAAGTCCAGTCCTGCTAGGAAAAAACATATTAACAACAGCAGGGGTGGTATTAGTTACATCCTAAAGGTTGTGGTTATTTATATGCCTTAGTAGTGCTTCAGAAATTGAAATAAGTCTAACAAAAACAAAATCTTTAAGACTTTGAAACACTGTTGGATCAGTTTAAAGTATTTGAAAGCTAAATTATGTTGTTGTTAACACATGCTGGTTATTATCATATATGGAATAAGTTGGTTAACTGGAGTTTTATAACCTATTTTATTAGTTTATGATAATTTGTGATGCTCTTTGAGGTTTTCCGAAGTTAGTTCAAATTGCAACCTCAATTTAAAACATATAAAACTCACTGATGAAAGCAGTGTTGCAGTGGTGATTATGAGCCTTCCATACTAATAATATTTAATTTGAAAGTAAGTCTAAAAAAGTTCAGTTTACCAGTCAATTATTGCATAAATTTGTCTAAATAAAAGTTGACATGTAGCATTTTACTCTGGTTTTTTCTATTCATTAGTCAAAGGGGAACTTTTATTCAGTTGTTTGCCTCATCTTGAATGGTCAACAGAAGAAAAGTTCTGAACAGAAATCTCAGCTCATATAGCAGGTGCAGATGGATTTTGAGCTTTCCCTCTGCTTATTTTGCCTCTCACTCATCAAACAGTCTAGAGTTACCATGAGATTAGTGAGTGGGAGAGGTGGGCAGGTTGGGACTAAACCCCCTTTTTTTTGCCTAATGGACACTAATCACAAACTAGCTGCAAGATTGCTTCAGAAGCACTCGTAAATCTATGCGGAACTACAAATGAACTAGTTTCCTTGGGTGTCTTTGACTCTAAGCTCAGGTCAGATTTTTCTCCAGCAGGTCAAACCGCTAAACTTCTGTCATGACTGAACCCAGATCTGCACTTTTAGCACATCACTGAGCAAGTGACGATGCAAAGCGAATCCAAAAAGGAGGGAGAGCAGAGACCTTCCTGTGAGCTGGGACTTCCTCTCAGCACCATGCTAACAGGGGCTCCTTACAGAGGTCCCATTGTGTACAAGGGCCCCATGGATCCCCTCATACATGAAAGTAACACATGCCAGATCTTCACTACAGGAAAAGAGGGACAAATATTTCAGTCTGATTGGACTCTTAAATAAATAGGATACTCTTGTAAAGGATAATACAATATTTCCCATTGGTGAGGGGAGGGGGGTCTTTGCTCTTCAATTCTCTTTGTGTCTGATGTGTGTGTGTGTGTGTGTGCTATTTGAAAGTCTTGTGCATGCGGGTGTACAGTGTGGGGTGGGTGCACTCAGAGTGACCAAAAGCAATCTGCTCCGGTCCAATCAGCCTCAGTGCCTACCTTCACACATAAGCGGCAGGGCACTCGGGTCCACCGGAGCACACAGACCTACACGTACACATACACCTGGGACACTTGTCACATCCACAAAACACACACACACACACACACACACACACACACCTTTCACACATTTCACACACGCACCCACCCACCTTCAAGGCACCCTGTGCAACGTCTCACCATTGACCAAGTCCTGGAGCCCTCAGCATCTCCATCACAGCTGAAGGGACCATTCGGGAAAGCAGGAGACAGAGGTAAGGGTTCCTAATGTTGCGTTCATGCTTGCTAAGTGGCTCTTTGCTGCAAGAGATTAGGCAAAAAAAAAAAGGTGCATGACTAACCCATTTTGAAAACAATGTCATTTAGGGTTTAAACAGGAGCTGTAGCACTAAGTGGTTGGAAATGCTTTTGTTTTCAATCCTGGTTTTGCTTTGGGAGTTTTAAATCTGGCAAAATCATTAGACTTTTTTATTTATTTTATTTTAATGTGCTGTTAATAAACTCATGGGCTTTTGCTAATGTAACTCATGTGGGTTTTAGACAGGTGTTAGGCATCATTTACCTATTTAGCACCTTTTATGATTTACTTTCAGTGAGTTAAATTTAACTCCTTTATTTCCTATGTCTAGATAAGTTTGCAGGAAATTTCAAGAAAATCTTGCACAGTTTTTGCAAATGCTTTCCTATAAAGCACATTTAATCGTAAAAAAAATATATATATATATATATTTGTCACTCTGTAAAGCCATTTGTTGGACCTGCATGGAAGGCTTTTATGGTGCAAAGACACCACATTGTTCCGCAACCTGCAGCAAGAGGACATCATCGAGTTTGCTTGTGGTTTTTGAGGGGGAACGCTAGAATCACTGCATATCAGGCATGCCCAGTGAGTAGCCAAACATAACAAGGAGGCAGTCTGGAGGCGACACACAAACACAGTATAAAAGCAAACCTCTGTGCTGTCTTCAGTATAGTCCTTTCAGTCAAGCTGTGCTGGACGTCTGATAGAAAGTTTGTTTCCGCACCAATGCCAACTCAACTCTTTTTTAATGCAGAGTGCATTAGGTTCATATTGTAGGCTGTACAAAGACTGGTTGGAATAAATATAACCATCGTCCTCATCCTATTCATGACTGAAAAACAGGAAGTGTTGGGGATTTTTTATTTTTTTTGTTCAAAATCTGTTGTGAATCCAAAATAGAAGCAGAGGTTTCGCAGTTTTCTCACTCTGAAAGATAGATGTGTCTCAACACACCTTTCTAAGTGTGTGCACAAATATGTGTCTGTGTGTGTTTGAGCACCATCACTGCTGAATGAAGCTTTTCCTTGCAGCAGTAACTCGCTGCCATCCTGTCCACAAACCTCGGTGGAATTTGGAGTTTGAGTGCTGAGACAGGCAGCGACCTGGCCTCATAAAGGCTCTCTGTAAAGGGTGAGGGGTCGGGGTTAGCTTAGAAAACCTGTCTCTCTCTTTTTCTCACTGACTTGCGCTCTCCTATCCAGTTTTTCTTCCCCTCCTTACTCTCTCCATCTAACCCTGAGGGCCAACATTATGTCTCTGTCTGCCTCTTCATCTCACTCTTCTTCCTCTTTTTCCCTGCTCTCCATTTCCTCGCCCTGGCCTAATGGACTCTCTTTAAACTCTGCTATCAAAAGTATGCTGCAACATGGTAACACTTGCAGGATGTGAATACTGGCACACTGGGCGGTCATGTTGTCAGACATTTAATCCTCAATCCTAATGTTTGTAGGGGGTCAGCTTATTAGGCACTAATCAACATATTCTAATCGTATTAGTGCTTCCCACTTTGGAATACCTCTCACAGCAAGGCCTGTGCAGCAGAGGAAATCAACCAGATTATAAGCAGCTGCTTTCTAGGTCAGGGTAGTTAAAGTAGATCTGTGCACAGTGAAAAATGCATGTTAATTTTAGACTCAAGTAGAAAGTCTTTATTGTCTTTGGCTTATTTTGCCAAGAATTTTGCTAAAGTTTGCTTGTTCTGATAAAAATTTTCAGAGCTCTTGATGCCAAAAGCCAATTTAATCACTGAAATCCCTATAACATAGGACTAAAAGCTGAACTTCCGTGTTAGTGCTTTTCTTTCATTATCTGGATAAGTGTTGCCTAGTCCTAGCAGTACACACTGGCCTGAAAGTTTTAGATCTGTCCCAGCCTCAATGCACGTGATTTAAAGGAATAAATGACCTTTAACAACTTGCCATCGGGTTTTGCAGAAGCCTGTTAGCAGAAAAATATCTAAAACAGACAGGTTTGTGTAACCTAAAGACCAGGAAACTGAAGGATGTTACCAAACTGATAAGACCATCCCCACATTTGTTTCTGTGAAAACGCAAGAGATTTGAAGGAAACTTTATCCACACTGCCAAGACAGTTTTATAGTATTTTTGTTTTTTTGATTAACTGGACAGATTTTTCATGCTATAGTGGTTTGCAATATGTCTTTTACATAGACAAACTCTTTTTGTTGCAATTTCATGAAGTGAAATTGACAAAAGAGAGTATCCAAGAACATGAACAGAATGACTAGAATTCCTAGAGCAATTAAAACTCACAGGAGTTTCTAAACCTAACCAAGCAATGAGTAGAAACAAAAGCATTATACCCTAAAACTTAAAGGCAATGGGAAGCATTTTATTTGGCATTGCTGCCCCAACTGCATGCCCTCTATGAAAGCGAAATTTAGTCCTGACCTTAAATAGACAAGGGTCTTTGTCCACCATCACAATGCTGACATGGTTATGGTCTGGTCCGTTCACATGTTTCTTTGAGACTTCAACAGTATTTTACCAAAGCATAATGAATCTACAATCATTTCCTCCTTAAACATTTAAATGTCTCAACTTTCACTCCTAAATGACATTCCAAAAAACATTGTCTGATTCAATAGTGGAGAAGCTCTGATATTCCCTGTTGACGCACCCAAGTGTAGCACTTATCTGAACCAAGAGAGCTTCTCCTTTAAACAGCGAGGCTCTGGTTCAGTGAAAAAAGAGGCCCTCGTATTTTGATCCCTTAGCTGTCAGCGCCTGTGTAATGAGATCAGTGACCTTAGCGGGACCCAAAGTCAGGCCAGTCTTCAGAAACTACCCATGGTTTATAGGAACATTGTTGTCAGCTATATGGAGCCTCATGGCATCTCGTGCTGTGCACCAAAAGTGCATGGAAGTACAGTTCAATTCTGTAGCACATCCTTGTTTTTAACAATAGAAGCTGTTGTGCTACTGCAATCTGCCAGTTCAAAGCTGATCTTTGATAGCTTCTGTGTTTTTACATGTTTGCAGTTTTTATGGTTTAAAATTATCTTGATTCTGAAATACTTATAACAAGAAATACAGTACTATCCCTAACAAACTCAGCTTGTGAAAGTTGAATTTCAGCCACAGTGTATGGATTGTGTGTTCTGCTTCTACATCTTCTAATCTACAGAATCCCCCCTTTTAACTCCCCAACTCTCTGTCTCTGTCCAGGAGGATTATGAGGATGTTTTTGCGGCTCGTGTTGGGACTTTTCGTCCTCAAAGCGGCGTTAGCCAGTCCCAGATTTTCCCGACAATCGGATTTGGACTTGTACTACAATGGTAACTTTGATGGTGAAGAAGACAACTTTGAAGACGGCTTTGATTATGACGATGGACTGACAGTTGATGAGACAGAGGTAGGAACATTTATGGGTCCATATCTTTTGCACAAACTTACAACACTGTAGTGTTTAATTCATTAGCAAATGTAGTGAATTATATGTTAAAAACTAATATTTTTGTTGTAAAATTGAATTACTGGGAGTACATCTTTTGATATAAGAGATCATATTTTGCATTTTTAAATTGCAAATTAACCTATGCACAATTTTAACTCACGTAGGATTATGTAATTTGATGTGTCAGTTTGATTTACTGCTCAGACAAACTTTAATATAACTTTTCGACCTATATATATGCACAATTTGCACATTTCACTTGTTAGATTTGTTAAATGTAACAAATTATGGTTAAAAATACTATATTTTGTTAAATGTCTGTTTTTAAACTGAGGAAACCAGGTTCACTGAGCAGACCCTTGACTCCCTCAAAAGAGATGATTTTGAAGTGAAGCAAACTGCTTTTCAGTTTTTTGCACCATTGCGTTTAAAATTCTTGAACTTTATGCTTTGGCCAGTAGAAGTATAAAACAGAACATCCATGGCATGCATCTGGAGCAGTTTGAACTGTGTAATCAATCAGTGTAGGCCTCTGCGTTTGCTCTGGAGAGTCAAAGACGGAGCGACATTTAACCACATTGCTGATGAACATTTAGAACTTTGTTTTTTGTCACTTTTAATTTATGTTTGTTAAACCACTGCTAAAACGAGCACAGCAGTGCCTAAGGTTTGGCTTTTTCATTGTTCTTTTTATGTTTTCTTGGCCACAGCAGGAACACATTTTTTTTAGGTTTCAAACTTTACATGACAAATGAATACCAGCAGTTCCCCTTTAAGATTCAGCTGACTGTAACACAGCAACATTTGGCTTTACCCAAGTTAGCGTTCCTAAGCAAGAAAATTAGGCTAAGGCTTGGTGAAAACAGCCCAGGGAAACTCTTCACACAGGCGTTTTAGCTGCCTTCTCTTGGGGCTTTAATTTAAGATAAACTTGACATGGATTAAACTCTTTACAGCTGCTGAAAGCACTTAAATCATATTTTTTATGGTCAAAACCAACATGTTTTTCTTCCTTAAACCTTACCAAACACTGAGAACTATACCCACTGCCACTTTTAAGCTTTAATCAGCATGACCGAGCACTGTCGAGTAACATTTAAAGCTACATATGCAATTGTATGTCGGAAAAATTATTGTTTTGCTTTGAAACCGCTTTAATAATATTTAGCCAAACTGGATAAAATGCAGCTGACTGCTTAAAACTCTGTGGGAGTCTGCTGTTCTAGTCTTTCTCATTTGAATAAACACAACGCTTTGAGTCATAATTGCAGCACTGCAAAGTCACATTTTCCGAGAATCTGTTGTTTAGCTTTGTTGATAACCTAGTAAAAATGTGAGGTGGCAAATCTTCAGAAGAACAGAGATTAAATGTGTTTTTATATATATACAAACAGGGAAAATCTCAGGGGAGAAATGAGGCAGTGATGAGCTTCATGCCTCTGGAATGCTGAGTCTTTACTTTTCATGGTTTGGTATTCCATCTTCTTTCTCTGCAGGGCTTGTCTCTTTTGAATAAAATAAAAGCTCATCTATGTTGTTATTTAAGCAAATTATCTTCAGTCTGGTGCATTCAGATACTTTAATCACCATCTTTGGGTTGATTCAGGCACTTTTTTTTAGCTGTGCAGTTCACTCCATCGTTGAAAGAACTGCTTTAAGTTTTACTTAGAACTTTTAACTTTGTGCAACAGCAGAGCAGTTTTTTACATTGCTATGCCTTTTAAATCTAGTTGTTTCAACTATCACTAAGGTCTTGGAGGTAACTTTTAAAGAAATCTGTTTGCAAAGCTGCTGTACCGATATTTATTGCACTATTTTCCAAAGTGCTTTCCAGTTATCCCTGAAGCTCTTTGTGACTGTTTCTGGGAAAACAATCATGTTTAAATGTTAACATTATTTTTTAAATAATAGATTCTTGTCCGATTTTTGTGTGTAATAAATATAGAAGGAGTGCCTCCAGAAAGGATTTAAAGAGGTAGCCAAATGGATGCTACTATTAATCTTGGGCTGAAAACCAAGAACCATAAAAGAATTTCAGGAGTTTTATTGTGCTGTTGTCATATGTAGGCAATGTGTAAGTTAGGGAATCACCTTCTGATATAGGCATGCTTTGTTTTTTTAACTTTACAGTTGATGTTAGTAGCTGAATCTAGGATTCCTTGAAGGAACGTAAATGCCAAGATTTAAACAAAGATCTCCCACTGTCAGTGAGCTCACAGAGTGTGTTGGGGATGACTCTCAGCTACCACCACACCAGGTTTTATCTCAACATTTGTGAAACTGACTGAGTTATAGCCATTTTTGTGTTTTCTAAGGTTGATTAGCTGTGACAGTCATCCTAAATCAAGCTGACTGTTAAAGTTAATTTGTTAATCTACATCAACTTATTACTTTTTGAGGGTTTCTTTAAAATCTGTCCAGTACTTCAGAAAATAGTTGATAACAGACAGATTATATGACATTGTCAGACCAAGGGGGCAGTGGGGGTGGTCAGCAGATTAATATGAAGGGCCTTTGCCCCACCTGGCTGTCCCTTGGAAGCGCCCCTGTAATATATTGTGATATAGATTTCACTTTGAAATACATGTTTTAGCTTGAATACAACTTTAGAGAAATAGTTTTAGCATTTTGGAAAGTGTCTTTATTTGCTTCCTTGCAAAACAGCCATATGAGAAGATCGATACAAGGCTTTTATTTACATACACACAAAACAATGTACTCTAACCAGACCCTCTAAGATTTGCCCAGAATGTTTTGTCTTCTTTGTTTAATTCAGACAGAAACCAGATTTGTCTACTCCATAAAGAAATGAGTGTAATATGACCATAGTCTGAATGCCACTTATGCCCCAAACACTAATCTTAGAAGCCTAAAATCTTATTATGTAAATATTTTCAGGACAACCCCCATAACACAAAAAATAAATAAATTAATTAAATGACTAAACTTATCAATGATGCCATAAACACATGACTCTTGGTCAGTAAAATATTAAGTATATACAAGTCAAGTTTCTCTGTACAGCATATTTTAAACAGCAATCAGATACGCTAAGTTCTTGGATGAAATAAAAACAACAAAAAGTAAACATTTAAAAACAAACAAAGTTTAAAACATTCTAACAAATGCATTAAACAAAATGTTAAAATATATGTTGTTCTAACTCTACCCTCCATCTGGTAACATGTCAGACAATCTGCATTGGTTTATATTGAAAACATTATGTTTTAGTGAGACTTAAACTATATCTGTAGACACATGAGTATAAAAGTTTTAGTGATTGCACAATTATTTAGTCTCTACTGCAAAAACTGTGACCATTTTGACCAAATTTTGACCAATGTAGCCATTACATGTTCTGTCACAAGATCTGGTTAAAGCCTGTGCCTAGTGGGCAATGTGGGTACTGCACTTTAAGTGAATTACCACTCACTGCATTAGTAAAGGAGACAATAACAAGCAAGCCAAAAAGATTCATTTATATGTAATATGAGAATGTTATGTCGTCCTAACCCTAAATATAAAAATTTAATGCCTCATTTTGCAGTGTTGAATTCCTAAACCTAACCAAATAGTTCTTAATGCCTAAACATAACCACAAATGAAAGAGGAAGAAAATTGCTTGAATTTCTTTCATTTTCTCTGTTGGAAAATGATCATGCTTGAAGGCAAATGCAAAGCTTTGCAGCGTTCTGTCTCATGGCAGATCTTTCAGAACACTGACTGATATAAACTGCAGCAGCAGCGTAACATTTGGTTCTGGCTTCACATTCTGTACCTTTTTACAGTGTATTCTGTTCTCCTGCTTTCAGAGCTTTGAAACTTTTTTTTTATTTATTTATCTATTTATTTTTGGTTGCTAGCCTTTAACCTCTTCTTTTCCCTGAGGTATCCATGTTTGCTCTGGAGAAAAGGGGGGAAATGAAGGGGAGAGCTGGTGTGAACCAACTCTGTGCATGACTTTTCAAAGGCTCACCTTGTTGCATCCAAAACTGCATCTGAGCCAAACTTCAGAACGTGACATTCAGTCCTGAATCTCTCTTCACTGCTGCTTCTTTTTTTTTTTTTCCTTTAACATTTCTGGTGACCTGAACGTGCCAGACGAACTATTTTCATTCTCCAAACATATTTTAATTATGTCACCTCTTGGCTTGTTGATATCTGATTGTTTTGGTTTAAATCAATTGCATAGACTCGGATATGGATCTTTGTAGCTACCATGTGTGTCTTGGTTCCACATGGACCATTCCTTTTTTGGTGCGTTGAGTCATCCAGAGTGTCAGGCACTACCTCAGGCAGTGTGTGGGAGTTCATTACCCTCCTCTGGAAAATGGTAGAACTGCAGGTCCCATCAAACACCGGAACATGAAACGACAACTGCAGTGAACTAATGCAACTAGAAAACCAGCTGGATAGACTTGAAGCATTTAATGAGATGAGGAATTCATAAAGCCTTGCTGGTTTTTGCAACATGAAACAAAAGTGCAAAGCCTTTTACTCATGAGGTTGTTTGGTATTTTGAAACTAGGTGAGATTTTTCCATCATTTGGGGCTTTGAATGTGGTAAAGTTCTCTGTGAACTCAGAGAAAGTTCATTACCGCTCATTACAGGTCAGTGTCTAATCAAATAAGAGTTAAGGGCTGAATTCCTCAAAATGTGAAAGAAAATGTATTTTACTTGGAACAAAATTGATCCAGGGTTCAATGAGGTTTCTTTTGTACACTATATTGTCATTTAAATCATATATTTAATGTAAACAAATGCATTAAGGAATTATTAATTATTTATGAAAGATTATAGTTGCTATCTTTGTGATAATCAGCTGTGTTTCTACTCCAAATACATTGTTAATGAACATTTTTGGGGGCTAAGATTCTCACTTTATTAGACCACTTTTGAAGGTTTGCTTCCATCTAGTGGTAAAAATGTTACGGCTTTATGTAAACACCTGATTCAGTGGGTAAATGACCTCTTCATGTTCTGCTGAAGCCTGTTAATGATACTGATTCAAATCAGGTGTGTTGGAGCAGAGAAACAAGTAAAACATGCAGGAAAAATAGAGCAAAGCCTAAATAATTATAATTGATCCATTAAAACAAACAGGTTACACTAGATACTTATTCTGAATAACTATGGTTTCTGTTGGCAAGAAATTTGGATTTTAATATATAATTTCATGTTACTTAAATAAATGAAACACTGAGCAACATCTTGAATAGAAAGAGTGAAAAATATCAACTAATATTGCCAGCATTCATTGTAGTTTTACAGGTTTTTGTTGCCTTGTTAAATTTAATGGTTTTCATGTGTACTAAATTATTTGGACTTACCCTGGGAATTAAATTGCTGTTTCTTAAAACTGCCTTCAAATGACAAACTACATACTGGTACTTGTATTATCTTTAATTGGATGCAGAGTTATAAGCATGTAAATCCTTTTTTACTGAGAGTAGAGCAACATTTTTGGCCTTCATATTATTGGATTAGAAAAAGTTACTCTGAGTGATGAAAAATTAACCCCTTATTAGTTTAGGAATCTTTATTTTATGTTCAAATATTACTTTTTTTGAACGTTTTTCACTCACCGCTGGTGTTTTTTTCTCAGACAGAGACTGAAACGCCTAATGAACTGGACTTTAACTACACACCAGAGGACTCGTTCGAAGAGGAGAAAGTGGAAGAGGAGGAGGAAGCAGAAGAGCACGTAGAAGAGGAGGAAGAAGAGGAGCTGCCTCTAAGACCCCAACCTATCCCCCAGGGTTCTGGGGGGTCTGGTGTTCTCATGGGCCCAGACACACAAACAGGTCTGAAAAACTACAAAGAAAATTTAGATCTGTACTTTTAAAAGCAGAATGTTGCGTGATTAAACAGTCCAGTTTGAGGGAGGACCTTGCACTTCTTTTAGTTTGTGGAGTCTTAAAGCAGCTTTAATACCAAAAGCACCACTCACATGTCTTCTAAAGCTATCCTGTTCCCATCTGTCATAAGCATGTCATCCATTTACCAGTTAATGGTTAAATGTGTTCATTGTATCCGTTTGTCTGTCTGTCTTAACCTAATCATCACCAAACCCAATTAATGATCTGTTTCAGTCTCATCTGTCTGTTTATCACTACCTCATCTTGTCTCTAACAAGAGGTGGAGCTGCGTCAGACGTCCGTTGATACTCTTCATGTCTCTGGGGATTTTGGAGGATCTGTGGGGTCAGGAGCCTTGGGAGCTTCTGGAGCCTCCGGGTCTGGAGGCTCAGGGGACATACTGGTCTCTGGAGCCTCTGGGAGCTCGGGCGATATCATCCTGATGTCCGGAGACTCCATAGAGCTGATTAGTTCTGGTGGATCCGGCGAGTACTTTCTGTCCGGGGATGTCCTGATATCCGGGGATTTTCCAGTATCTGGAGATATGATCGAATCAGGATCCGGAGATACCATAGAACCTGGTGTTTCCGGAGTTTCTGGAGAAGTTCCCTCTGGAGAATTTGGGATTGTCCCTGAACTCCCCATTGGCTTTGGAGGATCCGGGGACCAGTCTGGCTCTGGGTTCTCTGGAGATCTTTCAATCTCAGGAGATCTTTTAATCTCAGGAGGCTTTGGAATCTCCTGGGTTTCTGGAGACTCTATGGATTTGGGTCAATCAGGGATAACTTTAATATCTGGAGGTTAGTACTCTCACAAAGCTTTTAATAAAGCTTGAGACCATTTTTTTCTGTCATTAACTTGTTTTTCATATGATTTATGTCTTAAATTCCATTTAACTTGAAATGTGGTTAAATGTTGATAATTATTTGTGCTTCACAATGTCATTGTGTTCATGTTTTCCCATAATTGTGCCTTTCTAACATCCTGTCTCATCTAAAATGTGAGTGTGATTGATTGTCCCTCTTAACCTTTCACCTCCTAACACCAACCCTTGGCTCTAACAAGAGGAGGAGCTGCCTCTCAGACCTGAAACTGTTCCCCAAGAAGTATCAGATATCTCTGGGGAGATCTCAGGAGCTTCGGGGATCTCTGGAGCTTCAGGGGGTATTGACACCTCTGGAGGTTTAGAGATTTCTGGAACCTCTGGGATCAGCGGTGTCTCTAGTTCTGGAGACACTGATGAGCCTGAACTAGTAACTCTGCTCCCTGGAACTGATGAAGGTCAGTATTGAATTTAGGCTTTTGTGTGGCACATTAAAGACAGGGCAAAAGCTAAACTTTATCAGACATTAAAAAGTCAGTTTAGTTGCACTCCATTGACTTCAGATTGTGTTTAATTCTGGTTCATATTTGTGCACTTGGAAGTAGATTCAAGAAATATAAAATGGCAGCTTGAGGGACTTTGAGATCATAAGTATTTGTAGTTTCAAAACAGATAATATTACTCTATTGAGGGAGTTGCTTTCCACTTCTCCAGTGGAGGATGAGATCAACCTCTGAATAATTAAAATTAGGCTTCAGACACATTGAGTTTGAGTGTTTTTGAATCAGTAGGACTGTGCAGTTGGTTTCCCGGCTTCATATAAGTCACACACCAAACTTTCCTCTTGGCGTACTTTATGACAAAGGTTATAAACTGGTAAGAAATGAGAAGGTAGACAAGCATGAAACAAACAAAAAAAAGTGTAAATAAATTGTATGTTTGTGAAATATTATAGAGCTTGCAAAAGTGGCCATCTCATACCGAAGGCCACCGAAACCTATTTAACTTGCTTCTCTGTATTTTTTTTATTATACGCATCTTTTTTTCTCTAACCCCCACCATAAATGTTTCATGTTTTAACACCATAAAGTCATTTTCCTTTAACCTATGTTCATAAATGCAAACCCCCCCCATATGGTTAACGCTGCTAAAATTCTTTACTGCGGCAAACAGTGGGCTGCTGATTGCCAGACTTCCTGTCCTGTGTCCATGTTGGTCTAACCTCTTCCTTTAACACCTAATCTTGTCTCTAACAAGAGGAGGAGCTGCTTCCAACCACATCAGCACCCTCTCAGGAGGGGAAAACCAGTGTAGAGGAGACAGTGAGCTCTGGTGAGCCAGAGGAGCCTGATGAGGAAGTGGTTGACGCAAAAGGTCAGTACTGAGCAGCGGCCTGGTTCAGTGTGATTAAAGAATCCGGGTCCCTTTGGAAAGCCTATTATCCTGCATTCGGAGTTCTCTTTTATTTGATATTTAATTTTTGCGAGACATAGAGCACTGCGTGGAGGGATCCGAAACAGGACAGTCAACCCAGTGAAGTCAAGATGGTTAAACCATTTAATGAAATAATGAGCCCAAGCCAAAAGGTTCCAGGGCAAACAAGGTTTAACAAACTGAGTGAAGGGTTTTATAAGAGTTAGGAGTTTTACCAAGGATGCTGGCGTTTCCGTTTCCGTTTCCGTTTTCGCTCTGCTCTTCGTTTTAAAGCTGCAAAAATAAAGTTTATATGCAATGTGAAAATTTTTTGCGGAAACAGACAAAAAACGGAACTGGGACACACAAGATGTCCATCAGTATATATCTGGTACGCCAGTGGTTCCCAAACCTTTCAGCTTTCGACCCATAAATGAATTGTGACAAAGGTGTGTGACCCCATCTGTTGGCTGTTTAAATATCCAAAAATGGTAATGACCCTATTAAATAAGAGCATAAAGACTACACAAACAGTCCTAACATCCATTATGCTATTTTTTATAAACAATTTATGATTTGAATTTCAATTCTCTGTCACAATTATGGTGCAAATATATCATAAAAACCAGTTTTTTAATTGTAGGTTGATATCTGGAGATTATCTAAGGACCGCTACTTGGTGTTGCGTGACCCACATTGGGGTTCTATTCGCTTTAGTTTTAGTTTTTTGTTTTTTTTGTTGTAGGAATGCCCGTTTGCCTGCTGTGCACGTGCCTCGGTGGTTCGGTCTACTGTGACGACATGAAGCTGAATGGTGTTCCACCTCTGCCCAAAGACACCACTCACTTCTACGCCCGCTACAACAAAATCACAAAGATCAACAAGTCCGACTTCGCCAACATGAGTATGTTTCCTGCCTGAATGAAAATGCACGAGCATTAGCCGGCGAACACACACACACACACACACACACACACAAACACACATCAGTATCTCAGAGAGTTGTTCTCGTCCAGACAAACTGAAGAGGATCGACCTGACTGCCAACGACATCACGTCTATCGAGGACAGAGCTTTCATGGGTCTGCCTGAGCTGGAGGAGCTGATCATCAGAGAAAATTACGTCAGGCAGCTGCCATCTCTCCCAGAGACCATGACGCTGATTGATGCCAGCCACAACAACATTGACTCAAAGGGTATTCACAGAGAGGCATTCAAAGTATGTACAACCTATTCAGAAACTTCTTTTAGAATGGCTGCATGCTTCATAATTACCAATAAGGGACATAAAAATTTTCAAATGTATGTTTGAGTCTGTGTGGGTTTTCTTTCTTGCGTTGCAGGACATGAGAGGGCTGTTGTACTTGTACCTAACTGACAACAACATTGATTACATCCCAGTGCCTTTACCAGACAGCCTGCGATCTTTACATCTACAGGTATATCACCTTAACATGCACGTCTCATCGCTTACTTCACTCAAAAATTCTCCAGAATGAAAGCTTTTTCCGCACATTGTGCTTTCGCTGAAGAAAACCGAATCCCCTTCCGTTCTGTTGCAGCGAAACAACATTCAAATGATGCACGAGGACACATTCTGCAACCTGAATGACTTCAACTACATCAGGAACGCGCTGGAGGACATCCGCCTGGACGGCAACCCCATCAACCTCAGCAAGACCCCGCAGGCGTACATCTGCCTGCCCCGTATACCCATCGGGAATCTCATTTAGCCAGCACAAGACTTACACGCAGGTGCAACCGCGCGCACACATATTTGTACATACCGACACAACAGACTTAAAATGAGCTCACAGCTCAGCGCCAACAAGCTACCAGTCGCCACCGCGCGTTTTCAACTTCCTGTCATACATGCTGCTGACGTAAATCCGTGAAACTGTGTGTAAACTGTGTCTCATTATCAGCCAAAAAACCACGACGAGTACAAGCGAGATCCTGACAACCATGCACATATGCACTGCTCTACCTTCTGCCTGATCTTCAGACGTTTACGTCTCGGACACAGCAGCACACTTGTACATTGAAATATGACAAAAGCACAACACGTGAGAAATCCCTCAAACTGCTCTACAACTTGATCAGAAGTTAAGTTCTTCCTGTTCAGAGTCTTCCTATGACTTGTCATCGACAACCAACTGGTGATATATTGTTTAAATATGTTTGTTTTGTAAAAAAATAAAATAAAAAGAAATATTAAGATTAAAGACTAATCTAACACTTTTGACGATGTATACTAGCATAAATCTATTGAAGCTGGAGCTTAATGAAAGGTAAATTGAATATCTAATACAATAAAAGATGCATTTAAACACAACTGCTGGTTGTACAGTTTGTACTATAATATAAAATATAAATATTCAGATTTTTTTTAACACAAACTACAATAATTGGCATTTTTCACGTCAAAACGTCACGCTTTACCCCTGTACCATAGGCAACACCGATCAACTAAAAACCATTGTTTGATTTGGGAGGGGAGGTTGTTGTTTTTGCTTGTGGAAGAGCTTGCTATTGTGTGATCTGAATGGAATAAAAGTGAATAAAGTCCTGAAGACCTCTCCAATGTGGAGAAGGCTCGATGTTTTTTTCTTTGAGAACTTTAAGGTTACAGATATTTGTAGGGTTGGATTTCTGTGATGACCACAGATGCATTTGCATGGATTTAACAGCTAATCAAAAATAAATCTTCTGAAACACATTTTTCACCCACATGTAAAGGTTTAGGAAACTGCAGATGCCCCCGTTTTATTAAAAGTTTTCCACAAGTTTTTCAAACAAATAAAGGAATCTCTCTTTCCCGTTTCCAGCATCTGAGTCCACCGCCTTGCTGTCGTCTTCTGTGGCGTTCTCAGTCCTTTCATTTCGGGCAGAAAACCTCTCCCATCTCGCCTTTTCTTTGTCCAGAGCCAGGCGCTCCCTGAGCAAAGCGTCTCTGTCCTTCTCAATCATCGACTTCTCCCTCTCCATCAACGCCCTCTCCCTCTCCATCACCGCTCTCTCCCTCTCCATCGTCACCCTCTCCCTCTCCATCACGGCCCGTTCCCTCTCCAGCAAGGCTCGTTCTCGATCCAGAGCCGTGATCTCTCTGTCCAGCAAGGCCCTCTCTCTTTGAAGCAGCGGCTGCTCCCTTTTAGTCGTCTGCTGTATACGGTCCTTCCCGGCCTCCACCTCTGGTAAGATGCGGTTTATCTCCTCGTATCTTTCCAGCACCGTCACGTCCTCCCCATCCTCCCCATCCTCCCCATCCTCCCCGTCCTCCTCTTTTCCATTTAGCGAAACCTCCATCTCTGGCTCACTAGCAACCAAATCTGTAACAGAAGAGAACTCCACATTTAAGACCCTTCTCTTTTTGGGCATCGACGCGGGTAAGAAATCGCTGTTGTTGCTGTTGTGGGGAAGGGCCTCGAGGATGGGGGCCGTGCCCTGCAGCCGACCCTCCATGGCGTCATCCATCAGGGAGAAAAAAGACCAGACTTCAGGAACGACTTTCACCCCCTCTGGAGGATACTTTAACTCCTGAGGAGAAATAATCAGGACAAACCAGTAAAATCAGCAATGAGTTCAAATACTAAACTAAGAGAAAGAACTCAGTACCTTATATTTCTTCTTCATGTTATCCCACTTTTTGGATGCTTGACGATGGGTCATCTTAAAATGCAATCCCATATGTTTCAGGATAGCTCTGAAAATACCATAGTGTTACGGTTTAGCAAGAGTGACACCATGTTTTTCAAGGTGAACTGATATAAACTATATTTGATACAAAAATTAAATCAGTGACATCAGTCTTCTACTTTGCAAAGGAAAAAGCATAGAAGCAGGACATATAAAGGACACCTACAAAAGGTGAAAGTATTTTTTAAAAAGACCATACTTTACCCTAAACATTTTTGTCACCTATGTACAATTATTGGAGGAAATTTTGTCTTGTTGGGTTTTTCTTATGAACACAAGAAAGGTAATATGTTAAACCTGTTTTGAAGTCTTCTTTCCATGAGCACTTCTAAGTGCTTGACCCACATGCTACTACAGCACTTTTTATTTACATACCTCCAAGCCCATTTTGAGCTATTTTTCCTTCCAGAGAAAAGATAACTATTTGAAATCCTCAATTTCACAAAGTCCTCGATTTCTTTATTGCTCACTGTAAGGGCAAAAAGACAATATAAGTAAACAGTAATAAAAACTGTATTGTACAACACAATAACCATCCTTACTCTAAAAGTAAGGTAATGACACTTACTACAAAGTGTGTACATGTGGAAATCTTTCGCTACTCTTTTGAGACGATAAATGATAATATTATTAGATGAGGCTGGCTGGTTTAAAAATGCTGGAACTGATTGACAGTCACTTTTTATGTAGAAATAAGCCATTAGTTAAAACTTCCCTATGGAGCATTCTTGCTAGGACCCTAAGCTAAGGTGTCGTTAGCTTCATTAAAGCTTTTCTGCCGTCTTCACTCACTTTTATACGTGAACTCGGCGGGGTTGATTTGATCACACACGCCGTTCGTGTACGAGTGGTCTTGCTGTTCCATAGTTTCCATTTTTTTTATGTTATTTGATTGGACAACCAAGCGTCCTTGGTAGGAAGAAATTGTTGGCTTCACTCGTCCTCCCTTCCGAAGGTTCCTACATTCTTCTTCGTGCATTTTAAAAAAGGTTCCAGTAGAGTTGCAGAATTAGCTCCCCGTCGCCCCCTAGCGTTAAGGTTGGGAAACAGGCGTCATCGATTTACTTATTGTTTATTTATTGAACAATAACACAAACTTATTAGATGTATTTGCAAAGCATATTTGAAAGCATATTTACCTATGAATAAAGCATAAATTTAAAAAAATTAGTCGACAGTTTAAATATTTATGTATCTTTATTCAAACACTCAATTTATCCCACAAGGGATATGTCATATTTTGAAACAGAATTATAAAATAAAATCAATAAAAATGGCATATTGTCTTTAGTTTGGAGAAACAGATTCAGTCCTTGCACTGTGTAGCAAATCCTCTTCCCAAATAAAAATGAAATAGAATAATCCTATGAGCTTCATTTGTTTAGTTTAACAGTCCATACACACTTATACTCCAGTAAAAAAGAGTACACTGTATGCACTTAAGTTACAATATGAGCTCACAGTAAACATAAACTGGTTAGTTACATAAGGTCATGAAGGCAGGGAGCATAACTGCAAACTAGTATTGTTATAAATTAGATTTTTTTTTAAATCTGTTTTGTTTACAAATGTCAAGAAATCACAAGCAAAGGGGCAACATGTCATGGTTTAAACAAGTTTATTCATCAAATAAGCATAACTTTATTATTTGACCCATGTGTTTAAAGCAGCACAATGACAGCCTGATAACAGAACAGACAGAAATGTCACATATTAAACAACACCTGGCAACTCAACTCAATGGAAAGGGAAACCAAGATAAAGCTCATTTCCGGTTGGGGGTTTTAGCTGCTCTTTTCACTTTTGGCCACCAGGTGTCACCCAACAGCAAGCTTCAAGCTTCAAGTAATAAACACATTTTTAAAACAAGCTTCAGTTTGGACATCACCACTGCATTTACATAGCCTTTGCTGCTTGTGTTTAGTTACTTTTAGCTTTTAGCCAGTGTTTTGTATATTTTAGCTTCTAGCCTGTGTTTTGTTCATTTTAGCTTTAAGCCAGTATTTGGCTTATTTTAGCTTTAACAACTAAGTTTCAGCCAACTCACTGAGCACTTAGCGTTTATCCTGTTTTGTTTTTTATATAAATAACGCAGATTGTTGTTTGTTGAGAAATAAAAAGGTCTCATTTTGCCTCCACATTTCTTACCTTTTAATCTGAGCAGCTGAGGTTTTAGGGCGTGTTGCTCTGATAAGTTTCATAAAGTCTGCCAGAAGAAAGTGAAAGTATTTAATTACAGAGAGGATCATGGCGTCCGCCTGTGGTAAGACGGTCTAAAGTCTTCTTGTTGTGTTTCTGTACCGCTGTATGTATGAAATAATAATAATGCGTTTCATTCATTAACTATTTTTTAACCACTGCTGTCAAAATTTCCGTATTTATGACTCTCTTTTTTAACGTGTTTCACCTTATCCTAAATAAATTGATTCAGTTATTCTACTAAATCCAGTCAGACTGTTTTAAATGCATTATATGATATATAGAAGGCAAATAATGGGTGAAGAAAATAAATCTCTGTCGCAGGTTTAAGAAAAAGGGCAAAGTTTAACAAGGTTAGTTTCGTTTTCCTGTGAAGCCAGCCCATAGAGCAAAAACACATTTTAACTAAATAATGGGTATTGATGGTTATCATGGGTATCATGGTTAACTTGTAATATCTCGTGCTGAAAGATAAATATAAGAAACTGTCATATTTCGATGTGTTTTTATTGATCACTTTTTAACCTGGATATTATAATAATTTACGCTAAATGCACAAACTCACCAGCAGGGGGCGGCAGAGAAATGCTGATTATTTTGCATTCAGTTAAAGAAATGTTTTTCCATAAAGTAATGAGGTTAAATGTTAATTTAAAGCATTTGTGTTTAAGGAAATATTAGGCAAACGATTAGAAGAAGAATGGTAATACAAAAACTGCTAATAGTAAAAAGAAAAAGAAAAAAAAAGAAATTCAAAAAGTGGTAAAAACACAGCAGCCAAACGAGAAGCAGATAAAGATGCTGATGTTATCAGATAAGAGAACCTCATCGTGCCTTTTTGTTTTAGGAATGCCTCAAAGTATAGATTTATTAGCACAAACGATATATAGAAATTAATAAAAAGTAGTTAAAATGTTGCTACTAGACAAAATTATGTGAAAATCTAGAGTATGTGATTTTAAAAAAGCCCAGGCTGCAAGATTATTAGTTAATTTGGTAGTGAAAGTCCTTTCTGTTTTCTCAAATCCATAAAGCTTTCTGGCTGAAGTTGTAAATATATTGGATTTTTCCTGTGTTTTTTCCAGAGTCGGATGAGGAAACCTTTTCGGAAAATGAATCTGTGGCCTCTGAAGAGTCGAACAGTGATGACCAGCTGTCAGATTTAGAGGCTGATTGTCAGGTTTGTTTCCCAAAACAAACCCATATAAGCCCATAAAAAATATGTAACACTTCCCAAATTCTCAAGGATTCTCTTCATTTCCTGGTGCCTCTGTCATTATGTAAACCATTCCAACAGTGCATTGTTTGCTTTCCTTTCCTTTTAAGCTCTACTCGACGCAGCCCTGCAAATATTACAACAGTGGTGGTTGTAAGAAAGGGAGCAGCTGCAGCTATCAGCACGTCTGCAGGTATTTTCTGACAGGAAACTGCAAATACGGGGCGAACTGCAAACTGAAGCACGGTGTAGACAGACGGCCATCCTCTGGGGCAAGCGGCACTCCGGACGGCTCAGCAGCGAGCAGTAAGGAGCTGGAAAAACTCTCGTTTATTCCTTCTAGTTATGTCGTTTTATTATATTTCAGGTCACCTTTCATAGGCAAGATGCGTAAAGTGAAATTCTAATTCTAGTAGATAAATGCTGATAAATCGGAGTTAAGTTGGAACTGCAGCACATCCCTTTTTTTCTGTCACGACTCGAGTATTTTCCACCCTATTTTGTTCAGCTTTATGATGCTGGTTTTTCCCAACAGATCCAAAGCTAACCAACGGAAGATTTTATCAGTGGCAGCTCAACGATGGAAGCGGCTGGAAGGACATCACTAACGATCACGTCATCGAGGCCCAGTACTCGCTGCCCCACACCAAAAGCATCAAACTCTACAACACGCCGTACGGGTGAGAGCAAAGATTTGAGCACAAAACACTTCAGTTAATGTTTGAATGTAACCAAAAAAAGCATCTCACTGAACGTGTTGTCTCTGCAGGGCAGTGAGTATCAATTTTAACAGGATGCGAGTGTATGGAAAAGACCTGAAAGTGAGGCGTTTGGATGATGGTAACACGGTGTGGTGCTGGTACTGCACCCTGCGTCGTAAGTGGATCAGATATGGAGAGAAGGTACGCGGTTCAGGAAGTCGATCAGAATGACCATCTTCAGGTGCGTTCGCCGGTTTTGTTCCTGATCAACCTTTCTGGACAGGATTCCAAGGGCAACTCGAGCCCCGTGAAGAGCCTGGACATAGAGAAGAAGTTCCAGAGTAACCCAACGAGCTCTTACACATTCAGCGTCGGCGGTAAAACCTTCGAGATTAGGTTCCCAGGTGACGTGTCCTCGCCACTCTACATCAGCAGTTTAACTGAGCAGAGGGGGAAAAAATGTGTCGCTTTTAATCGCAGTGGTCTCCTTTTGACTCTTTTTGTTAGAAATGAAACAGGAGGGTGGAAAGAAAAAGAGGAAAGTCACACGACGACCACAGTTTAGACTCCAGTCGGCAAGCAACGGGTGAGTTTGGATTTCGTCAATCCCAAGTAGTGTGAGAATTTCAGACCCCCACCAAAAGTATAATGGATGCTCCTATAGGCCACAGTTCTTTCTGTGAACAGATCTTGGATGCAGTGGAGCAGAGTTAGCTTTGTTTGAAAACAATGTTGAAAATGTAAATAGTTAATTATTTCCCTGCTTCATATAAAACAAACTAGACATAGCATGATTCTGCATAAGCTAACTTCAGGTTTGGCTTCATCTCGTCTCATCTGAAAGCTGCCTTTTGTTGCGGCAGAGTTTAAACCTCGATATCGTTGTCGTTGTTTCAGACCTCAAGTAACCGCACCCTTGCAGAACATGTCTTTGGGCTCCAAACCCCAGTGGGAGTTTGAGGGAGACAATGGCGTGTGGCACGTGTTCAAACACAGGGTAGGCCGTCGTTGGACTGTGGAGGTGACATCCTTGCTGAAGTCGTCTCGAAGGCTTGTGGCGGTGAAACTAAAACAGGTCGTGCATGTTGGGGTTTGTTTCAACAGAGCCACACTTCGACTGAGTGCTCAGTAACCAGCGGTGACATCGAGAGGAAGTACCAGCAGAACGCCAGAGACGGCCTGAGCTTCAAAGTGAGCGGGCACTCTTACAGGCTGGATTTCACAGGTTAGCTGCTGTTTGTGCTGAACATGATGATGATATAATTATTCAAACGGCTACAGCGTGTTTTAGAGATTCTTTAAGTAACTTCAACGCACATGCTTTCGTTTGTCACAGCAATGACCCAGACCAACCTCAAAACCAAACGCACGCGCAAGATCAGACGTGTGCTGGTGTGAGCGTCGTCACTTATCACTTCCAGAAGACAGAGGCCTGTGCAATGCTGTTTTACTGTCTGTGTTATTGTTGTGCATGCAGCTGTCTCTGTACGACTCATCATGTAATGTTCTGTTGACATTATAAGGGAAGTCAGCAGTGTGGGTGCGGTTTACAAAGTGATGCCTGCCGATCTTTCACTGAAATGAAGAACTGTTTCTGCTCGTGTGTCAAAGAGTCGCTGTTTGAAGTCGTCATGATTTCAAGCTGATTTACTTTTAGATGCAAGAAAGAACTTATTTTTTACTGCCAAACTCATGCTATGAAAATAAACCGTTTGGTTTCAAAACCTACCTGTCCAGGGTGTCCCCCGCCTCTCACACAGTGACTGCTGGGGATAGGCACCAGCTCCCTGCGACCCAAAATGGAGAAGCAGGTAAAGAAAATGGATGGATGGATGGTTTCAAAACCTAAGAAATTAAAATGAGCATGTGCAAAGTTAGACAAATCTTTGATGTAACCAAATGAAATAGAACTGGTTACTGTTGACCTCAGACTCGATTTACACACTATGTTTAAAGTTTACTTGTGAAGCTTCAGGGTAAAATGTGCCAAATATGTCAAGTGCAATGGAACTCTTGATGCCTCTTTGTGCTGTACCAGCTTGTGTTAGCTTGTGTTAGTGCTAATGTACCACAGTGATGTGTACTGAACCAGTACACATCACTTGTACTTATCTGAGTTCATTGTTGAAAAGAAAATGTTTCAATAAAAAATATAACTTGCATGTCTGGATTCGTTATTACTCAGCTAATAAGATATCTTTCCTTTCAATTTGAATACTATTGGTTTTACCTGAACAATTCCAGCAGCATACAGTACTATTAGACCATCAATGTGCAGTTTGTACACTCCAAGCACTAAAATCCAGTTAATTGCACCAGTTTCTTTCAACTTATACTTAAGTACTACTGTACTTTGGGTCCAGGTTGTCAGGTTGGCTGGAGATTGCAGCGAACCCAAGGCATAGACTCATACAAGTTCCAGGAATAAAATAAATTTAAAAATAAAGAAACAAAAACAACAAGCTGACAAGGCTGCAAAAAACAAAACGAAATACAAAACAAACTAAATCTGTAATCATAGGTTAACATGGGAAGAACAAGACAGCGAGAGAAACATGACAATGGACCAGGGGGTAAATGGAGGAAAGGACCAGGTTTTAAAAGTAGAGGGTAATTAGGGGAAGTGGGCAGAGGTGAGTGATGACAATTACGAGCAGGTGGAGATGGGTGTGGCAGGAAAACAAGTGATGACAGAGGAGTGAATGATGACGTGTACGTTCCTTGCCAACCGCCAATAAAACCTCAAAAAGAAGAAGAAGAAGAATGATGACATGAAACAAAGACTGAACAAAACCCAGACTAAACATAAAGGCAACTAAATAAAAAAAATAAAAGAAACAATAAACCTAAACACAAAAGAGAACTCAAAGAACAACCCAAATCCTGACACAGGTAAGGTGTTTGCCGTGCTGCAACCGTGTAAACTTTCGAAATGAAAAACAAAAGAAACAATAACTTTTTGTTTTCTTTGACATCACATTAACAATAGATTTGAGTTTTTGCTTTTTAGAGACTTCAGTTCATTGCTTTTGTTGTCAGTGACTATTATAGGAGGCAGCTTTCATATGATCTTCAAAAGGACAAAAGCCATTTTTCAGGCACAATTCCTATAAAATATAAAAAGTTAGCTGGAGAGTCTGAGATGCCAGAGGACACGCATGTCTAAATACATAATTAAAGAACTAATGATAAGAAATTTTATTAGTACTGCATATGTTTAAGCTCCAATATTTTGATATTAATGAATTTTGTCATTCTGATCATATATCTGTGTGCAATATTTTACGACTGCTTAAAGCTCACGAACAAGTGGACAGATTAGCTTTAGGACATGATTGTAATTTTATAAATATTTATGCAAATTGTGCTGCATGTCTTTTGATGTCCATATATTTAGATAAACCAACATGCACTGCGAGTGTGCAACACGCTGCATATATCTGGTATGATAATATTATTTATATGAATGTTTAAGGTCATAAATAAACATGCTCACAACACATTACAACTGAAACATGTTCCCACGGTTTTGGAAATAAATGAAGATGTAGGACAATGATGTAGCCATCAAATATTTGAAGTTACTTTGTAAATGTTGTAGAGTTATTTAGGTACAAATTTATAAGTAGAAATGTTATGTGGTTTGGCTTTAATGTCAATTGTGAGTAGCAAAAAAAGGAATTTTATTATTGATGTTTTAAAAATGATTATTATATGTTACAACTGCCTGCCGTAGCCCAGTCCTACCCTCTGGTTCCTGTCATCTACACACACACACAGAAATGAAAGTGAAACAGTTTAGTCAAAGTATAACAAGCTACCTCACTGGTCTTAGGACGAGTAAGTGAATCATACTGTTGAATTTTCTGTTTTTAAAACCTTAATCTTGATTTTAATTCATGAAAACTAAACCATATATTTATTAAACCCCCTTTTTGTTGCAGTGTTTTCCCTTCAGATGCTGGTAAGTCTGAGTCAGACTGAGTTTCAGAAAGCTGTCTGCTGAAAGTGGAGTGATCCATGTTGTCTTTGTGTTTGTTAACAGCAGGGAAACGAACAGGAGAGCAGCTTTCTTCAGAACACTGCAGGTCTGTACATATTTCTTCACCTTCCTTATTGAATGGTGTGTTTTCAGGCTGACTTTTTGAACCACAAGCTTGTAAGGCAGCATTCTGACGGTTTAGAGTAGTAGAGTCATGTGCTATAATTGTAATCTTTTTGTTTACCAGTCATTGGGAAGCAATATGAGTGGCAGCTGCTTTCTGGGATTCAGTGGCTGCGAATTGACAATGATCACGTGATCGAGAGCCATTACTGCCAACCTGGAGCAAAAGGCATTACCATAAACACAAATCTAGGGTGAGTCATTTTACCTTACCTGTGGCTTTTTATATAAAAGAACAACAATCAGGAAAGAAACATGTTCTGTATGTGTTTCAACAGGCAGGTGTTTATAGACTTCGATACGTTGCAGACTAATAATCCAGCTCTCAGAGTGCAGAGACTGAGCTTCCTCCCTCAGGGCCTGACGGAGGACATGGGCTGGTATTACAAAGACGACAGCTTGTGGCGTGAATATGGAGCTCAGGTTAGATTTAAAGCTTTAAATTGATTAGAGTTTGAGTGTTCTCGCGCTCTGAAGTGTCCGCCTTCCTCCTCCGCCTCAGAACTCCGGCATGGTGACGTCGTCCATCAGCAGCAAAGACATCGAGCATCACTTCAGCCAGAACGCTCAGGGAGCCCTTCAGTTCACAGTGGGCTCTGCAGGATACTCACTGGATTTTTCCAGTATGTTTATCTGAGGAAGGCTTATTTTTATTTTATTATTTTTACAGTTAAGCCTGGCTGATTGTGTTTTACTTTGCAGCCATGACCCAAAGGAACCTGACCACAGGCTTGTGCAGAAATGTACGCAGGCGCCCAAAGTTCACCGCCAACTCTGCGGGGTGAGACTTTTTGTTCTCGTGGTTGAAACGGTGACACAAGAAAATCCACACCAGCCCAGACAGTAACAAAACCGTCCCGGAACACGCCTGAAAATCACTTCATGTCTCTGCAGACTTCGCTCTCCTTTCGTAGTGCCTCTGTCCTCTTCATCGCAGCTGCCCGGTCAGACCTTTAAGTGGGAGTTTATGGGAGATGAGGGACAATGGTTTGAATACCAGGCCTATGTAAGTACGGCTACATCGCCATCATTTCTCAACATAAGATGGTTTTGGTCTGAAACTCCTGAAAGCCAGCGGGTGACATGCATTCCATCAGGAAGTACTAGGTTTTCCATTTGTAGGTTGCCTAAATCTTTGCAGCGCTGAAGGGACGTGATGCATTTCTCCACAAACTGGTTTATTTGGGCCCGTTTGCATGTGCGCAGGCATGTTCACTCGACAGCGCTGCCATTGAGAGACAGTACCAGCTGAACCAACAGGGCCAGCTGAACTTCAGGATTAATAGATTCTCATACACGCTGGACTTCGCAAGTAATGCGCACACATACGATCCAAACGTGAAGCTCCTCGCTCCTCGGTCAGCCTGCACAGGCCTGGGTGGAGGGTGCAGATTAAACATGCTTGTTGTATCACAGGTATGAGCCAAATCAATAACGAAATTGGAACCACAAGAGCAGTGAGGAGGACTCCAGACTCTGGGCTACAAATAAGCATTAGGTTAGAAAGAACGTTCCGTTCTCCTTTTTATCTAAGCAAGTTTGTGTAGAGCTGGGGTAGGTAACCGTGGTCCCCGAGAGCCACTATCCTGCATGTTTTACTTGTTTCCCTGCTCCAACACACTTGACTCAGTCGTTAAATGACCTCTTCATGTTCTGCAGAAGCCTGTTAATCACCCATTGATTCGAATCAGGTGTTGGAGCAGAGAAACAAGTAAAACATGCAGGATGGTGGCCCTCGAGGACCAGGGTTGCCTGCCCCTGGTGTAGAGGTTCTTCATCCGCACTGATGTATTTGTAAATTAACTATTAAAAATTCCTACTTTTGTTTCCAGTTCAAGCCCAAGATGGCAGTTCCAAGATATGGACGGGCTGTGGAAAGATTATTCCAAAGTAAGCCTTTTGTTCACAGTGGAAAAATGGTGCACAACGAGCCCCGAAACTTGGATCGAAGCCGACATTCTTTCCAAAATGGTCTCCCTGTGACAGGATTTAAGATTTCCTCCAATGTATTGTTGTTGTTGTTCTGTGCCATGCAGGCATACGGTCTGTGCAGCGTTTCCAGCTCAGACATTGAGCTCCAGTACCAACAGAACCCAACAGGCACTATGATGTTTACCACATCCCAATTGTTCACCTACGAGCTCAACTTCTCGTGTGAGTGGCAAGATGGGCCCACATGCAAGATTTTCCCCTTTTTTTGATTCACGAAGCTGATTTGAAATATTTTGTCTTTTTTGTAGCTTGGACTCAGAGGAACCTGTCCACAAACACCACCAGATCAGTGAGACGACTCGCCCAGTGATCGACACGAGATTCGCTTTTAGTTTAACGTCAGTCCAGTCTGTGACATCACTGCCCGTCTCAGGTCGTCTCTTGTCTCAGGCTTTGCACAGTCTTCACAACATGCCTTATTTCTTCATTAGTTAAAAAGGTTTACAAACTGTTGTTTTATCTAATTATGAATTGTGCCAATAATGTCTTTTAAAGCACTTTATCATTGTCGTTTTTTTTAACTCTACCACAATACTTTCTTTTACTTGCATAAAAAGAAAGCGTACATCTTCCTCTTAAGACTGTACTTCCTCATGTATAGATAATTGATTAGACACTGTGTCACAAACATCTAAACCACGTAGCTCCTGCAATATTACAACACATGCTCAGAGTATGTGCTGTGAATGACTCAGCTATGAAACTGTAGCAAAATATCTGTAAAACTGGCTGAGTTATGGCCATTTTTGTGCGCTTTGGAGGTCGAAAACATTATCGCCTAACTAATGATTGTTAGCAAATTAAAGCTTTGAAAATAAGCATAAGGAATGAGTAATTTTATGTTTTGGAAATTAGGACACTAGAGAACAGAAATAGGTTGAGACACTAAAACTAAAATCTAACTAATAAATAAATTTACAAGGAGTTAAAAATCCCCGCTGGGCTCAAATTAACAAAATGGAAAATGCCTAAAAATAGAAGTAAGCAGACAGCTCAGGTGAAAAAATTTGTTCTATATAATGTTTTTGTCTGTTTTCCTTAATTGAGCCCAGCATCCTGTTTATTTACGATCATCCAAGTGCTTTATTTAAAAAGAAAAAAACCCTATAGTTACGTTTAAATTACAGACTAAGACGGTGCTGTAGGATTTAGTAAATGTGGGTTCGCTATCTAACTTTTGTCTTTATTACCATTAAATAAGTGTTTGATCGTTCTGCGTTGTTTTCCCTTCTTTAAACTCCACACAATAATGAACACACAAAGATACTTTTATGTGTATGTACAGATCTTCATTGAACCACCTCTGATACACACCAAACAGAGCTCACACTTCAACACGTAGGACAGCAGTAGTTTACAAATGATTTTCGTAGAAAGAATCAACTTTATATAACTGCTTTGGGCTTCTGCTACAATGTGCGACACACACTTTGACCACCATACTCGGTTAGTGGTGAAATCGGAACAGACGGGCGTAAAAACATCCACTCACGCACACGTTTGCGGTGACCAAAATGGAGAAATAAACAGAACCTGTCAGCTTGAATGAACGTAACACTGCGGCTGCATCAAACCTTGTTTTGATGTAATTTATTTTTATGATTAAATAATAGTAATAAAAAAAAAAAAAACAGCAGAAATCAACAGCAGCAGAAACAGTATAAGCAAGGTGCACCTAAAAATAAAGCCTAAGATGTGTGATTATCCTCGAAAAATGTAATATTTGGAATGAGTTACTGTTTAGCTGTTAAAATCTGACATTTAATGTAGGTCAGAAACAAACAAACAACAACAAAAAAAAAAGGATTATTGCACTCGACTCATCTAAGGCCTCTTAACCAGTATCACAAAAAAACATAAGAATGCCAAGGCCCTCACAGAGCTAATCATCTTTAAATAACTATATTTACACTTCATATGAATGCACGTCACCAGCACAGAGTCCTCGGACAGCTGAAAGGTGCCGGAGTAGAAATATAGAGATAGTCTTTATTTCATAAATTGATCAACAAATGGTAGAGGACCCCGAGGGCCTCAACGTTCAGCATCTAATCAGAGACGAAGAGGAAATAAAATGTGATTGGTCGCTCAAAATAAGAATAAACACCTTTTTTTTTTTGTGGATGAGGTAACAAAAAAAAAGTGAAGGACAAAAAAGCTCACATGAATATTTGTGTAACAAATGAGTGCTGCTTAGCTTCCCACGTGTACCCCTTGTAAGGCACAATCACAACAGCAGTGTTCACTTGTTACTTACTGCCTTCATATTAGCATTTGCTGAAAAACGAACAGCCACTCCGTAAAAAGACGCCGAGAAGAATCTCAAACTACTTTCCGAGCTACCAAACGACACAACTGGGCTGTCCAAATTAGTGTTCAGGATGAACGTTAGTCATGTTACCGTGGAGACGAACTATAAAAGGGGCTGCATTGTTTTTTCTCGCCCCATTTAAAACCTCATTTCCGACACTCGCGTTTGATTGGTTTCCGCGGAGGAACCTGCTGGATGCAGATCTGTGGCTGCAGTCTTCACTCTACCTCCCACTGGACTCGGAAACTGATGGATGACGTCTTTGTTCTCCAGCCAAATGGCCTGATCGCTTTAGACATGCAGCAAATACGAAAATATTCCGGGAGAGCGGCGGAAAGCACAAAAGCCTGAAAAGGCGGGCGGATGTGAGAGTCTTTAACGGCGCGACTGAAAAAACGCTCAACTCAGCCACTGAAGATGAACACAAAGCTTTCTGAATAAACCAAATGAAATCTAAACTCAACACATTTTGATGTCCCAAGAATGTCAAGTACAAAACAGTATGAACCCTCCCCCCCTCAAAGCATTCAACGAACCCCAGCTGTTCTGGTCTGGTAGAAATGGAAATCGGGTGCAGGTTAATTTTTCCAGCAGAATGTGAGCACAAGTCAGACTTTAAATCCAAAAGAGCTTAAAAAGACAAACGATACGACCCTTAAAAGCACTCCGCAATCTGGTCTTGTTCTATGAGAATTCAAAGCTCTCGTGTTCACAGTAATTAAAAGGATAAACTTAACCTGGGATCACTCTTTTAGCCAAACAAGTCTTTGAGGTCACTGTTCACAGATGCGCTTTGTTTGACCCCGCCCGGGTTCGCTGTCGGGGCGGCAGCTGGTTGAGAAAAGTTCTGCGGGCTGAAAAAAGGGTTCGCTTGCATCCCAAACCCACTGGGCATCCCTCCCATCTGAGTCTGAGCGTTCTGGGCCGGAGCAAACTGACTCAGCCAAGGAGTGCCGGCTCCAGGTGTGGCCTTAGGACCCATTTGGTTGAGAGCGACTTTGGGCTTGCTGGCTGTAAACAGACTGTCCAGGGCTGACATGTCAGGAGCTTTACTCGTCGGCCCTGCTGGTGCTTGATTCTGCGCGAGGGCTCCGAAGTTTGGGGCGCTGGTGGTGGAGGCCATTCCGCCGTAGAAACCGGGACCGGCCGGAACCATGGCCATCCCCATGCCTCCTGTCTGGAAGCCCATCGGCGAGTTGAAGCCGTTAGAGACCGAGGCGCCCATGGAACCAACCATGGGGCTGGAGGCGGGGAAGGCAGACATGGTGGTGCCCTGCACCGGGGGCGGCCGTGCCGAGTTGGCCAAAGACAGACTATTCAGAGACGTCATGTTGTTGAGCAGGCTGCTGGTCAAATCCTTCGTCTGCAAGAGAAAAGATTAAGACGCCATCGTGACAGATTAGGTCAGGGGTCTGCAACTTTTACAGTCAAACGAACCGTTTCTGCTCCTTCTTCTACGAAATCAAATGTATCCAGAACCACAAACCATACCTGAAGCTTCAGGTAACCCTGAACTATGTGAGTCCTATCTATATTTGTGGAAAATTAATAAGAATCTCAATTTGAAACAATAAAACTTTCATTTATTAGAGTGAACTTAAAAATGAGGCCAGTTTGTTGGATATTTAATTGCACTTTGGGTATTTCTTCTTTCAGCAGCTTGCCTCAGATGTGTTATGTTAAATGTTAAATTTTCTGGTGGATTAATGAACAGGCTAACAAGTTATTAGAACCATCTGATTATTTTTTTCCTCCATGTATTATTAGTATCATTTGATTGGCAGCACACCCGACAAATAAACCGGCTGATAAGTCGTTTGAAATGGTGCAAACTCTGTTCAATCACAACGTGAGTTAACAGAATATTTTACAGATCAGAATCACTGACAATAAAACCCCAAGCTCCACATACCCTCACTTAAAAAAGGGACTTCATATTTCAAAAAGGGATTGCACATTTAGTTTGATTTACCTGTGAGCTGCTGGTGCTCGCAGGCTTGATGGCCTGCGGCGCCAGCGGGTGCTGGCTCCTCAGTTTGGCCGCCTGTTCCTGCTCTTTAGCCAATCTTTGTTTCTCCTCCAGCGTCAGAGACATCTAAAGAGTCGTGACAGAGCAGAGAGAGACGGTAAACCAACTGTACGGCGCACCGAATGAAACATTTTCCCCATCCAGAAGGTGTGTTGTAGAGTGCGTACTCTGTTAGGCTGTGAGCTCGGTGCAGCAGAGCCGTTCTCCTTCCCGTTGACGCTCGCGCTGCCAAATAGGTCATCAATCTGACAGCAAATTAAAAAAAGATGACTAGATTAGCTAAACATAGGTAACTACAGTATATAAGGCTGATCTGGAATGAACCTCTCACCTGGTTTCCAGAATTGGGTGGGCTCTTGGTCTCATCTGATTGGTTCGCAGGATTTGAGATGTTTAGACTCCTATTGGAAGAGAGAGAGAGAGAAAAAAAATCATGACACTCATGTGAAACTTAACTGTCTGTTGCTTTCTATTAGAGATGAAAACAAACTCTTCATTCAATTTCCAAACAAACCTCTGCTGCTCTTGCATGATGTGCAGCTGCTCCAGCTTGGTCTTGTGTTCAGCCTCCATGCGGCTCAGCATGTCACGGATCACCAACATGAAGGAGTTAAACTGAAACCCAACGGAGAAGATTAGACATATGGGAACTTAAAAACAACAGAAATGACATAAAACATCACTTACATGTGGCGTACGACATGCGCTAAAAGGAAATCAATTTCAATAAATCCAAGATTTCTGTTTCCTTTTAAAGGCTGGCAGGTAAATTCAATTTAAAAAGACATTCACGTGGTTGGCGGTGATGTACCTGATTAAGGTTGAGGTTGTTGTCGATACTAAGAGACACGAGGTGGGGCAGGCTCTTGGTGGCAAGATGCTCTTTGGGGATCCCAAGCTTCTTGTGGCTAAAAGTGCACTTATAGATCCCTAAAACATGGAGGAAACAAGTGTTCAAAGGGAAACCGAGAGGTTTTCTGAGTGGAACGATTGGAGCAACGTGGCTTTGAGTCGTTTACCTAAAATGCCCATGAGGACCGCCGGTTCTCTAGAGGGGATCTGCTGCAGGAAGGGCAGGATCTCGTCGATGACAAACCACTTATCCAGATATTCCAAAATCTTCCCCAGACACACCAGAGAGTTCACTCGCACCTACACAAAAACATGAACGTGTGGTTACTGTAAAGGGGAGGGAGAAGAAAGTGAGGGCGCCTCAAAAATGAGGTTTTGTGTGAGCGGAAAGCTTTCGGAGAGCGGAACGGGATTGATGGAATGATGGAAGACTCACGGCAAGCGAGGTGGTCTGTAGGCAGGCTGATTTGATCCGGGGGATGAGGGAATTCTTCATGGACGGGTAGTCAATCAGGTTGGCAAACGTTGGGATGATGTTCAGGCACAGCTCCTGCTCACCCACGAAGAAGGTATTATAGTATGTGACAGAATTATGATGCCAAGAGGAGCATCCAGTCTCAGTGTCCTCTCAAGATAACACCATAAGGACAAGAACTGAGCGAGTTAAAATTTATTTCAAAGGTTTTACTAAAAATATGCACAAAAGGTTTAAAAAATTGGCAGCTAGATTCAGAATATTCAGTGCTACTCAAACAAGTGGAGTCTTAAGTAACGAAATGCATTTTCAAAAGTAAAACGTTTCGAAACAGCATCTGAGTTTTCCCCTCATCCTGTACCTGAATCTGCACTGAGGGAGCCTCGAGGGCCCTGTAGACCATGGGGAGCACGCTGTTCTTGATGTCGTCTGCCGGTGTCTTTGTCAGAAGCAAGTCCATCTTTTGCAGAAATATCAGCAGGATCTGCGGCGCACAGGCACCAAGTTAGGACAGCAAAGCGACAGAACGCAAGCCTGTCTTCAACAGAGGCGAGTGGACGTGAGCAGAGGTTTCAGTGAGGTTAGCTGGGATGTTAGTGCCATGACAACGCAACACACACAATGCTAGCTGATGTGGCTGGAGACAATTCACAGCAAAGACCACTCACCATATTACTAGCCTGAAGAGGCATGGGAAGAAAGTAGAAAGAAAACATTTTTAAGGTGAACCCAAACCAACATGCTCTTTAGTCAGGTTATAATCGGTTACAATAATCATAAAAGTGTTGTCATCGTTGCAATTTACAGCAAAACAGCCAGTTATTTCAGCGTGTGCACATGCCTAGCTCTCCGTGCGAGCCAGGTGTTCCTACCTGGATGGGCTCCTGCTGTTTGAAAACAGGCGTGAGGTCAGGCAAGATGAGGCGAATGTACTCCTCCTTGGTGCACTCCTCGGCAATCAGCAGCACGTTGCGCAGCACGAAGGGGACCATGTCCGGGTTGATGAACTCAGAGGTCAACGCCGGCAGGATGCGATACACCACAACTCTCTGCGAGGAGAAGAATTTGACTTGAAACTGTCATGACTGGCTGAGTTCATCACAACTTTCATACATGCAATAGTTTTTTTTATTTACCTTTGGTAGCTTGGGCAGAACTTTGGGGAGACCTTTGTAAAACTGGGATTTCTGTAAGTTATCCCTTTGGAAGAGGGTGTCGAAGTACTGCAGGGTGACTGCACCGACGTCGTCGAAAAACGGAATCTGAAGTCCAGACAAAAAGCGCAATTTGTAATCCCTCAGACGAAAACGACGTAAAGACATAAGGTGTTTGTTTTGTTCCCCCCCAGCTTCGAACAAGTAACGACAACAAACCTTCGTCATTTGGTCCGCATCGGGTCGGACGTTTGGAGAGACGCTGAGCAGCATCTTCACGTGCTCCCGCACTTCCTCGGGAATCTTGTTCAGCAGAGCTGGGCTGATGTTGCTCAGCTACAAATCAGTAGAATTTAAACAAAGAAAAGAAAAAAAAAAACACCTTTGATAAGATTGTACATTGTGTAATGAGCTTTAAAAAAAACTCTATATAGGTTTGCAGCAGCTGGTCCTAGATCATGTCAAGTTAAGATGTTTTCCCCTCAAATAAAAACTCATCTGCCTGCACCGTGCACTGGTACAGGACACATACAAATAATAATATGTCAAGGCATTTCAAATACTGAGTGTCTGTCACATCAGTCACCTGGTCCAGCTGCCTGCTGAAACTTTTAAAAATGTCGTGCTTGTTGACCAGGAACACCGGCTTGCCTTCGTTGAATACAGCGTGCATGACCACACCGAGAGAGTACATGTCGGAGGCAGAGTCACAGCTGACGGACAGGATGTACTCAGGGGCCAGGTACTCCGGGTTCGGGAGGCACAGAGAAGGAAGGTTAGGTTCCCATTCTTTACACGTGTACTTGGGCTAAAAGGAACAACAAAACCAAAACGTTAAAAACACGTGAAGACAGTAATATTTGTTTCACCGCACGACTGATCCAAAACGATCCAGATACCTCAGCGTCTGAAGGGTTGTTAGAGGAGATGCTGAAGTCGAAGCCCATGATCTTCCAGGCTCCGCTCTTGTTGAGGATGATATTCTGCGGACACAAGTTGCCGTGGACCATTTTCACCCCGCTGTGGAGGAAAGACAAACCCTCCGAGATCTGAGGAGACAGACAAATAAAAATAGAAACATGTTAGAAAAGGTTAGAACGTGATCAGTCAGGATCAGACGCGATAAAACATTTTACATCAAAGCAACAAACTAAGATAACTCAGAATTAGCCGTCAGCAGGGCTCAGTTTGACAAATCTATTTTGGAGCTGCGCTGAAGTGGGCAAAACTCAGCTCTGGACTGACCTGCCAAACATGATTCTGTATGATCAAACAGGTAAAACCACTACTCTGGAGTACTGTGCTTTTAGAAAAGGACAATGGAAAAAAAATGAAAATACAACGAAAATTTAAAAATGAGGACTTGAGAAAATATAGTCCGACTCCAGCCTGTCAAGCAACATTGTAAAAATGACAAGAAAAGTGAGATTGATCAGGTTTTACTGGTTTTGAAAAGAAACCCATTTTAAAGTTTGCCGAATCTATATAGGTGGGGACCAGAGATTACTAAAACCTGCTTAACTAGTCTTCAACCAGCTAAACAAACAAGCTGCTCGATTTTGGCGTTAGCACACAGTTGTGATTTCAGATTGAAAAGATCTGTTTGGAGAAATAAACAGAAACACAAAATTTATGCTTATTTATTACATTTCTATGACAGTAAAGTCTGAATCATTTTAGAATTGTTGTCTCGGACAGAAAAGGCTATTTTAGCTTTGACCTTTGCACAGGTAGATTGAGGCTTTTTTTACATAATGCGGCATTTTAAAGAGCAAACAGTTAGTTACGACAGTAATCAATCACGAGAAGCAAAACCTCTACAGCAGCTCAACCAAAATCCATTTTGTGAGTGTGTGTTCACACCTGTAGCAAGCCATATTTGGTCTCCACATCATACAGTTTGTACTCTTTGATGTCATTGGGCACGGGGCTGGGCAGGTTGTCCCACTGGCCCAAAACATTGGACAGACTAGCAAACACCGGCTCTGTGCAGAATGCCAAGCAGTCTCTGAGGGTCAAACAAGCAGAAAACATTAGCATAATTTTACAATGAGGACTTTGTTTATTTAAATGCGTGCACAGAAAGAAACAACAGCGTTAGTAAAGGTTGGAAAATAAAAATAAAAAAGTATGTATATAAGGTATGTATCTGTAGCAGTCTAGATAAAAATTAACACATGACACAAACGGGCAAAAAAAAAATCTATTATGGAATATTTTTTCCTCGTATGCAAACCCCCTCTTTAAGCAGTGACTCGTTTAGTCCGTCCTTGATAAAAACACTGTGTGAATGCACGAGTGGTAATCACCGGGACTCTTCCAGAGGGTGCTGCACGGTCAAGAGGCGAGGGTGACGCAGTCTGGTCAGCTGTTGCACTCCTCTTTTCAGCGAATCGATGATTTGGTCCTTCTCAAACTTCTGATACTTGTCAATCATCTTCTTATCAAACACAAACACTGCCACTTCCTAAAGAGATGCAGACAAACAGCAGGATGCCGAGATTAGTCGCGTCCAGTCCAGACTGCCCCAAATTAACCTCCTAGACGGCACATGCGCTGTAAATCATTTATCTGTTCCAAGTTGAGCACAAACTTACATTGGCGAGAAGACTGAGAAGACACGCACCTGTTTGGTGGACTTTTTGCTGCCGTTATAGATCCTCCAGCACAGCCCAGGACCTCCACTCGCAATATGTCGCCCCACCTCGAACTCCCTCGTCACTGGGTTGCCCATAACAGCGCTGGTGACGTCTGCTGTCACTTTAGTGACAGTGCTTTTCAGCTTGTTCAGCATGGACTCCATGGTAAGGCGTGACCTAGTGGCTAAGGCAAGACACTGATGGTGACCACCGAGGGCAGATAAGCAGTTTAAACAAAGCGCAGTCAGACAAATGAGGAAACGCGCTCGTTTTTGCAATCACTCAATGAGATGGCTGCAGTCCCTCCCTCGGCAGAGCCGAAGCCCCTATACGATCCATTAGACATGCACTCTATTGTACCTGCATGAAAATTTGCACATCAAAGTGCCCACCGGTTTCCCGCCTGTGCTGGCTGAAGAAAATTAAATTAACTACTGTGGGAAAACGTCCCTAGGAATATAAGATGACTCACAGCAAGACTCTAAAAAAATACTTGGATGATTTAAAAACACGCTGGGTCGTAAGTCAGACAAAAGAACATGGCTGCTGTTGTTGAGACACTAATTTCTGTTTGAACAGTCTCTTAAGGGGGTTTCTGTCTTCTTTCTTTCATTTAGTGGGTCTGTAGCTCTTTGATTTTAAAGTGCTTCTTGCAAACAATGCTCTCATTGACTTTGCCATCCTTGCAGTAGAGTTTCATTTACTAACTCTCTATAGAATGATGCAAGAAAAATGAACTGAAAGCATTGCGGTCTTATCAGATTGTTTACGTCTCTCACCAATAATGAAGTATTTTTGGCTGGGAAAAACAACCAAACTAAATCCTCATTTAATACAAGACTGCTAACCAAAGTCTCAGCTGAGCACCATGAACTATTTGCATCTTGAATGCAGTTTTGCAAACACAGTTCAACAAATAAATCAATGTTCATGTTTTCACAACATCTTCTCACTGATATTTTTTTAAACAATAATACTTAAGTGTGAAGTTAATGTTTTGTTTTTATCTTAGAGTGCCAATACGTATCTGTAGATTTATCGTATAGGTGGTAATATCAATTTTAAATAATGGCCAGACTATTAAAGAAGAGGATTCAGGAAATTTAGCTCACCTTAAAACGCCTGTACAGACTTTCCATAATTATTACCATTTCAAATCGTAAACAGTGTATTATGAACAGGTTATTAAACTTGATTTGGCTAGATCAAGTGTTGTTGTAAGAAGATCAAACCGTATGTTAGAGTTAGGTTATAAGGTGTTATATTAGTCGTTGATCTTAGCATGTCTGATTGTGAAATACCTTAATGTTAGCCAAGTTAACCGTCTGCTTTCGTCCGATCGATTATTCTCACCCAGTACTGACAGTATCATTAGTTATGTGCCCCTTTAAACCTTCAATTAATCCGTGATTTATTCACGTAGCTGACACTGCTGTAGATTGAAAAGGCTTGTTTTAATCAGAGAAAGAGATGATGACAGTCAGCCACTTATGCTAACTAGCCAGCAATGCGCAAACAAACAGCGGCGTTACACCCAGACCGATTAATTTAGTTCAAAAGCTGTCACCTCAACAAACCTCCAGCTACTCACCTCAAAACAACAAAACAGGTCTCCCGGTTTTCAGCCTCGTTATAAATTCACCGTCGGCACCAGCGCTGTCAGTGATGGCTGTGAAACACAGCCCCCATGTTTTCCAGTAGCAGCGAATTTGGTTAGCTTAGCATGCTAGTAAAACAAGGCGCTCTACTTCCGGGTTCTTCAGGTAGTCAGGTGCACCTACGTCATTTTTCCGCTTTTTTGTGAAGTGGGCAACTGTAGGTCTTTTAAACCTCATAAATCTACATAAACTGCTAAATTAAGAATAGCAACAATTAAAATTCCTGCTCAAATAGCATGCTAAAGTCATTTTTTTGGTTGCATGTCTGTCCACCAACATGTGAAAAAAACTGGTTTATGGACACATTTAGAAATCAACAAACATAAAACTTATTTAAAACTTAAATTTCTTTGTTTGACAGAACCTTTATTGCATGCATTGTTACACGTTTCATCATAAAGTGCTTTTTAACCCGATTTTAGTTTGCAAACAACAAAAGTTGCTGAAAAACTTGAATTGGCAATAAATTGTGCATAACAATAGCTTCATAAAAACAAAATAAAAGCCTAAATTAGGTGTCGCATTTGACCAAAAACTAAATTGAAAAAAACAATACTGAATCATAACACTTATTACCTTTTCAATCAAGTCACAAAGTCTACATTTCAAGTAAGTTTAAAATGCTATGATTTACTGGAGATAAGTACATTAAAAATATTTTCAAAATCATGTTGCCCTGAGCTATGATCAACCTAATGTACCATTTTATTTTACATGAACCTAATGGGAAATTCTTCCTAAAAAAGGGATTCATGCAACAAACTTCAGTGACATCAGTGTTTCAGGTTTTAACCAGTGTTCTTTTTTTCCCCTCCTAAACACAGAATGCTACTTAAACTGTTATTCCTCATCTGATATGCAGAAACAATAATGCCTCATTAGAGTATTGGTTAAAAATGTACTATAATGATCATAAAAAATAGAGCATTTTCATTTCAAGGAAAAGTATTGACTAGTATTCCAACTGTTCAATCAATGCTGCAGCAAAACAGCAATTTTAAGTAGTCCCTTGTGAAATTACTTTGATATTACCTCTATTAACAATACCACAAATGACAAAATGCAACATTTAAACATTTAACTATCAATGGCATACACAACATAAATCTTGTCAATAATTATTTAGAACCAAAGTGGATTTTTCAAGCTACACCAGAAGGAAATTCAATCATTTACAGTAAAATTAGTTCCACTAGTGCCATTTTAATTTTTTTTTTGCATTTTTAGCTCCAAATTCCTTTTTCAGTTTCAAACTTCATCTATAGCTGCTTCCCTAAATATGACTTAGATACAAGCTTACAAATAAAACTTGCCATTCCTGTTCTATATACTAAAAATTAGTTGTGTGATGGTATTCCAGTTATTGCTCGATAACTGAAGTTTTACTCTTTCTCTCTCTCTGCTGCTCACTGAACTTGAAATGATTCAGTGCCCGTTTTCAGAACGTGCTGGAAAAATGCTGGAGAAATACGACGGGGTGATGTTTTTCGAACTCTTTGAGGAGCTTCCTCCTCTCCTTGACGGGCATGCTCCTGTCGGACGAAATGTCGCAAAGGAGCTGTCGGAGGCTCTCCAGGGTGGCGGCGTCACGCTGATCTTCGTACTCCTGTGGGGTCACCTGCTGGCAGAAGGTGAAGGCTGCAACACAGAAAGGAGAGAATGTAATCGATTGCAACTCTGGTGCACATCGTGAAGTAATAAAGAGAGGAAATTAGATTTTTATGTTGTATGAATTTGGAGTAACAGTGCCTCCAGGTGGACAAAACACTTCAGACAGTCATACCCCAGTTTACTGTATAAATATGGGGGCTGGATTGTTTTTGTTTTTTTCAATAAAAATGAACTTTAACCTGAATATAGTACAAGTGATTAGAAACATTATTGCTCACAAGACATCTGAAGATATAATAACACTTATTTAGCTATTATTAAATGCGATTATGTACTGTTTGGTGTAAAATGGAGTGCAAATATTTCCCAAGTTGCTTTTAACTTACTAGCAACAGAGTCTGGGTCTTTGCCATGCTGCAGAGTCCTCAATGTTCTTCTCACAGCTTCAACAAGAGTTGTAGGAGTCTATCGTTATGGCAAGAAGTGAGAAGCAGTTAAAGCAGGGTCAGGGTACAGGTTAAAAAGAGTGATGACAGGACCGTGTACCTTGAAGAGCTCAGTGTGATGGTCCATGAGAAAGAGCACGAGAGTCTCACTCTGTGGTCGACTGAGCTCAGGATTCTGAACAAGAGCTCTTTGAAATGTGCGACAGACCAAGGTCCTATTATCAGTCTGAAAAAAAAGAAAGAGTGAATAAAAAGTTGTGCTACCATAACAACAAATCTGACTTTGGAAGCAAAAATCATACATATGCGTAAAATAAAGGAAAATGTCTTCCATCTTTGTTTTTTCAGAATAGACAAAAAAGCTGAAACTGAGAGTGTTTGAGGGATGCGTTCTACCTGCTTTTGGAGTCGGCAGGCATCTGACTGAGCGGCTGAGGCCATGAAGGCCAGCAGCCTCCGCAGTTCATCTCTCACACTCGTCTCCAGCAGCCGCAAACACAGCTGAGATGCTCTAATGGCATCCTGTGGTTTCCCTTCATCTAGAAAATGAACAAAAGACATCAGATGCTCCCGTTTTTATCATCTAATATCAAGTATGAAGGATGGGACCTTTTTCGACCAAGCCTCACCCAGTAAATTCAGGATTGCAACGTGTACGTCCAGGTAGCGGCCTGATATAAGTGGAGCCCTTTCCTGTCCACTGTAGTATTTGGCAAAAGTGTCAAAGAGCAGTCTCTTCTGGCTGGCTATCTGCTCTGCGTTGCCATCACCATTTTGTTGGCTGAGCTGCTCCCCTGCAACCATAATTAGTTGGTCAGGAAACAGCTCCAAGCAGTCTGCAGCTGCTGACAGCCATGGATCCAACCTGAGGGGGAAAAGTAGTGACATAGAACAAAATATTATTTTACGATTAATGTTCTCATGATGGAGCATACATGCAGAGTTATTAACCCCAGATCTTTCTTTTTCTCCTGTACGTTAGCAAAACCAGTTTCTACCAACGGTTCAAAAAGCTTCAAAGAGTTTGAGAGAGAGTGCTGACTTGAGTAGGTTGAGTGCATCAGGTAGCTCTCTTTCCAGGCATGTGTTCGAAATAACCAGGTCCAGGTTGGCAACAGAAGCTCTGCAGGATTGAGGCCGAACTCTTTCAGGAGAAGTGAGTATGCAGTCCAAAACCGGTAACTCTATTATCTGCAGCAGCTGCAGCAGAGTCTGCTGCTTCCAAACCTCATCCACCACTAGGGAAGAAGGAAACAGTGGGAAGAAGGAAACATATTAAACAATAATGTCTGCTCAGAGCCCACACATATCAGCAAATCCTGACAGATTGGTTTGTTACCAGCTTTAGACAGGAAGCTGGAGGTAAAGCGGGTTGTGTTCGGAGCGGGAATAAAAGATGTTTGCAGGTTGATAGTCCTCAGAATCCTTTCAACCCTCCTGTCTGATGATCCAACAGCAAGTAGATTGGAAATTGTCCTCAGTTCATTCATCCTTCACAAAAAACAGATGGCTTTTAGAGGATTAATTAGTATTTTCTTGTGTGGCAAAGTACTGTGCAATATCACAAATATTATATGCTTATTAAAACCTCTGCAGTTATTTATTACTGTTTAGCTACGGTTAATATCAACATCCATCTTAACTCATACATCACATACATTTGCTATATTTTGCTTTGTGATTTTATAAAGAAATAATAATCTGATAATGAGTAAAATTTCCTAATTAAGTATCAGTATACATTAAGAGGAAATCAATTATTTTAACCCAACCTGGAGCTCTTCTTCTTTTTTGTCTCAGGTTCTGGCGTCATGTTTTCTGTGTCACTGTTGTCCGCTTTCATGGCAAGACCGTTTATTCCTTTATATTCCATAAAGCGGTAAAGGCTGCCACTGTTATCCTCAAAGGCGACCTCCTTCTCCCTGCGAAACAGCTTTGTGCCCACCGGCTCGAACACCTTGGCCTCCATCAGAGCCTGACAGAGTCGAGTGGCTTTGAGGCGGGACACTTCACTTGTGCAAAACACCACGTTCTGCATCAAATAACTGAGAACGGCATCCACAGCGTCCGAGCCCGTGAAGCAGTCAGCGTGAACACGGAGGTGCCTCC
The DNA here is from genome assembly GCF_001649575.2 of Kryptolebias marmoratus. Classification (NCBI taxonomy): domain Eukaryota; kingdom Metazoa; phylum Chordata; class Actinopteri; order Cyprinodontiformes; family Rivulidae; genus Kryptolebias; species Kryptolebias marmoratus. The sequence goes on along the minus strand of NC_051447.1, from coordinate 10,128,950 downwards.
TGCAGCGACGCACCTCCACCTGGGTCTGCAGGGCCTTGATGATGTTGTGCCACAGCTGGGTGGCTCCAAAAGGCCTTGAGAAATCTATTGGGAGACAGAAAATCAGCACAAAAGGACTCAAAATCTGCTGAATGTAAGCGCGAAGATATTACTGTAAGATAGTTATATGTTAGGAGTGCTTCGTCCACTTTGTAAACACTCTACAGGTGGTCAAACAAGGTGCTTGGGAGTCTAAGTTGCAAATATGACATTTTAGGAGTTGGTCTTCAAATGGAAGATTAAAATAAATAGAATTTGAAAAAAGGATCCCTTTGGCCAAATTTTATTACACATAGTTCTCAAAAATTTCCCTAGCTTCATATTCCCTTTCTGTGTGAAATATTATAATATAAAACAGTGCTGAACAATGTAAAACTACACAAGCCCCCCTTTTGTTGACACTTAAAACTTAGTTTGGGAGTAATCTTTAACCTTTAATTTTTAATATTATTTTTTAGAATTATATTTACTTCTAGATGTTGCTCTCCAGAGGTTTATACTTGTTCTGAACTTTGTGTGTGCCCTTTTAAAATGCAAAACATAGTATGATTAAAATATTTATATATCAGGGCCAAAAGTGTTCTTTCGTAGCTGTCACTAACATCTAATAATCATTTAAACACCGCTGTGAATCGTCTGCGAGGTCCTAGTTAAATTAAAAAATAGATAACAAAATCATTAAATTAAAAAATCTACATAAAATCTTACCATGCTGAATATTGACACGAAAACTCCTCGTTTGGCTGTTTAACCTTCTAAACCGAGGAGTCAAATCGACCGCCATAACAAGCCGTCTTCTTCGTCTCTAAATAAAACGTAGCAATCTAGGCTTTTGCTTGTAATGCTGCCCCCAGCGGGCAGTGGGTAGCACTGCCATTACACTACTGAGGTCACATCCGTAAACAAAACCGTCCTTCTCGAGCATGGATTTGAGGCAAACCGGAACGGACCATTGCAACAAAGAACGAAGGATTGCAAAGTAATGTATATCCTTGTAAATCTTAAAGTAATCACGTTTAGGCATCTGTTTTAGATTCAAAAATATTTTTCTACATTAAAAAACACATAGTAAATCTAGTGTTTGCCCGTTTAACAAGGTTTACCACCCCTGCGCGTGAAATGGTTTCGTCTGTTTGTCCTTTTAAAGCCACAGCTTTAGAGTAACAAGGACCTTTAAACGGAGCTAAAACGGGACAGAGTTGAAGCGAACAAGCGTATGTGTCCCTTCCCGGAGACTTGAATGAGGTAAACGCCGTTTGTGTTACGCACATTTGTGAGTTTATGTGGTTGTGATTGATTTAGGTCACGTTCTTGTTGGTAACTTCGACGTTAATGTCTGATGCCTCTTGACTTTGTTGTGCGGAGCGGAAACAGAAGTATTGCTGGATGACAGCGACAATGTCAACCCTAAATTTCTGTTAAAAGCAATAATTCAGTGTAAACGGCCAGCGTTGAGCTTGACACGTCGTTTTTTGTTAACATTTCTGTCGAAGTAAGCCGTTTGACTTTATTCGTTTTGCACAATCTGCCATGTTATAACCAAATGTACTATTATGTGTACATAGTAGGCTCCTTGTTTTTGTCAGCAGCTTGGATCACGTATACCCACTTCTTATCCGTGTGGGGGTATTTTTTTATCCATGTGCAAAACTATGTAACCAAAGGTTTTCCATGGCGTTGGTGATTGACAGGCAGCAGCAGCCAATGAGGAGACTCCCCGTGCGATGAGCCCCGCCTTTCAGATCCAGTGCTTTGTTTACAATATACTGCAGTAAAATCTGGATCCTTTAGGGGTTGTCTTTGTTTGTGCATTAGTTATGTAGTGGGTTAATTAGTATCGAGGGTATGAAAAAATACATTTTGTTCTTTTTAAATGTGTTCATTCAAGTTAAAATTTTAGGTTTTGCACTGTTGCTTTGTTCTAAATCCATAAATGATTCCCACATTGAAGCAGCAGATAACTACTGACGCCTAATCCCTAATTATTTGTTCTTTTTTTCCCCACCACTTCAGATTATCTCTGAATATTGGCCTGCTGTGTTGCTTTGACCTAGCTTTGATCGTCTCTCCTGGAGCTATCTTTGAACTGCAAGAGCTGAGTGTATTCATTTTTGGCTGCAGATAACCGAGAGCAGGAACAGGAACACCCAAGGGTCTCTGTATGTCTTAGATAATATTAGTAAAGGCCAGAACTGCTTCATTGGTAGATGTTACAGTAATAGATCATTAAAATAGGTGTAATTTACAATAATATTGTGATTAAATTGCACATGACTTTATGGTTTTTGTCATGTTAATATATTGTGGAAGACAGCACAGGATCGTGTGTAACATGATCTCTTGGACAGTTGAGAAGCCCTCTGTTGTCTCACGTAGTCCGGGAGACTGTCCCTTTTATGTGGACAGTCTTTTGTTCAAACCTGTGTTAAAGCTGACTCACTGTTCAGACTAAAGTAATACTAATCAAGCTTTTCCGGTAAGTTTTTTTTTTTTTTTTTTTCCATGCTCTTTCTTTCCTTTGGTAAGATGTTGAAACTATGTGCAGCAGACGGCTATCTGTGTTTCCATGGTGACGGGTTTGCCACCTGTTGAGCGTGACTGGTCATTTTTTTTGTTATGCACCTAACCAAAGCAACAAAGGCTACACTCTCAAGTTTATAGATCATTTATAAATCTGTACTCTCAGCAGACATTTATTGTTATTGGTTCTGTTGGAAATTGCTACGAATAATTTTTTTAAATAGTTTTTAACAACTTTCCAGATCCATTTCAAAGTTGTTGTTGTGTTTTTTTCCTTCTAAATTTCTGTAAAGATCGTCCAGTACCGTTGGATTTGGACTCGCTAAACAGGCTTCTCGTTAACATTGCGTGTGTTCAGCTGTAACCCAAGATGCCGGGAAACGACGAGCGACCCTCCTCCACATCCAGCGGCGAGGACCAAGGCAGCTACTCTGAATCCTCGTCAGAAGGCTGCGCCAGCACGACAACGGCCAGTGACCTGGACTCTTCACGGGACAGCTTCAACAGCGACTGCTCCAGCAAGCACTGCACTCCTTCCTGTGAGTTCTCCTTATTCTTCAAATATAGCCACTAGTTTGTTTGCTTGTTTTTTTTTTCTTTTTTTTTTAACAATTTACAATATGTTGTTTGTGCATGCTTGGTTTCATTGCATTGGTGGATAAGCTCCTACGACTTTTGTCATACAACTTTAATAATCAGGTTTTTTATCATTTTCATTGTTTTTTGTTCCATGTCTGCTTCTTACAGCAAGCCCACCCAAAGTCTTGACTCTAGATGAGGTCATGGAGGCTGGAAGAGACCTGTTCAATCTCAAACTCACTCATGAGATTGTCATGAACCAAGATTTCCACATAGAGCGGAATCTCCAACCACCGAACAGGTACCGTGTGTGTAAAGAGCTGGGGATTTTGTCTGCAAACATTTGTAGTGTCCTTTAAACTCTGTCAGTGCCTAATAGAGAATGTAGAAAAAGTCCAATGAACAATCTTTGGCTTGCTCACACTTGAGGATTGGTGCTGACAAGGAAAATAATGATGTTTCATTGCGAGATCGGTTCAAACTCTATAACCACTGCAAACACCTATTCCTCACATGCATATATATATATATGATAATAGTTGCTTGTGCTACATTTTGTTTTATGTAGCAAAAAAAAAAGTGGTCACAGTGAAATGGTGTCAGTTAAAGAGATTCAGACCTCATATAATGCGTAACATCTCTGCAAAATAGTTATTGTTTGATTTAAAAGACTTTAAACTGAGATCATTTTATGCTGAGAAAAGACAGTTATAGACAGCACCTTTTAAACTCAATTAAGGGGGAAAAGTACATTTTTAAATAGCAGTTTTCTGACATAGTCCACTCATTTGTTTATTTCTTTTTTTTTCAGTTTATTGAACACAGTAAAAGAAGTTGTCCACAAAGCCTTCTGGCACATCCTGGAGTCTGAGCTGAACAACGACCCACCTGAATATCAACATGCCATCAAGTTACTGGAGGAGATCAGAGAGGTTGGTACACCGTGCTCCTTATGATCTAGTTTGCATTCTTACCAACTTTTACAACTCATTAACCTTCGATTTGTGGCCTTACCCTCAAAGTAGCAAATCACTAGCTACAAGCGAAATGTGGCAAAAAGTAGGATAAAAGTAGAAATGAAAAGCTTGTTGAAGCAGGGAACAAGGTTTGAAGAGCTCTCAATGTCTTTCTATGGGAAATATCTTTGTAATTTAGGTGAAATATTTTGAAAAGTGTAAAACCAAACATCATAGCATATATCTCCTGAATGAGCTGAATGTTTTGATATATGATGGGCTAAAACTGCACAAAGTATGTAGAAGTAGTAAGATTTTAAGAAAGAAAAATTAAAAAGAATACTGAATCAGCTTTCACACAATATATATATATTTTTTCCTTCCTTGAACAGATTTTACTCTCATTCCTTAATCCGGGTGCCAATCGGATGCGGACCCAGATTATGGAGGTGCTGGACATGGACCTGATCTGTCAGCAGGCAGACAACGATGCTGTGGACATTCAAGGGCTCGCCTCATACATCATTACCACCATGGGCAAACTGTGTGCCCCGGTGAGGGATGAGGAAATCAAGAAGCTGCGCGAATTAAACACGGATAACATAGTGACACTCTTTAGGTAACTAAAATCCTTTGGTTTTAGGCATTTTAAGATCCAAATTGAAACAATACATAAATTATAATTGATTTTTTTTTTGTAAATCTTGTAGTAATTAACTGCTGCTTTGCATTTTATTCTTTTTTTTATTTTTTTTACTAATATTATTGTTATTTGTACACACAAGGGAGATATTTCGTGTTCTGGACCTGATGAAGGCAGACGTCGTCAACAATATGATCAAAAACATACAACCTGTGCTGCAGAAGATCGGTGTTGAGTATGAGAGAGAAAAATTTCAAAGTGTCTTGGACAAAACACCCAGTAAGTTTAACAGAAGAATATTAAAGGAATGCATTCTTTTTAAACTGCTAGACTACATAAATATACAGCATATAAGGTGCTTGTTGCCAACAAATGAAATCTGACAAATAGGATGTAACATATAATCTGTAGTTTCCAAGTTAAACTGGATAAAATAAACTGCCACTTTTCAGGTGCTTTAAACAAAACCACCTCCTGGATCCAGTCAGCAATAGAAGAGCTGCTTTCAGCCGCCGTCCCCGCAGACAAATCTAACGATCCGGAGAAAAGACTCCGAGCCATCCCCGGGCCCTTCCAGATCCTCAACACTGCTTTCCTTCACATCCTCATGTGGGACTTCTCCGAGACCCCAGTGCCTGAGGTAATGGGATGTGTTGGTATGCGGAATTATCCTTTTTGAGGACTGAAGATAAGTTTGAAAGACATCTACACAGGTCTAAAGAAAACGTTGACACATTTTCTTCTAACAGATGGGGTTGAATTCAAATTGTTGAAGCAAAAAATTTAAACAAAGATCAAGTTTTGGCTCCATATTTGTGTATAAATGACAGAGTCGTAGCCGTGTTTGTGTTGGACGGGCAAATACGTTATCGTCTATAATTGGAAATTTAACGGCCCGTATTTTTGTTCTGCTTTAGACTTGGGTGACAGATGAGACCCGACTACGGGAGATTCAGTGGCAGCTCAAGCAGTGCGAGGCAGTGAACGAGGTGCTGCTCATCGTCTTCAGCACCGTTGGCGAGCCCGTCCAGGGGCTTTCGTCCCTGTCAGACCGCTTGAAGAGAATGATCAGTGTGCTGCTCGACGGGATGCACAGACCGTCAGTTCACCTTTTTTTATTATATACCTTTTCTCTCTAATGTGTCACTGGGCATCACAGGTTTTCTGTGATCTCCTTTGCATACATAAACTGACCATAAATCTGTTGGGTTTCTCTCTCTCTCCACTCACAGGGAGTTTAACCTAAAGGAGACACTAGAGGGCGTCAGTGCTCAGATTTGCTGTGAGCTCAACAAGTCTTTAACGGAGAGGAACTACCCTGCACTGACCCCAGAGCTGCAGGCCACACTAACAGGACAGATCTGCAGCATCAGCCAGAAGGATAATCCCATCCGCACTCTAGTTGGTAAGTCATCAGGAGACCGATATAAAACAGATGTACATGTGAAAGTCTTTTTCCCACTTTATTCCTTAAACTGAGCTAAAGTAGTATATTCTATAGGTGTAATAAATCCTTTTTTTGTTTTGTTAGGATATTAGTTGACCTGGTCAGATGCATGAAGGTGCAACTGACTGGGGGATTAAATTCAACACTGCTTTGTAAATTCTGGATTGTAACGTGTTTAGAGTTGGCTTTCTCATTTGATTTATAGCTTCCTTGACTCCTTTCTCAAACCATATTTGCTATCCAAATTATGACCATTACAGTCCTCCAAAAGACTGTCCCTTATTCTTAAGATGTAGGTGCATGTCTGGGTCTTGGCCTAAAGATCTGGCTCTCCTGTGTTGTGCCATGAGTCTGAGGAGAGGAGCTGAACACCACGCAGCTCAGCTTGTGTTTGGCTGTTCTATCCTCAGGATGAAGCAGCTTCTGTCTGAGAGTCCTGTTTGCTTTCAAATGCACTGGGATGCTGTGTTGGGAGATCTGAGTTCTTCTGATAATCCAGCAAGATGTGGGAGGACAGCATGTTTGCACCTTGTTCTGTTCTGTTCTGTAGAGGCTAAATTGACGAATGTCCAGTTAGGATATCGGTGTGAAGAGCTGTCTCCCATTGGACACTGACATTTGAATAGTTCTTTACTGAAACAAGGGGTGATAAATAATCCAGGATTATGTTTAATTGATATCATCTTATCAACCGTCTTCCCCTGCAGAGGATCGTGTGCAGCAGTACTTCATGGGGGTCCTCTCTGACCCCAAACCCCAGGTCAAACTTGAAGAGGTGCCCGTCGGTTTGACTACTGTCAAGCCTGAGCTCGCCCTGATCGGGAAAAACTTCATCTCCCTCGTCAACTACAACAGGGCTGTCTATGGACCTTTCTATGCAAACATCATCAGGAAGCTGCTGTTCAGCAACGACCCACCACCAGCAAGCCTTCCTCAGGAACCAGCTCAGGACTCTGTCTCTCATGAATAATTAACACCCAAAAAAAAAAAAAAAAAAATGCACATATTTCTCATGCAGTTGAAAAGGATCATTTTTTTTGTCAGGCACAGTAAGATCTAAGTCTGTAGGGAAAACTATACAAAAATAAAATATAAAATAAAAAACAAAAGGTTCATTAAAGAAGTTTTTAGGAGTTATAAAAGAGGCATTCTGATAACTCCCCAGTAGTGTTTTTATCACTATCTTTTTGCAGTAAAGCCATATTTACGTATACATCATATAGTCAGCGTTAACTGTGACCTGCAGGTGTTTTCTTAATAATGATCACAATTTCAGACCGGATTAAAAACAGTGTTCTATATTACATTTCTTATAAGACTCTCTTAAATGCAATAAATAGAAGAAAAGAACAAGAACTTTAGTATTTATAAGTCTTACAGCCAGCTTTACAAAATCATTCAAAGATGCTTATATTTTAAGAAAAGCAGCAAAGTAGCTTTCAGATTCCTGAAATATGCAAGCATTCGTCAGTTCTGAACAATAAGATCACTAAACAATATATTAGAGTTGATTTAAAGTGAAATAGTGTACAGAAAGTGCCGTATTTAAGAACATTAATAGAAAATGTGAGAGGTCTTTATCAATATTCTTTAATTGTGGACTTGACAATAGTTAGCCAGACTGCTCAATGTTTTTTTTTTTCTTCGCTATTTTAACTTGTTGGAAAGAGAAATGCCACTTATCTGCATGAGTAGCTTTGTGTTGGAATGTGTTAATTTTTTGTTTGTTTGTTTGTTCCTAAATGAGTTGTTTCTTGATTATGTGTTCCTCTTTATGCATTTGTCCTGGACTTTTACTTCCCTACCAGTGGAGTTCTTGTTTAATTGATTTTGTTGCTATGCTTGTTACAATGCCAAGTGCTGTAGGTATTTTTTACAGTATGGCTGTATTTGCTGTTCGAACGTGTTGAAAACAAAAGGTGCTAAATTTAAAGGTGGTTTTAAGTTCAACGTTTCCAGCGGACCTTAAAATGCACAAAGAAGAGCAGTTGCATAGTTTTGCAAAGGTTTACATAAAAAGTGTTGTTTTTTTTTTCTTCTGTACCACAGTTAATATAATAAATCTTGAAAAATGAGTGTGGATTCATCCTTAATAAGCTTTTTAATTTAGGTTTAAGTAGGATTGAAAAAGACATTGAAAAGCAGATTACAGAAATTGCGTTTAATTATAAATAATGCAACAAGTTTGGTAACAGAACAGCCGAACATTATTCACTTTGAGCAAAGATGTTTAAAGACAGATGCTTGGATTTAGTTTTTGATTTCTTCTCATTTATATTTATTTTAATCAGAATTTATATAACACCACTTAAAAGTGCAATATCTGTGCATAACTGTGTTTTAAATATAGCTGTGACCAGGAAATAATGTTGCCTTCTCTTGCAGTCGGAAAGATGAACATTTTGTAGCGCAAATTGTACCTCTACGTTACCAATTCTAGTTATCCGATTTTACGCATTATATCAATCAATCAATCAATCAAATTTTATTTGTATAGCACATTTCAGCAGCAAGGCATTTCAAGGTGCTTTACATAATTAAAAAAACAAAATAAAAACAGCATGTGACAATAAATAAACAGTAAGAAAGAGACAAACATCAAAAACCCGCACTCTAACCCTAATTTAGCCATAAGCAACTCTACATTTATCAAACAGTAAGTGTTGAAAAAAAGTTCTTCATACAGAAGTTGAAGCCGTGAATATACTGGTGACAATTCAAAGAAAATGAAAAGTAGATAAATTTTTGTACTTTTCTGTCGCAGCTGCGCAATGCACCTAAATGCTGCGCTATTTTACAAGTTAAATTATTACTGTTGAAGCAAAAAGATATATCGCCGAAATATATAAGTTATAAAGTTTATCCGTTAAAGGAAAAAGTATTTTAATAAATGAGCTCAAGCACAAATTTACGTCAGTAACGTAGTCTTTGAATGCAGCATCAGTTTGCCCAGCTACAGATTCGCGATGAGATCATCAGTCACGTGGTTTGAACTCCGCCTTGTGATTGGCTGCGTCAAACCGGAGTAGTTGTTGTTGTTGTGAATCAGGAAGCTGTCCTTCTTAAATTGGGCGTGTGATATCACGTTAACAGAAAATTTAATTTCTGTTTGGTATTTCCCTGGACTCTTTAAGCGGTATTTCACTTTGGAAACACGAGTCAACAAACAGCTTTCTCAACAAACAAGAGAAGACACCCGTAAGTTTTTGCTTTCTGTGACTTTCTTTGTTTCTTTTAAGTCCGGGTGGGTGAACTTGTCGACATGTCTTAATTACCTGAGTGGTATCTTTTGACGCACCTAAACTGTAAGTTTATCTTTCACCACCAGTCTTTAAATAAATAATAGGCTATTTAAAAAGGTAACCGAGTTTACACTAGTTGGTACGTACTAGAATAGGTTATATTAAAATAACTGAACTTTTGCTTCTCTGACCAGCTGATAAGACCAGCTGTATTTTCGCTTTTGGTATCGGTTCCCGTTCCTGTTCACCTCTGCTGCTATCTATATGATAGCTCTGTATCCACATAGATGTGTTTGTGTTGGGTTTGTCTATGAATTAGGCAAATATCAGCTGCTTTCAGCATTAAAGAATAGAATAATCATTTTCAATTCATTGTTTAATGGGAAAAAATCCCCACTCGTGAATTCCCAATACAACTTTTTGCTCAAACCTTGTTGCCAAAATCGTTTTTTGACCCATAAGGTCTACAAATCAGAACATGTAGATTATGTGTGGAATGCCTTAGACCCTGACTTTGCCATGGGCTGGGTGCTGACATTAAATATGCATTTATTTACCCTTATTCAGACAACCACATAGTCTTTTTTTTGTCTAAATGTAGCTAATTGTGCCTATTCTGAGTCTTGACAGGTGCAAACACACTCCGAATCTAACAGTCGTGGCATTAAAATTTTAAATTTGATGGCAGCAACACATTTAAAAAGTGTTGGGACGGGGCAACAGAAGGCTATAAAAGTCAATGGTATGAATTAGAAAATAGCTGGAGGAGCATTTTCTAACAAATGAGGTTAATTGGCAACAGGTCAGTAAGAGGACTGGGTATAAAAAGAGCATTTTAGAAAGGGTTAACCTCTCATAAACCAGTTTGTGAAAATCTGTGTCTGAAAATAGTAAAAACAATTTCAGAATAATGTTCCTTAATGGTAAATTTGGAAGACTTTGAGTATCCATCCACAGTTCATAATATCATCAAACGATTTTAAGAATCTGATGAGAAGGCTAAGCCTCAGTAGTCCCTCAAATTTAAATTTAAATTATTTTTGGAAACCATGAATGCCACATCCTCCATACTAAAGAGGACAGGGACCATCCGGCCTGTTATCAGCGCACAGTTCAAAAGCCTGCCTCTATGATGGTATGGGGGTGCATTAGTGCTTATGGCATGGGGCGCTTACACCTCTAGAAAGGCACCATCAATGCAGAAAAGTGTATGCGCAAAAGGTTTTAGCACATAAAGGCTTTAGAACAACATGTCCTCCCATCCAGCAAGAAAGAGCCAGGGCTGCCGAACAGCAAAAATCCTCCATCAGACAAGAATGGGACAACTTTCCCTCCAAAACCTCCAACAGCTGCTTGCCTCAGTTTCAACATGTTCTGTTATGAATAAAATACGGGTTTATGAGATTTGCAAATCATCACTTTTTTTTTTTTTTACATTTTACACAACATTTCAACTTTTATTTGGAATTAGGGCTGCAGATTTGCACAACAAAAAGAGTCTAATTGCCGATCTTTTAGTGAAGTTCTATGCATCGTCTTCACAAATTTTCAGCTCCTGCATGGTCAGCGACTTGTGCAGAGATGGTGCTGGAGGAACGGGCGCGGAGCTCCCTGCTGCGCCTTCGAAACAAACTGGAGCAGGACATCAAGCCCCCCTGTCTCATGGACCACATGATCACTGATGGCGCTATGACTGGGGACGAAGAGGAGAAGATCATGACTCAAGTGAGCTCGAGCGGCGAGAAATGAATCAGCCCTTTTGTTCAACACTGCTGTGTTCTGTCTTGATTATTTTTATCCTACCTGCTATAGAATTTTGAGTTTAGCCTTTTTAGATTTACATTTATTAATCTCGGTTTAGATAATTTGATATTCAGATTCAGCTTGGGTAACTAGTACTACACCTCATACAAGGCCGTCAAAAAATAAAAAACTTTTCAGTTAAAAGCACGATTCACATATCTTATTTTTTTTTCCTCCAGCCCAACAGGAAGGATCAGGCTGCAGCCCTGCTCAATCTCCTGCTGAGAAAGGACAATTGTTCCTACATTTCTTTCTACAATGCACTGGTTAAAGAGGGATATAATGATTTGGCCTGTCTGCTGCGTGCCGATCTACCACACGTGTCATCTGAGGTGCATAATGGCTCTTCTGGCCACTCTACGTCTTATGGTGAGAAGTGGGAAGTTGTTTTTTGGGAAAGTGACGGTTTGTGTCATTTTGCTTTCATAGTGTGGGAGTGGAGCAGTGGTAAAACCAAGATGTGCTTGCTGTTTTTAAATGTTGATTTTTCAGGATAACGTTTTGTACATTCACAATTCAAATGCTTACACAGCCTAAACATTAATCCCCCTTCTGGTTGATCCAACAGTTCAGGCGATGCTAAGTGAAGGCGGTGTACCACAAAGGCCTGTTGTGTTTGTCAGCAGACAAGAGCTGATAAATCAGGTTCGGCTGAAGCTTTATCAACTCCAGAACGACTCTGGCTGGGTTACAATCTATGGCATGGCTGGTTCGGGCAAGTCTGTGCTTGCTTCTGAGGCTGTTAGACACCCCCAACTCATTAAAGGTGAACATCTGAATGAGGAAAAAATGTAGTACATTACATGAATACATGAATCCCTTTTGTGCTTTGTTATGCAGCATTTTTTATTCTGCTTGAAGAACCAAGTAAAACACTGTGACAGCATGTGTTTGAAAGCAGTTCCAAAATAAACATTATGTAACAGTTTTGATAGTTTCTCAACTCTCTCCCTCTCCTGCACACAGAGTGTTTTCCTGGAGGGATCCATTGGCTGTCTGTCGGTCAGCTGGACAAACCAGACCTGCTGGTAAAGATCCAGTCTCTGTGTTTTCGTCTGGATCAGAGCCTGGATGAAAAGTCACTCCCCCCCAACTCCCTGGATTTAGCCAAGGAGCGCCTGCGCTTCCTCATGTTGCGCAAATATCCGAGGTTAGCCGGTTATTATCGTTGTTTTGTTTTATGCTCCTGTCTCTTCAGGATCTAAAATAGTTATGGAGAAATATTCTTGTGGATTTTATTTGGGGGAATCAAAAGGAAGTTCTTCATGTCTAATGTGGTAAATTAATTCATAACTTATGTAAGTTTTGCACTGAGTAACACACAGTAACTGAGTTTGGCGTCTTAAAAGCTGTGGAAATTGCTGACTGGATTCTTTTTTTTTTTTTCTCCAGTAATATGCGAGTTAGTTTAAATCCTTTTTTTATTATGTTTTTTTTTTTTAATTTAGCATGTAGGCCCTCATTTTCCTTCATGCTTTTGGAGGACAGATTGAGCTAAAACGAGCCAAAACATTCCTGGTTAGCAGCTAATCGGTTCTCCAAAAGCATGATACGAAGAGTGATTAAATATTTCCATAAATGAAACAATACTCAGTCTTTTTATTGTTTAGAATAAAAGGAAATATCCAAGATTGACGCGTTTTTCTTTCTGCTAATTACTGATTTTCTAGTTGCTGAAGTAAAATGTGTTTCCTTGTCGTGTTTTGGGATTTTTTTTTTCTAGATCCTTACTAATTCTTGACGATATCTGGGACAGCTCGGTGCTGAAGGTGTTTGATGTACAATGTCGGGTTCTTCTGACCACTAGAAACAGAAGCATCGCTGATTCTGTCGGTGGTAAGTGATCTGCTGTGACTTATAAAAACTGTTCAAAAAAAAAAAGAAAAATACATCTTATGTGTAGTTTTATGTTTTAGGCGTCAAACACGAGGTGGAAGTAGAAAGTGGTTTGGATGAGAAAAAGGCCCTGGAGATCTTGGCTCTGTACACTGAAAAAAAACCTCAGACTCTACCCGAGGAGGCTCGTGATATTGTTAGAGAATGTAAAGGTCTGTAATAAATCATGTAAAATTACTTTACTTTACTTGCTATTTTATTGAAGTCTAAATGAAGAAAAAAGCATTAAAGCCTTTACAGTTTTAACTAAGAAATTGTCTGTTTTTGTCTTTTAAACCGCTTCAAATCCAGTGTTTTTTGGGGTTGCACATTTTGTTTTTAATCCATATATTTTCTCTTTCTCCATTCCTGGTCAGGCTCTCCTCTGGTGGTGTCTCTAGTCGGTGCCCTGCTGAAAGAGAAACCCAATCGTTGGCTTTATTACCTCCGCCAGCTGCAGCAGAAGAAGTTTAAGCGCATCAGGAAGTCGTCCTCTTACGATTACGAGGCCTTGGATGAGGCCATGGCTGCGAGCATCGAGGTTCTGCCCGAGGACCATCAGAATCTCTACAAAGACTTTACCGTGTTGGAAAAGGACGTCAAGATCCCTGCTAAGGTTTAGCTGCACGAAACCCGATACTTTTACCATGTGTTTGATTTTTATGAACGTTTCACTTGTAATTTGTCCTTGTAAGAATGTCAAATCTCACATTAATAGCTACTGATTGACTTGTAGTTTAAATTTATTTATTCTGCTAATGTCACTTGTACAGGACTTCACCTACTAGAAAACAGTGCAATATTTGGATAAAAATGACGCCGTATTACACAATGTCCTCTTCCCTAGGTGCTGTCTATTTTGTGGGATCTGGAGCCAGAGGAAGTGGAGGACATTCTCCAGGAGTTCGTCAACAGATCTCTGCTTTTTGTCGACATTCACAGCAAACCGCATTTGTATTACCTTCATGACCTCCAGCTGGACTTTTTGGTGGAGCAGAATCGAGATCAGATTGAGGTTAGCTTGCCTTTTACATTTTAGAGCTGTCAGAGGCCATGTTAGCTTGTTTGCTGAAGCAGTCGTTTCAGCACTTACAGTCGGACAAATGTAGCTTTAATTAAAACGTGCTGATTAAACCACTCGTTCGTGCTGCTGCTTTACTATAATATATGCAGTGTATATATGTGTGTGTTTTGTGTTCAGAGCCTTCACGCTAAGGTGGTGCATCAGTACCAGAATCATTACAGAGACGGTCCTCCCACCTCAGGAGACGAGGAATGCCACTATTGGATCCGATTTTTGACCTACCACATGGCCAAAGCCAACCTCTCTCTGGTGAAACACGCCTCCCTTTTATTTTTAATTTGAGAGAACACTCACGCTGTTCTTTTAGCTTGTGTGATCCAGTTGGTGTCCATAAATTTAGCTGTGCATTTCTATTTGTCGATGTGTTTTGGGGTTTTTTTTGCGTCAGAGATGACTGGTTACACTTCCAGTTAGTTTTATGTTTGACTTTTGTGCACAACGTCTCTCTCTGGTTTAGGAGCTCTACTCGCTCATGTTTTCACTCGACTGGGTCAGCGTCAAGGCCCGGATAATGGGTCCAGCGCTCCTCATCAATGACTACGTGGAGCATGGGTCCATTCTTGATAAAGAGGTCGGTAAACGCAAGTCGTCTTGTGAAATAAAGAAAATTTGTCTGCTGCGTGCACGTTAACTTCAACGATAAATGTGCAGGAGGTGAAAGTGCCGCTCTTTGTCCTTCATTAAATGTGGACTTTGCTCATGGATGACGGGAAATACAGGTTAACAGGTTCTGCTGTCTTTCTTGCACAAGACTCATCAGTGTCAGCAGTTTTACAAAGCAGAACCCTCTTTTCTCTTTCCCCAAGTCATATCTGATCATCTCCCTCACATTTAGTCTCTGTGCTCTGGCTTCTCTCATTTCCTTTTCAGTTTATCCCATCCAAAATTGGCAAATTTATTATTTAGCAAATGTAAGCACAGATTGATGTATGTGGAAAATGTGCATAAATGGAATCTGTACTTGCAATCTGTGTAAAAAATCACATATTTAAATGATGAAACGCTCTCCATTTGAGTACTCTGCCTGCAGAAGGCTGATGTTTGTCTGCGTTTGTCTCTGTCCTCCCAGAACAGTGAGGTTCGCAGTCAGTTCCAGGAGTTTTTGTCTCTGAGCGCCCACCACCTGGAGCAGCGTCCTTTCCCCGATGTCATTCAGCTCGCTCTGTCTCTGCCACACACCTCCGAGGTCTACAGACAGGCCCGACAGCAGGCCCAGAACCGGGCCAAGAATGGAAAACTCTACTTTGACTTGGTGTAGGAAAACAAGCTTTTATATTTGGTGGTCCTAAAACGTAAAAGCAAACAAGTTGGTCAAACTTTTTTTTGCATCAAAGCAGAACAAGCATTTTTCTTTTTCCTTCCTTCTTTTCTTCTAGCTAGTATGTATAAAACTGAAACTCTGATACAAGCTGGCTAAAAGTAATATCTGATGTAAAAAAAAAAAAATGGTTCCTTTTTTTTTTTTTAATCTCTGAAACTATCCTCGATATTTTAACAATTTTTCTTATCCATTGGCAGACAGCTAATGGTGCATATAGGACCCCAAAAAGCTTTGTTTGACATATTTCTGTGTGTTTTTTGTTTGTTTTTAATACAGAAACAAGAGCAGTGTAGAGAATCTGTCTCGTTTAGTGATCCATCCCCGCCAGGGCTCCATCTACTCCGCCTGCTTCTCCCACGATGGAACCAAAGTCGCCTCTTGTGGAGCTAGCAAGATGCTAAAGGTACTTGGTGATAAGGTGTACTTTTTTCTGTTTAAATATATAAAAAAACAAAGAGTTTACATTAAACCTGAATGCTTTCAAATATAAACAATGAACAGTAATTACATCTAGTTAGATGGATATAAAACATGTTTTTTCTCATCCTGTCATTTTTTTTATTATCAATTTAAACTTGTTGCTATTCTCTCATAGAAACGAGCAAGGTTTTCAACCAAAAAATGTAAAAAGAATTATTAAAGCTCCGAAAAGTCAGTCATTATTTGCTAAGTTGAGGTTTTTGGGTTGTTTTGGCTCTCACGTTCAAAAACCATTAATTGGCAGTTGGTTTTACTTTTTTTTTTTTTTTTTTTTTTTTTTTTTTTTTAACGTTGCTGTCATTATACCTGTGTGCTTAGGTGTTTAAAAGTACCTCAGGTGAGAGACTTGCAGAAATCCTGGCCCATGATGAAGAGGTGCTCTGCTGTGCCTTCTCCTCTGATGACGGTCTCCTAGCGACCTGCTCGAGCGACAGGAAGGTCAAGGTGAGTCGTGCGCCAACTCTTTGTCGCCGAAACAAATGCTAACACAAACGGAAACATATTAAATCCCACTGTTTGTTTTGTTTTTTATGATAAAATGAGTATATCTGTTTCAGGTGTGGAGCGCAGAACAAGGGAAGCTGCTGAAGGCCTTTCCGGAGGAGCACGAGGAGCAGATCAACCACTGTGAGTTCACCAACACAACACGGCTCCTCCTCCTGGCCACCTGCTCCAACGATGAAATGAACAATGTCAAGGTAGTTCATTTTTTGGGTTTGTTTTTAAGTATTACAGTTATTATCCAATGTTGTACTTTCTTACATTTCTTTTCCTGTTGTGTATCACTCTTTGTATTTTCTTTTTTTTCCATAGTTGTGGAATATCAACAAGCCAGGATCCCAGAACACCTTGTTTGGCCACTTTAAGCCGGTGAAGCACTGCTGTTTCTCCCCCGATGATAGTTATTTGTCCACTTCGTCCAACGACGGTACTGTTAAGGTGACTGCTGTTTAACAACTTATTAAGCTTTATATGAGCTGTATGATTTGAAATACTTGCTGTTGTGTTGTCATTACCTAACAAAATAATCCTTTTGTCCAGCACATCACCCCCAGTATATATTCAAACTAGCATTCCTTGAAGGAATGCATATCGCCCACCGCTTTATATCATAGAGTGTTAGGCTAAGATCATCTCATGTTGAGAAATGGTGGCGTTGTAGCCGTTTTGGTCAACCCTTGAAAATAACATTATGTCAAATCTCATGCGATATTTCGTGATCTTGCAAGATGTGTTAGTGCTCATAATATATTGTAAATTACTCTCAGGTATAACCACACCATCACATCATTTTATTCTGTAAAATAAACTGTTATAATTATTTTAGTGTTTTCTAAGGCTGTGACAGCCATCTTGAATTGGATTTACTCCAAAGGTGGAAGATGTGCAATACATATATCATGCATTATTTTCTACAGTTTTCATCAAAATTCTTCCAGTGGTTCATGAGATAATTTGGAAACGCACCCACAGGCGTGGGCAAAAACATTATCGTCCACCTTCGCCTTTCGGCGGCGGGTGTTAATTGTTAATATACGGTAATATAACAAAGTTTGTTGTTGCGTTAAAATTGCATGACTTTTAGAACCCTGTTCTGCGCTGACGTCCTCTCTGAATGTTTTCATGCAGCTGTTTCAGGTCCCGTCTGCCAACGAGTGGAAGACGATCAAAGTGAAGGACATGATCTCTGACTGCGACAATGAAGAGGTCTTCGTCAAGTGCAGCACCTGGACCAGTGACTGCAAACGCATCATTTGTGCCACCATACATGGTGTTTTGGTGAGGATTAAGAAGGGAAATTGAAAGTCTTGGATATGTGAAAGCTTTTATTCAGCAGTGTTGCATTCTGTTGTGTGACGTCATCCACTTTGCCCTCCTTGCCCTTGTTCGTCACTTCGCTGAAGAAAGCAGGAAAGGGAGTATGTTTTCTAGAATGTCTAAAGCATGTGTGTTTTGGATGTGAATGTGGCGCACCTCCTCTCTTGAGCTACCCAAAATCAGATATTCTTGTCCTGTAATCAGTCTGGGCCCTCCACATTTTCATTCTGGGAATCAACCCAGCACTGCAGAGATGCCTCAGCTTCTTTCTTTGGCTTTCAGGAAGAAGGAAAAATATTTTACCCGAGAACTTTCTTATTGAGGCTAAATGCGGTTGCAGCTTTTTCCCTCCGCCGAGGAGGATATGTTTTAGGTAGCGTCCGTCCATCTGTCCGTCTGTAATTTTGGTGGTGATCCGGTCAAAGGTCAAGGTCACAGATCAGCCCGTGGTCTGACTCTGCAGCTCAATAACAGGAATGTTGAACTCCACAGGTGGACACCTCATAGGTCAAGGGTGATCACAATTGATTTCAAGGTCATTGGGTCAAAGGTCAGCATCACAGTTGACCCAGTGCTCTAACTGTGCAACAGTGTAATGTAGGAATGTCCAACTGCACAGCTGGACACCTCATGGGTCAAAGATGATGCCTGTTCATTTCATGGTTCATGGGGTCAAAGGTCACAGGTTAAAAACTACATGAGACCCTTTTGTTTCCTCAGCCAAGGAAGTTCTGTTTTGGCTGTGTCCATTGGTTTTTCTGTCTGTTAGCAAAGATCAGGTAAAAGCTAACAAACAGATTTGGATGAAATGTTCAGGAAATGTTGGGGTTGTCACAAAAAACAATGGATTAAATTTTGGTTCTGACCCAGATTATGATCCGGATCGCACTATTTTTAATCACTCCGTGGTCTCGGTGGAAGTTTCTCTCCGAGTGCTTCTAGTTCAGTATGTTTTGTCTGAACGTAGAGGCAGATTAGACTCTGATGTGTTGTTGTTTTGCAGGTATTTGATGTTGAGACAACTGACCTGCTGTTGGAGATAAAGACCAATCGTCTTGGCACAGTGCAATACTGTCACGCCTGTCCTACCAGTAACCTGCTGGCAATAGCATTCTCAAACTACACTGTGGAGGTATAACACTATTCATCCAGTTATGAGGAGTTTTAAAGTGTGTAAAAAGACACGTCCTTTTGAATCCCAAAGTAACACTGTGTGTCTTTTAGCTGTGGGATCTCGAAGAGAATAAGAAACGGGCCGACTGTAGCGGCCACCTGAGCTGGGTTCAGCGTGTGCAGTTTTCTTACGACGGCTCACAGCTGCTCTCCTGCTCAGACGACCAGACTGTCAGGGTAAGTGCCTACATTCTGTTACCGGCTTGTAGAAACGCTTCCAAAAACCAAATCAAACTGGCCTCGGTATTGAACATCACAAGTTAACTAATTGCGCTTTGCTTCCAATTTCCCAAAGGCTACTTTTCATCGCCTAATGAGGAATGCTCAGAAATAATGGGAGCCCAAAGAAAATTAAAACAAGCTTTATTATATAGGAATGAAATCAGTGTACATGAACTAATTAACAGTCTAGTTTTATGTGATTTATATGGTTGTTTTTTTTTTTTTCAAAACACAACTTAATATTAATGTAATGATTTGAACAATTTCCATTGTTGTCACTAGTTAGAACTTTATTTTATCTGTTTTGTTTTTTGTTTTGAATTACAATTGGACCATGCCTTTCACAGCGTTGCACTGGAAATTGTCTGAAACTTATTTAAAGTAAAACGACAACAAAAATCAGCTTTGTCAGACCAACATAATGCAAGTTTTAAAATAAGCCTGTCAGTTAGAAGTTAGAAACAGAAGATAAAATCTAAAACCTAATATATTATGAGTTATTAACACAAATAAACGATAAATTGCTTACAATACAAAAAAATACTAAACCTGACCTGAAACCTTATTTCTTTGACTTTTAGGAAATGTAATGATGATTAAATTCTGGTGAAAAACAAGTATTTTAGGAGAAGGAACGTGTGGTAAATGAAGTTAAATGTATGTGCTTTTGTTTTCTAACTGTTTAGTTGTGTTTTTATCTTGTTTTGTAGTTATGGGAAACAAAGAAGGTCCACACATCTTCAGCCATCTGCCTGAAGAGAGATTCAGACGTTGTCTTTAACGGCGAGGAAGTGATCGTGTCGGCTGCAGACAACTGCAACAGACTGCAGGTACGCGGTAGGGTCAAAACCCTTCCTGTTTGTTTAAAGAAGGAATATAAAGTTGGAACGTTCTCGTTTCCAAGTGCAAACACACCGTGGTGCGCATTTGTTCGCTTGTTATTAAAATGATCGGGTGTGTGTGTTTGTGTCAGGTGCGTGACGGCAGAACGGGATCGGTGCTGTTCCAGTCGGAGGAGACGTCGTCCAGGATCCGATGTACCTGTCTGAGCAGGGAGCCGTCTGCTGTGGGTCTGGGCCAGGAGAACGGCAGTGTGCGGGTAAACACACACACACACACACGAAGTACATGGCACGGCAGTAGACACTTATTCAAATCTGACCAAAATTAGTTATTGAATTAATCCCTTTTCATGGAACACAGCAGGCGTGGCCGGTCCATGATCATCCGCCCCACAAAGTAGTTCCTCCTAATAAACAATGTGAATGACTTAATTTCTTAGCTTTCTGTGTATTGTTTTGGTCTGAGTGTTTTTCAGCTTTTTTGACAATTTTAAAAACATTTTATTGTGGTTCATTCTCAGATTTTTGACTTATTTGCAGTTAGACGGCGGTACAGGTCTCAGACCTTGTTCATCAGTAGATTTAACATGTTGATTTAACAGAAATGTGACACAAATTGTAACATTTGTATGGTCATTGATTCAGCCCCACTAAAATTTATGCTCAGGAGCCACTACTGGAATACTTTACTGTATTTAAACTGTTGTAAGGTTAAATGTTGTCTCAGCTTTTTCCTAATATCAGATTTATTTGAACAAAAAAAAAAGAATTAAAAACAATTTATTCCTAATTTGTTGTAAGAGAGAGATTGTCCTGATGTGGTATTGCAGTTAAAGTTGATCAGCTTGCTCCTACCTCGTGTATACCAGATGAACGTTAGCAGAACTCACTTGGATATCTGAGTCTGTGTGAATAAGCAGAACAAACACAGTTTTTAGTTTCAGGAAATGGTTTGCATCTTTCCAAAGAAGGAGGCTCAAATTACAAGAGCTATTTTAAAATTTGCCTCGGTTGTGTGTGTAGGTATGTAAGCACGCTAATTCCTGTCAGTATATGGAATTAGAAATCATTATTGTTTTTTTTTTTGTTGTTGTTTTTGTTTTTTAATCTCACGTCAGCAGAGTCCCTTCTCTTGTCTGTCCTGTCAGGTGTACATCAGGTCAGCCACGACAAAGCTTACATCTCTTTTTCTTTTCACTTACCCCAATTTTCTCTCTCTCTGCTGTTGATTTGTATTCCCAACACTCCTCACTCGCTCTGATTTGATATCTCACTTCGCATATTGGACTATTTCCTCTCTTTTGTTTCGTTTTTTTCCTCTCCCCCTTTGTTCCGCACACCTCCTTGTTCTCCTCGCTCCGCTGCAGTTCGTCTCTGTGATAAATCGTTGTACATAGAGAATGAGACCCTAAAGTGCTTTGTGGCAGCTGTGTGTGTGTGTGTGATGTCTTTGTGTGTTGTATGTTAGGGCAGCCCACGATGTGTGTTTTTAAAACTCCATTATCAAGCGCAGTCCCCTGACACACGAGTGGCCAGGCCAGAGTCCTCCAGCAGAGAGCGGCTAATTAATTAAAAGGTTCTGCACCACTAATGAATACAACTTGCTGATTTTAATTATAGCTCCGCACCTCATCCTGACCCCAGAGATAAGTGATGGACGGATTAACGGGACGGGAGCACAGGTGGTTTAAGGTCTTGAACTAGAAGATTTTAGAGAAAAAGAAGGATCAGTTTCTGGAAGAGCTGTTTAAGGATTCTCACCTGGAAATCCCAGCTCTGCTCTAAATTTCAGTGACCTAAAATTGAAAATGAGTCTCTTTTTTTTTTATATGGAAAATGCGTTCGGTTACAGTTTCACTATGAGAACTGATCGTTTTACAAGAATAAATCAATGTCTTCAGCATAAGCTGGTGTATCAGACTCCAGTTTCTATAAACTTTGTCTTTTGAAATACATTAAGCATTGGTGCAAATAAACACCCCTCTTTAAATTTACATAATAAAAACACAACATTGCACAAAAAGCTCAAAGGTTTGGGAACCATGACCATTTTGGCTCAGGTGTTTTTGCGTGATACCCAGCTTTGTTTCGGACTTTTTCGAGCGTCCCTAAATTCTGTGGCATTGGGATTTTACATTCACATATTGATGCAAAGTAATTTGTCAGAGCATAGAGAAAAGTGGAAGAGCTGGAACTGAACTCCAGCCAAGTTTGGTTGGTAATTTTTAATGCTCTTCAGCATTTATGAACATTGACGTTGAAGCGTTTGGTTTTCTTGATTTTAATTTGTGTGTGCTTCTTTTAGTCTGTAATGAACTGTTGTTTTGTTTTAGATCAAATGTCACCCTTTCCGTGATTTATTTTCCCTTCTATAAAATTTACAGCTGAATGTGTTCCTATCAACTATATTTGGACTTCATTCATTTCTTTATTTCTTGCTTTTCTCCCCTGCACTAACACCAGGTGGCGCCCTGTGACAAACTCAGGACAGCAGATTATTGCAGTTTGTCCATTTTTTTTCTCCCCTCCCTCCTCCATGTTGACTTGTATGTAATCAGTGTACTGGAGGAAAAACAATCATAATGATTCAGGGATGGTCTGATTTAATGGTTTTGTTTTACTGATGTGAAAAGTTGACAGATTCTTGAAGAAAATGTGCATCAGAGAACCAAAAGTCCCTGGTGTGTGTGTTTAATGACTGAAAGAGCATTGTTAGTGTTTGTGTGTTGTGCGGCAGGTGTCAGGGCTGACAGCTAGTCAGGTGCTAAGGACGGTTGGCTGCAGGATCCGTCGCCTGCTGACCCCCTGCAGGGGGCTGGTGCTGGCAGTCGCTCAGCGCTCAGGCAGCGTGAAGGTAGCGTACGGTGGAGACGGTGTCGAACTGTTTGCATTTCAGAGCGTTCAAGAATCACTAATTGTTTGCTCCTGTGTGAGTTTTTTTATTTGCCTGTTTAAAATGTTTCGAGTTAATTGGAACAAGTTGACTGTGTGCTGAAGTTATCAAATCGTGCGGAATCAGCCTCCTCACTGGCCTTCGTTTGTCTTTTATTCTTTATTCCCCTGACTTCAAAATATTTTTCGCAATGATTCAACGATTTGCTTATTCCCTCTGCGGCGCTTTTTTTTTTTTTTTTTTAAGCGCTCCGCGTCTTTTACTTTTTAAATGAGCACAAAACCTTGAACCCTATGTTTAAAACTCTCCGAGACGTCCTCACACGGTCTTTTGAAACTTGTGTTTGCGCATGTGAAGCTTGACAATCGCGGCTGGCATGTCCTTGGGCTTGTTCCTGCACAAACATTTCAGCCCTCTCGTCTGAATACTTTACTGTCAGCCGAGAGTTGCTGGTCTTCCAGTTAATTTGTTCCTTTATAGACAGGCTCATATTTATTTAAAAAGGGGACAATGCACTTTAATCAACAGTTAGACAAGTTAAAAGTGAAAGAACCTGAGTTAGTGAAAGGTAGTTTTCATTATAAGTCATGAAATCATTTTGTTACTTTAAGTAATTTTGTCTAAATTTGGGCATTTTAGGATATGTATTGGTTGGTTAAAGGTCCAGTTAGTGTGGAGAAGATTTTTGACTAAGTTATAGCCATCAATCAACCTCAAAACTGGATCATTTCTATATAAAAAGGTCTGTTGTTTTTGGAGTCTGTGTGCTGAAACTAACCAAAGGTGCTTGTCAGCATGGAGTTTTGTTCTGAAGTAGCGTTCTAATCAGATCCTTGTTCATAGGAGCTCTTTGTGAAAAGCTCTAACCTTGTCCAGACGTCTACGTGCTTTTTAGAAATTTGCGTCAACAGGCAAACCAACAATTTTTTAAGTTACTTCTTACCAGACATAACTCTGTTTATGTAATTACGTGCTCTGGCTGCTATGATTAGAGGCTCTGTGAGAAAACCTTGCTGTCGTCTTCATCTTTGTTGTTCATAATCACAAGAGCGGCCTGCAAGGACAAACAGATGGCGTTTCTTTCCTTCATGAAATAAAACTTCAGTCCTTTTCTTGCCGTCACGAATTCCCCGCTTTTCTTTCCTATTTGCGCACACCGTATGTGCTAATGTAAAACATTTGATGGTTAAACATCTACACGGATGCAGCAGTCGGCTGAAGCAGACTTGCCAAAGCTCTTTCAGGTTTTGGTCACAAACATGATTGTCATGATGCCACTGTAGCGATCCTCTTTAACTGTGGCTTAAAATATGTCATGTTTCAGTTAAGAGAACAGATAGCTCAGAAGAAAACGTCGTTCTAACAGCCATTCTGCTGGTGTGCCTATAATTTCCTTGTTTATGTTGAGATTAGTTAAAGCTCGAAGTCGATTCCAGGCTGTAATATTGCAGAATCTCCTAAAGTCCATCTCTCCATCTTTGTCTCTTTACCTGTTTGTTCCTGTTCACGTCATTTAGCCAAAGGCAGGGTACACCCTGAACAGGTTGCCACATCTCCCAAAGTCAACTTTAAATATTTTGAGAAGTTCCCACCTCAGGAAGTTGTTAGAACACTGTACTTTAGCTGAAGCAAGTGACTTTCCTAGAGCTGCATTCTTTGTTTTTGGTCTCCTGCAGTAACACCTGCAGGGCTGTCAGACAGTCCTTTGTGATTCTGACTAGACTGAACTATCGTTGCACTCAAAGCTCTTTTTGTTTTGTTTTTAAACTCATCAGTTTACTTGTGGCACTTTGCCTCAGTGCTTCTCAAACGCCTCCTTTGTATGTCTTTGCTGTTTCCCTACGTATTTTTTTGCTGCAGCTGATGTTCATTTTGCTGTTTTTTTTGTCTCGTCCGTCCAGGTCCTGGAGGTGCCCTCCGGTAAGCTTTTAGCCACCCTTCTGGGGCACACTAAGACTGTGCTTCACTGCCAGTTCTGCCAGAGTGGCCAAACGCTCATCACATCCTCTGAGGACACCACCATCAGGGTAGGTTCAGCTACTTTCCTCAGCTTCTCGCTCCCTTTCTTTTCCTTTTTATACTTCTCGTGTTTGTTTCTGCTTGTTTATTGCTTCACCTTTTCTCATTCATCATTCTGTTCCTCATCCATCCTTCACCTTCTCCTCCTCCTCCCTATTTATTGGCATTCCTTTCTACTCCTCCCCCCCACCTTAGTTCCCATTTTTCTTCTCGGTTATTGATTATTGTTCTCCCTCCATCCGATCCTTCACCTTGAGTAAAAATACTAGCTGTAGTGAATCATTCATCCTCAGTGTTTTGGGTCTCTGCGGTGCCCGCCCCTTCCCCTACCTGTTAAACTTGACCAGCTTCTCTGTTGGCCTCTTCACCCCTCCACACTTCATCCCTCTTTTCTGCCCCCCCTCTCTTTTTGCCTCTGGCTACACCGCTCTCAATAGCTCTTTATCTCCCTCCTGCTCCTGTGTTGACCACATGCAACTGTTTGTGTGTGTGAATGGTGAATGTGTGTGTACATCAGGCTGTTACTCTCTGTCAACCCCCACCGTTTATGCTCTGTTGCTCACTTTTCCCTTTCCTCTGCTCCTCCCCCTCTCTCATCTCGTTCGCCTCCTCCTTCGTCTCCTCTTTTTGCCCACAGACCTGTCCACTGCGGCACCTCCTTCGCTCTCCTCTCCAACAGCAAAAGCTCCTCATTCCGTATTCATGTGGCTGCCGCCTGCAGCATCACTATTCTCACACCATTCCGCAGCTTATTCAGAAAATATTCAGATTCATGCTGTTTGACTTGCGCTTGCTAGGAAATGCGAGTGTGTATTTAGATGTTAATGCGAACGCAGAGTGAATAGAAAAGACACCGGTGTTGTTTGGTGATGGAGTTTTAACCTTCAGACCAAAGAGGGGAAAAGGATCAACATTGCACACTGGAACGATTTCACCGACACTGACCTAAAGATTCTGTGTGGTAGTAGCTGAGACTGATCCCCTGCAGATATTCTAACAGACTGAACCACTGATTGGATCTGAATAAAACTTTCAGAAAATAATCAGTGGATGTATACCTACAACTGACCAAAAATGGGGTCAATCCAATTCAAGATGGCTGCCACAGTTTATCAACATAATCCAAAACATAATCTAAAAAGCAGCCTTTTTGGTTAAAAATTATACCTAAAATGTAAAAATGTCTGTACAGAGAGCTACACTTCATCAAACATTAGTAAATATTTTGCTTTATTGTTGTGTAGACGAGTCAAAATTTCTTCTGTGACACTGAAAGTGTAACATTGATTCAAAGATACATAGAAGTGACTAAAATCTTCCTCATTTTTTTTTTGTAAAAAGTGGCTATTATTTTCCATCCTTTTATCCTTCAAAAGCTGAAAAGTGTTTGAAAAATTCTTACATTTTGGTATGTTTGTACACAATTTAAAAAAAAAAAAAGGCTCAGAAAAGCATTGCTACCACACATTGATGCATTGCTCCGATACGTGTTGTCATGACTGGGAATACTCTGCGGAGCGCACAGGAGGCAAAAAGCAAAAGTATGTTACAGAAATGCTGATATTTTATTTAAAGCACACTGAGAATTCCAGACAAGCATCACAAATGCCAGCTGTTTTTTTTTTTCCTGTTAATATGTTTAATAATTGTGCAATCATTCAAGAAAGCTTTCATTCTTAAGAAATATTTTCTTTTTATGAGGGAAAGTTTAAAAAAAAAAAAAAAAAGGTAATCAGGCCTTCAAATTAGGTAAATAAACCCTCAGAGGAGCTGCATAAAATGGACAAAACTGGGTCACACAACAGAATAGTCCCAAGCACAGCAGCAAATCTACAGCAGAAGGGCTGAGAAAGGAAAGAATTAGGTTGCTGAAACAGTCAAAGTGGAGACCTTGGCCTGACTGAAATGAATTTGAGAGTTGTGCATAAAGAAACGCCTGCAAACCTCAGCGAAACAAAGCAGCCGTGTTTGGAAGAATCGGTTCCCTCACAACAATCTGAGAAGCTGAAAAATGTCCAACAGGAGATAAATAAGAAGTTCTATAAACTTGGATTATGAGATATAAAGATGCAGATAAATTTATTTGCACACATTTGTTACAGAAAGAAAAACCCACAAAGGTCACTGAACTTGAAACTGACGAAAGTAGTAATAAGAAAAAAAATTACTGAAATTCAGTCATTGCTTCTGAATTTTGGCTTTATATTGATTAAAAAAAAAAAAGTTTGAAACTGGCCTTAACACAAAGGATGGTTCACCTAGAAACGATAATAATTTGACCTCGGGGACACGTTAAACTAAGGTGTGTCCTGTAGTGACAGGGTACAAGGAATTTGATCTATATCTGTACATAGTTTGTCACAGAATGCCTCTGTAATTTTGGTTTAATAAAAAAGAAAAATGACAGTGTAATGTGTCTTGGATTGTTGCTTATCTGTATGGGTATCCAAGTGGTGAACGGATCGTCCTCTCTGTTATCTCCTGTAGGTGTGGAAGTGGCAGTCAGGGGAGTGTAAAGTACTTCAGGGTCACAAGGAGCAAGTCAGATGCTTCTCTCTGCTCTCCGACTCAACAAATGACTCGAGACTACTGTCCTGGTCCTTTGATAGTACCGTGAAGGTGAAACTCAAACACACACACACTCTTGCCACATTTAACAGCAGCATAAAGTCAAACTGTAAATAATCTGCCGTCCTTTGCTCATCGTCAGGTGTGGGACATTGAGAGTGGAACAAAATTGCAGGACATCGAGGCTCATCAGGGAGCCATTCTGTCCTGTCACGTCTCGCCAGACAGATGTCTCTTTGCGACCACCTCTGCCGACAAGACCGCTAAGGTTTACTGCTGACACACACGCACACACACTTCCTCATGAGATGAGACATATCTGTTTGTACCTCCAGTAACAGCATGACCTATTACACACCAGCATCTTCCATCAGATCGTCCTAACTGTTCACTTACGGCAAATAAACAAGGATGTGTTGCTGTGTGTGTGATCTCTGAGGCTAAATGTTTGTCCGGTGTGGAGATGAGAGCCATTAGAGACGAGTATGCATCAGATGGCTGCAGGTCAGTCTGTCCTCCTCCATACTTTCCCAGTCTGAATGCATCTCGCAGTGCTGCAGGCCAACCCACTCAGCAGGTTGGCTGCCCCCAGCTGACCCACCTCCCTATCTGAATGCAGTGCCTGCCAGTTTACCAACACCGCTGCGTCTGACTTTGGCCTGACTTTGACTAAAAGGGCCTAGCGAGATGTGGCTTTCTGTAAATACAGTAGTTTCCAAATCACCATCTACAGAGACGTTCACTGCGCTGTGGACAGAAGGACGAGCCGAACTGTATTGCTCTTCGACACCAGGTTCTTTTCACCACCATCCCACAGTCTCCAACAGTTATGCAACCGTTGAGAACTATTTTTGTTCCAGATTAAAAGAAACAACAACAACTCAAAGCCAATCTAGCTGGCATTTGTTAAATTACTTGATCGAGAGCCCCTGCTACCAAGTTTCACACAGAAACTCGAACGTGGTTGCCAACCACCTCGGTGAATGTGTGTTTTATGAATTTGGCAAAGATCATAATTGAGGTGTGTGTGTGTGTGTGTTACTCAGGCTGGTCAGCAGCCAATCACATTGTCCTTGGTCTCCAGACTGACTTAGGCCCTTTCTGCCTAAAAAAAAATAAAACATAAATCATCAAAGTCCCTGGTTTCCATCTATCTGGAGGTCAAAATTTTTTTTTAGCAATGAGTGGCTTTGAGTGGCGACACAAAAAAGAGTGCTTTGTTCTGTTCTTTTTTATTTTTTTTTTTCGTTTTGCCTGACCTTCAGATAAAGAGATTTGTGTGCAGATTTAGTTTGCCTGCCAAATGAAGGGCTTAATTATAAGTCGTGTTATTTCTGTGCAACGTGGGGTGCAAAGAGAATAGTAAGGGAACTGAAGGGAAGAAAGGCGTTTAAGGGGAACAATGGATTAAAAACAGACGGGGGGGTGGAGGGGGCAAAAAGTGAAAATGAGAAATCCAAAACCAGCAAAGTGTGGAAGACAACACCCATTAACAGACAGAGACACGATGGCGACACAAAGCAAGCAGCGCACTGGCACAACTGTCTGTACTCGTAAGATTTATCAAGGATGACGACTGTTACAGGATGAGCAAAAAGGACTCTGTTTTGTATAATTGTAGTTTATCTTCTTAATTCTTGCTTCAGCGTCTTTGTGTTTAAAAGAGGATGTAGCTGTGTGTTCAGAATTGGTTCCTCCATGATTATTTAGTCACTCATGTCATTAGTTCATGCAGGTTTTGTTTTAATTGAGTCTTCCTAATGGATTATTTTCTGCTTGTAGGTGTGGCGCTGTGATTCTTGGCAGTGTGCGTACACGCTGAAAGGTCACCAAGAGTGTGTCAGAAGCTGCCGGTTTTCCTGGGATGGCCAGCGCCTCGCAACGGGGGATGACAACGGAGAGATCCGGGTGTGTATCTGAGAATATTTTTGGCCCTTCCTTTTGCTTCAACAGTTTTTATTCTGTTAAGCTGGGGGGAATTAAAAGTAAAGAGTGTTAGGGGTTAAAGGCATGATGCAAAATGAGACGTGGTCCTTGTGTGTCAACACATTAAACAGCTCTGTATTACTCTCAGGAGATTCGGCGGCGGTGCCTTCAACCATCTAATTTTCCGTTCAAAATACAAAAAGCAATTAAAGCAGTCAACATTTATTTCCACAATTCACCCTCTAATTACATGTCATCCCTCATTTAGATAAAGTGCTTACTCGTGATTAGCGCCGTGCACACGAGAGGGGCTGAGATGAAAGAGAGGAGGCAGGGCTCCTCCTCGTGAGGAGGTGTAGTGTAAGAAGTTGGGGAGCGAGCAGGAACAGGAGGAGCCGTCAGACGGTGGGAGGAGGAGGAGGAGAAGGCTCAGGCTGCCAAATTGGATCTCTGAGGCCCTGCAGTCTGAACGGCTCATGTAAAAAAAAAAAACAAAAAAAACATAAATAAATAAATAAGGAAAAACAACCACAAAGTAAAAACCGTGTGTGAGGTAGGCAGCGACATGCATCCTTCAGCCTGCAGCAGAAAAGTCAAGAACCCGTCAGCGATCGGTCGTTATTCAGAAATGACTGAATCCAAAAGGTACAATTACATAACGTGCTGAAATCTCCTCCGTCTCCATGGAAACGAGTGTGAAGAAGAATGCCAACAAATAAATATAGCTGCATGTGTGATGTGTCATTGTCAAATAAGTATGGCGCTTACATAACATCTGTAAACCAACACAGTGTGCAGATCGAGTCAAGTTTGAATCCTAAACCCTTATAGTTCTTATTTAGTACAGTGCAAAAGTCTTGAGCTCCCTGTTTTTATTTCAAAGGAACCAGACTTCTTTTGAATCTTTTACAGTGGCCACGTGCAACGGTCCTGCTGGATTTCTGTTTTCCAAAAAATGTTTGTTTTTTTTGCCTTGGCTGCTTGTTTTGACTCAGCTATTACCTAAAAAGTAGGCACATTTTTTTGGCACGTTATTCCGTTTGGAATGAGCAGCCATGAACAAAGTTCTTCAAAACACAATTAAAATTTGTGTTTTTGCCAAGTTGTCTGTTTTTTATAGATACAACATTGGTTCATTCTTTGAGTTTGGGTATCATTATTTCTTTAATTATTCATAGATCTGTAATATGTGGCTTAAACAAAAAAAAAAAAAATCAAACTAGTATTACTTGAAGGAATTCGTATCTCAGAGTATATGACAAAGATGACTCCTAGCTAACACCACACCCTTTTTTTGCTAAGTATGTGTAAAATTGACTGAGTTATAGCTATTTATGTGTTTGCTATGGTTAATTAGCTGTGGCAGCCATCTTGATTTGGGTTGACTCCAAAAGGAAATCAGTATTAAATATATATATGCAATGATTACTTTGTGATCATTAAAATCCATTTAGTGGTTTGTGAGCTATTGTTCTAACAGACAGACAATCTAACACACACAGACACAACCAATTGCATGTTTGCCTGCCTATCAGGGTGGCAGGCAATAAACATCCTGCTATAATGGTCTTCAAATGAATGGAAAAGATGCCAATACCCTTCCAAGAACTTTTAAAAGACCTTGAAAATTGTTCAAAATTACATAAAAAGTACAAGAATGCCCGGGTCCATGAAAGCAAAGTGTAAAACCAAAAACAAACAAGCCAAAAAAAAAAAAAGTTGTACCTCAAGATGTCAGTGTTTTAAGTTTCAGTCATCCAGGTCACATTGATTTTCCACTATTCAGCCACTTAAGTGGCTCAAAACCTTTGCAAGATTTGGATCATTCGGTGCTGTGCATAATTTCAAACTCCTTTTATATCACTTAAAAACAAAAAAAAAAAACAGTGTTTATCCTCCTAGTCACCTTTGTCACGCTTGGATGGTGAAGAGAAGCACATGGTGACCCAGATATAATTGGGTTACAGCACTGCAAAATCAACTCAATGGGTCTGTTTTAGGACAGTGGTGTTAAAGAGACAGCAGTCAAAATGGAGTCATTTGGTTAGACATGACAGAAAGTGCTCCAGAAATTTACAGTTTTTATAAAATAAATAAACTTATTCTCGATCATCACTGCAAATTGTTAGCTTTTAAACTCTTTTAATGGAGTCGCTTAAGATATTAAAGTTCTAGACTTTAAGGAGATCCCTGTGCGTAAACAATGTATTATTCACAAATGTTTTTATTAGCGTCTAATACGTTAAAACAACCACTCTGCCTTGTTTCACCATCTTGTTAGTAAAGTACGGTAGCCCAGAAGAGGCAAAATAAACACTGCCTCAAGATTTTTTACGTTTGATCTTCTATTGATTCAATACAACATCATTTCTATAAGCCTTTCTTAGTAATCACCAGCATTTCTTTAGTTCATTTTATTTAATGTGGGACTGTTTTTGGTTTGTTTGTTTGCCACAGCTCTGGAGAGTCAAAGATGGCTCTTTACTGAAGATTTGTTCCCAGGACGGTAAAGACGGCATGGACTCCCTCCACGGAGGCTGGGTGACAGATCTCCACTTCTCACCGGACGACTCCCTTCTCGTCTCAACCGGAGGCTACATCAAGGTATGCAACCGCGAGCTCGACCTCCAGGTGAACTGATCAAAATCCCGACAAAGAGAGAGCAGTTTCATGTTTGGCAATGAAAGTTTTGCTCAGTCTCTGGATTTCTTTGAATTGATTCTCTACTATCTCACTTAGCTGACGAATAAATCCCAAATGTTGGTTTTGCTTAAGCGCCTGTGTGTGTGTCAGAGAAAAAAAAAAGATCCCCCACCGCGTTTTGGCGGATGTAGAATTGCTTTACGCTTTGCCACACTTTATTTAGGCCTTCATTAGAGAGTTAATTTGCGAGATGACAGAAAATTACACCGAGAGAAAGGGCAGAGATTGGAAATAATAAGCGTCATTAAAACACTGTTTCCTGCTGGGTTCGAGCCAGAGATGAAGATGGTTTATGGTCGACGCTTTTCTGGAGATTTGTTTTACGAGGAAATAAAACTTAGTTCCATAAACTGGCACGGCAGAGAATATTCACTGTTAAAGAAAAACGAGAACGATCGGTCACCAAGTCCTTTTAATAAAACAACCTCACAAATTATAAGTAATGAGCTTTAAAGGAGTGATTTAAGCTAGATTACTGGCTCAAAAGCATTGCTCTTCTGCAGGGCACTGATAGGTAACAGATGGGCAGTGGACAAAAAAAATATGTGTTTTGTCCCACCCACTGATGTAAAGCAAAAACTGGTCAGCATAATAAATAATAAAACTACGAACCTTATTTTTCTGTGTCCTCCTCGTACTGCACAAACAGTTCTAAGTCATCAGGGAAGGCAACGCGACACCATTCATCAGTGGGAAATATTCACCAGCATGGATCAAGCCAAGATTACCTTGGCACAGTCCAAAGCTTCTATTCCATCACATAGACTGATCCTAATCACTGACTATACCAATAAATTTGCCTTGCTGCTGGTTAAATAGTGTTGTATAGTAATATTAGCCCACACGATGAGTTAATTCATGTTTATGCCTTTTCACAGTAAAGTATACTTGGCTGTAACACAAATGAAAACAAGCTAAGACGATGGTTAAATACACACTAAACGGATGTTATGTATTTTGTTACACACACACCCCGGGAGGGCGTTAGACAAAATGAAGTTCCAAGTAGAATGTGAAGTTTGTTTGTGTTTTATGAGTATTTGCATTATTTGTGGCTTAGTTTGGAAAATTGGCTTAAAAAAATGAAGCACAGGCTTCTGTTCGACGCTGTGCCTCTTTCTCAACCAAGCGGCATGACTAGTTGCTGCAGCCAATGGGTTATTTTCAGCTGTGCAGAGCTTTGCTTCCAATTCCATAAGCCTCACCAGCAGCGCAGTGATAAGCCTTCGTTTATTGCAAAAGGGAGCATAGGAATAACTAAACATCTGACGATCTGAGCAGGAGTAAGGGAAGGGGAGCAGGAGGAGACAGGAGTTTAACTGCCAATCTAGCCAGGCCTTAAAATAGCACTTATAAAACACAGTAAGATGAATATAAGATGCAGTCAGATTTAGTTTTATTTGCTAAGTTAATTCTCTTGCTTATCATAACAGATATCTATGAATATTACCAGTCTCAACTCTTGACTATTTTACCTGAGCAAACGCAGGTATAAAAGTAAGTTGTTGTCATGAAAAATAAGATCTGATGAAGACTTACTGGGCTCTCACTGATGCAACTGTCTGCGTGTGTTTTTTGGGACCTAAACCGATCTTCCGGCTCGAGCTAGCGCCGCTGTGTTGACAGTTGTATTTGTGAGCACTGTAACGACCTTAAGTGGTTCAATAAAAAGCAATTAGGCTTCATCTCTTATTTTCTGGCGGCGTTTCACCTCTCATCCAAAAAGGCTCGTTCAGTTCTGCTCGCGGTTCGGGAGTGTCGGGCTTGTAAGTCGTCGTTAGAATGATCTCACCAGCAGGAGGGCCGTTAAGGTCACACGAGGCCACGTTTACTATTGTTGCATAGCTGCCGGTCGACGATAAAACGCTCATTACTTTGGAAAAACCTGTCAGTGCCACCTTGTGACGTGAGGGGAAATAATGCGCCTCTCGGTTATTGTCTTTACTGTTGCAGCAGATGGGGTCACGGAGCGGCCAGTCTCTGCTGGATGCTGATTGACTGTTTGTTGAGGGATGATGTAATCCTCCCGGGAGAAGCCTTCTGATCGATGAGGCTGTGTAGCTCACATTACTCCCGATGCTCTGCGTGGGGGGAGGAGGAGGAGGGGAGGGGAAACTGTTGTATTCACGGATGCGCTTTTGTTTATGCCCGCGCGCGTGGGTCGATGGAGATGTTTCTGTTGATAGCAGCGGATGCTGCGGTTGAGGCTTTTTATAGAGGGATGGCCAATACAGATCATCATGTCATCTCCAGCAGATTTCTCATGATGAGCTCATGAAGCCTGGAAATGAATCAAAACTTAATTACAACCTCGTATTTTCCTTTTTTTTTTTTTTTGCTAGTTAATTTTGTATTTTGTTTTTCTTGAAAAATCTGAAGATGTAAAAATAGTCAGCCGTGTGAAGGAGGCTATTGGATAGAAATGAGAAGGGGGTTAAAAGCACTGAATGTAATAAAACGAGATCATAAAGTGCTAAATTAAGTGCTTTAAACTGTATGTGGTTGCAGCTGAGTTATGTTAATAATGGGAAGGAAGGGGAATTAAAGTTAGCGTCGCTTTCAACGGTGTTCTTATTTTTGGGTCGTTCTATAAAAAGGCAAAATAAATCAAAATAATCTGTTTCAATCAAATGCAAACACTATGCATCCCCACATAACTTAAGTCAGTATTTCTGATGAGGTCAGGTTTGCTAAAGTCTAAACTACTATTACAGTTGACTGGTTGGGTTACATTTTCTTAGTTTTTCGCCTTCACATTGAGTGATCATGAAAATCCAGTAAACAGAAAACATTTTAGAGAGGAGAGAGTCTTGTAGGTTTACTGGTTCTGTGTCTGTTAATATATTTGTTTTTCGAGTTCATGATCTTCGTCATGGCGACAGTCATCCTTAAACAAGCCTAGCGATGCACAAATTGGTTTAAAATTCAAACAGTTTAAAGGTTTTTTTCTTTTTAATGCACTTCTAGACCTGCTTTTACAGACCCAGGAGGAAGTATAAAACGCCAACGTGGAGGCGGCACCGACTTGTTGCTCCAGTCAAGGTGACACCTGCGCGTACATATTCATGACTGTTGACTTGATGGATCGGCGTGTGGACGCGACGAGAGGTGATGGATTAGTCTGCCGTTTGAGGGGACTTCCTGTCTGTCACAGTAATTACCTTGACAGATAATGTAGCCCCCCGGACCAAGAGGGCATAAAGATAATGTCGACTGTCCATTAGCTTTAATACTGGTTGTCGGCGTGTCGTCTGCTTAAAGTCAACAAATGGCTTCAGTTTCTAACTCATATTTAAAAAGGCCTCTCATATCTGATCTCTTCCGTGCCTCTAAATTTTAAATATAACGATAAAGATTCCATATAAATACGAAGCAAGAAACATAATAATCAAAATAATAATTTGTTGGTTAAAATTTCGAGATGAGTTTTTCTTTTGTAATTATCTTTCTGTCAGTCTTGGTGGAACGGTTTGACAGCCATCTGAACGTCCTCGTAGGGATGTTTGGTTTGTGTTTATTCTCAGCTGGGGTAAAGAAGAGACTTTCATTAAGTGGGATCAAAAAGATGGACTATAATGTGCATTTGGATGATCCGATGTAGACCGATAGATATTGAAGTTTGTCCTGAATATTATAAAAGCTCTAAATAGAATTGGGAGTATTGTGAGGATGGGGGGTTTGAGAACCACATATCATGACTAGAAATGTGTCATATTTTACATAAAAATAAGCTGTTGTCATATTATAACTTAAACTAAAGCTTACATGATTCCATCTCGATATTGGTCTTCACAATTTTTTTTTTTAACAATTTTAAATAATTTTGATTGTTTTACTTACTTAATGACAACAATATATGTGGCTACAGAGCAACGAATTATGTAGTTGTAGTGTTTGTTAAAATAGTCTCATTGTTTGAACAAGTTCTATTATCTGCCTCATGTTAAGCTGCTAAATTAACAAAACTAGTCTGTTTAAATAAGACTAAAAGGCTGGAGGTTAACTTGTTTATATTGGTGCGCATATTTCATTATTCTTTAATAGAAGCTACCAATTTTAATTGTAGTCGTTTTTTTCTGAACTATAATCAACAGCATGCAAACTTTACTTTGAAACTTTAGTTTTAATTAAAAATTCAACTGTGATCGTCATAAAACATTGTTAAAAAATAACTTTTTTTAAATTATACAGCACTGCCCTTCTTGCTTGAAGTGTAAGAATAAAGTGCTTGGTGCAAATAAGCTCAATTAAAAATGGCATGAAGATGTTTTTTCCTTATTCACCATAGTATAGATTTTAATCCCGAGGCTAATCTATGTATCAGCATAACACATCTCCATGTGAAGCTCAAAATAATTAATAATAAACAATCCAACAAGTAGTTTTCTGCCATTTAGCTCTCATTACATAACTTTATGCTCATTTTTGGAAGTTTTCTTACCAAAAAATTAAATGCAATCAGGCTTTTTATTAGGAAACTCATCTGAATCTCACCTTCATTACTTTAGTGACAGTAAAGAGGAGCGGAGATCCTTCCAGGGTTCATGAAGGATTCTGAGCTAATAAAGAAGTTTACAGCCTTGACCCTTAATTTCATGAAAAGCACTTATAAAACGTTTATATAGATAAAGTCTTCTCTTAATGTAGCAACTGAACATAAGCTGTTTGGCATCGGCAGAGAAGATTTGGCAAGTTTTTAACGGTCGCAACCCACACAGTCAGCTCTGCTGCTCAACCCGTAAATGCATTTTCCTTCTCTGCTGTATGTGGCACCATTCAGGGGACATAAACAGGCTTTCCAAATGTATAAGATTTATTGCCAAGAAGCATTGTTACAACAAAGAAATAATTCGTTATTGTATCGCTAAGATAGATTTTAAGAAAATGAGAATTTAGTGTTTAGCATGAATGCGAATCCTTATTAAGGATTGTTTTCTGGATTACCATTTCACTGATTGTAATCTGCTCCCGTCAAACGTGTCTCCGTTCCCAGAAATCCACATTGTTCAGACGAGGTAGTAACTACACCTCGACCTTTGTCGCCGTAAGAGTGCGTTGTGAAGACGCGGTTCTGTCTTTAATGCAGACAAAGCACGGGACGGTTGGTCTTATCAGATACGGTGGAGAGTTTCCGGCTATCAGATGGCGTCTGATCGAAGCTCCAGAAGCTCTCCACGCTGCGCCCCGGTGTGCTGCTGTTGCCGCTGAGCAGAATGATGTTGTTCCTGGTTTGATAAGAGCCGGAGAAGTGACAGCAGGCGATGGCTCTCGCTCAGATGGAGGGTTGATACGAGGCCCACGGCGTTGAGGTGTTTTTTTTTTTTTTATTGTGTGTGTAGTTTCTGCTTATTGTTGTTATTTGGCTTCCTGTGTGGCACAAACTTTTTATTTTATTTTTATTTTTTAACTCGACTGTCTGTGCTTTTGCCGTAATCTTCTCTGTGGCGGCTTTTTTCTTGTCTGCTCGTTCTTGCTGTGTGTTTTATGACTCCCCCCCTCTCTGTGTGGTTGGTTGGATTGTGTTAGTGTAATTAAAAGCAGCGGGCCATTGTGTGGGGGTATGTGCTTGTCTAATTCCCTGTTGTGAGAAGGTACCAGTGTAGAGTGTTTAATTAAACACTTCTCATGCACCTTATCTGCAGCATTGCTCTTTCTAACATACAAAACTATGTATAAAAAAAAAAAAAGAAGTAAAAAGTACCTAACTGGAAGTGCGTTTCTGCAGTGTTGTGGTTCACTCGGAGAAAGTCCGTTACATCTTACACCTATTCCCATCATTCCTCCTGCCTTTGCCTGCTCTGGGTCCTGCTGTACCTGTCTCACACCTGGCCTTTACACACACACACACACTCCAAACAACAATGAGACAGTCCTTCACGGTGTTGTTGTCCAAGAGGGAGGCAGCAGGTGTGAAAAGGCTCGTTGTGCCTGCAGGAACACACTCGCTCTCCCCCAGCAGCCCAGAATAATTCACACTATCATCCAGCAAACAAAACACTGAAGTGTCTCTCTGTAAATACTGACTCGGATTCTTGCAAGCGTCTGATTTTTATCTTAAGAGGGGGGTCAGATTCGAAGGAGCACAAAAGACATCTTCAGATTTTGTCTTTTTCACTGAAGCCGTCATCAGGGACACAAGGCTTCCGTCCATTTCGGTCACCTCTGACTCACTTATGCCACTGAATGTTTCAAATGTTCTTTAGCTTATTATCAATGAATTACCATAAATTAGTGGTTGGATTTTTTTTTTTGTAAACGTGTCAAGCAGTTCATCACTTTCATGCAACTCGACACATAGCTATTTATCCCATCTTTCTGAGTTACTAATAAAGTTTTTGCATCAGTTTTTCCTTGATATTTGTAATGAGTTAAGTAAGAAAAATGTTCATTATTGCCCAAAGGCGAAGGTGACCTAAGAGGGCACAAAAGGGGCTACAACTCAGTCAGTTTTACAGATACTGAGCTAAAATCTGGTGTGGTAGTAGCTGAGACTGATCCCCAACACCTAATCTGTGCACTAAAACTAAAATTTTGCCATTAACTATTTCAAGTTGACTTAAAAAAAAAACACAAAAATGGCTATAATTCAGTTAGTTTTACACTCATTGTGCTACAGTTCGATGTGGTTGTAGCTGAGAGTGATTCACAGCATGTCCTCAAATTGCTTAAAACTTGTTCATTAATAGTTGGAGTTAGCCCTGCATGTCTGTTAGCGAAATATCTCGTGAGCCACTTGGACGGATATCAGTGAAGCTTTCAGAAAGTGATCGTTAAAAGTACAACTATAACTGTTTAACGCTTGGAGTCGATCCAGTTCAAGATGGCCACCTTAATGAATCAAACTTAAGCAACACAAAAAGGTCTACAACTCAGTCAGTTTTGCAGATGTTGAGCTGACATTTGGTGTGTTGGCAGCCGAGACTGATCCCCAACACATAATCTGAGCGTGACATATCGTGCTATCGCAGGGCGGTGGGTGAAATTCATTCTGTCAAGGAATGCTAGGTCTTTAGTTCATTCGTTGTTTAATAGAGATACCTTCGAGGTGCCAGAAAAGGGAAATAATTACACTTAAGACACGTCCCAGTTGAAAAGTACGCGTGTTTGTCTTCATGCATCAAGCTACAGATTTCTGGGTAGCACTGAGCCCAGTGAAGAACGTCTCCGCTCTCCCTCTGAATGAGAACACTTATTTTTGTCTTTCTTTTGTGCCGTTCCACACCCACATTTTCGCGCGCTCGTGGCAAACTCGCACTCTTCCAAGCAGACTCTGCCCAGATGCGGGCAAGTGTTTAAGGAGACTGTTTTCTGCTGCCATCACTGTTGACAGACGTCAGCTCTCAGACGAGCCTGCAGATGGAAGAAAAAGGGAGAAACACAATTTCACCTTATCTCGGCTTCATACTCCGTCCTCGCTTTCATTCTCAGTTTGTTTTTTTTTTTTTGTTTTTGCTCCCAGAAGACTTGTCCCTCCCCTCCCAAAGTTATCTCACTGTTTCACACCTTCATTTCATGCTTCTTCCCACTGACATTTTTGTTGTTTATCCACTTTGGTGACCTTTCTGTTTGCTTCCTGTGTTGTCAGGACTTTTAGATTTTCACTCCTCTGCATTACTGTTTTCGTGCGTGCTGGTGTTTTCATAATAGGCCAGAGGAGCTTTTATTTTTTCAGAGGGCTGAATTGAGTTTCTTTACCGCTTCTTCAGCCTGAGCCATCATCATTAGGCGCAGACGGCGAACCGTTCCAAACGGTCATCACTCTAAGCAAGGCTCGAAAGCAACGTGCGGCAGAAGGGAGATGAGACGAAGGGGAGAAGGTTGCGCTGACCTTCCCTTAGGAGACGGTTGATGGATGGAAAACCTGTCAGACATTAGGAACCGGTAGCAGCAGCAGCCGGCGCAGCTCTGACGGGAAAAGGATGGGGTGCAGGGTAAAGGCAATCATCTCTCCAAGGTATAGATGGAGTATGAAGTAGTCAAGATTCTGTATGATGAGATCACGCAAGTCACGAGCAAATGTAGCTCCTTTTTTCTTGTCTAGGCAAATATTAATCATTCTTCAGCAAGGTTGTTCATTCTGACGGTTGTTTGCATTTCAGGGTTTATAAAAATGACTCGTCAAAGAATAAATAAATGTTTTGTAGCGTGTCAAAGAAGCTTAGCGCGATGAAACTTTAAGACACTTTGCTTTAATAAAATTTCAATCCTTACTTATTATATTCCAGGAGAATAAAGTGGTGACTGATTAGTATGAAGCTCGACACCCGCTATCAGGTGAATCTTGGAGTAAAATGCTCATTTGTGGGAAATAATGGCGCCAAATGTTAGTTTTGATCTCCAACAACCTTTTAAAGACATTTGTTCCAACACACAGTGCAACACCATCCTTGTTGTGTACCTTGTAGACAACACAAAAATTGGATTTCTTTCATATGCAGGAACAATAATAAGCTTAAACTATGGATTTATATATATTTTCAGAGAGCATGTCAGCTAGCTTCCTTTACAGAAGTTGTTAAAATTGGTTCTAAATCAGCACACCAACCAGTAATATTTGTAATATCTTTTCATGATCTGAAAACGTGTGCAGTGCACATATTTTTTTTGAAAATCATCATAAAAACTGTGTAATGCATGAGCTTTTTAAGCAGATATTGCTGAAGTTATTGCAGAGCTCCAACATTCAGCTTCTTATATATCATTTCCTTTCTTCTGTTCATCTCCGCAAGTTAAATTAAAGCTTCCATTTCTATGTTGCTGCACTTCAGCACAAACTAAATGCAATAAACTCTTAAAACTTGGAGCGTCGTCGATGCAGTCTGTGAGTACGATGGAGCACGGCTTTATTTATGGCAGCCCAAGTCTGCTTTCTTCATTGTGGTATATTCTTAGATGACTGTTTGCAGCATTGAAGTTCAGTTTTTTTCCCCTCTGTGTAACACTTGAGTACAGTGAAATCAATTGGCCGTAAATGGAAATGACAAATTTTGACAACTTCTGCTTTTCTGTCGGGGACAGGTTTGGAAAAAGGATCCGGTGTTTAGCAGGACGCCGCGATGGTTCGGGCAGCGTTCAGACTTTTGATTTTGTTTGGCTCTTCTTTTTTTTTTTTATCATCACACTGTTCCAGAAACGAACATCCCGCTGCGCAGCTCTAGTGTAGACGCAGACCTGCCTCTAAAAATACCCTCACACGCTCGGAAGATCTAAAACAACCCCGTGTGTGTCTTTTCTTAGGTTTTCGTCATTTTGACTTCTCTATTCAAAAGATTACAGGAATGCATATTCGAGCGTGCTCACTCCACTCGTGGCATTGTACGCCCAAGTCAGAGAAAGCAGAAGCAAAAAACTTTGACAGAGGCTAAAATATGGCCTGGATTTTTTTGTTGGGTAAAAACAAGCTGGTGAAATATTTAACTGGCCGTTGTTTCTCCCACATTGCTGAGTTTTGCAAATCACACCAAAACGAAACATGAGTGTAGATGGCACTGTAGTTCAGGAAGTAAAAGGAAAAAAATAAGAGCAAGATGGTGGTTAATTTGTTTAATGTATGATTATGTTTAGAAAAGCAAGGCATTCCCTGAAAATAGATGTCTGAACGGCCGATTTGTTTTACTGCAAAACCTGAAAAAATAGTCTTTCAGCATTATTTTGGATGCAACTGACTCCTAAAACTAAATTCTCCCTATTTCTCTCTTTATTTGTGTGTTTTAAAGAGGACATGAACACAGATCTTCTTATAATAGTACATAATAAATACGGTCACTCTTTGTAGTTTTCTTTTCCTTTTTTTTGTCCCTTTTGGCGGGTTTCTGGTGGAATTTCAGGTGAGAGGAAGTGAATAAAGCCTGATTCTGTGCGATGGAGAAATGTGCCGAGGATTGAGTCTGCATCAATATTTCAGTAGATGGAACCTTGCATGAATAATTCAGCTTCGGAGTCACACTTTGGTCCCCCCGCACTCAAGACTCTTGACCTGGTCGCGAATGACACTCACCTGTGAAGTCCTTCACTTTTTTTCCTGATGAATCGGAGGTGGCTTTTACAAAATCACCTGAATCCACTCCGGGAATGTATTCCCTCTTGCTTTTTTATCTCCCTCCTCTGCCCTCATCCATTGTGTACTGGCTGAGG
This sequence comes from Kryptolebias marmoratus, assembly GCF_001649575.2. Taxonomy (NCBI): domain Eukaryota; kingdom Metazoa; phylum Chordata; class Actinopteri; order Cyprinodontiformes; family Rivulidae; genus Kryptolebias; species Kryptolebias marmoratus. The sequence continues at coordinate 10,086,663 of NC_051447.1, read as the reverse complement.
TTTCTTTATGATTTGATTAGATTTTTTTTTTTTCAAGCTTAGAAACTGTACCTACTCCCCCTGGACTCCGTAGTGGAGTTATTTATGTAAGAGGAAGATGAATTGCCTCCCTCAACCGTTCTGAAAGACCCAATCATGCTGTCTCACACAAACACAAGCATTGTTCTGGCCTTTGCGAGTACACACAAGACAGTTTTTTTTCTTCTTTTCCCCCTTACGTAAGTGATGCTGACTTTCCCTCGGGCAGTCTGAATAAGCAGACCTATTTAGCCTTTAGCATTAGATGTTGAGAACCCGTTTGATGGTAGGTGGGTTACTCACACTGGCACTATGACTGTGTGAGATTTGACCTTTGCAGACGGCACACTGGGTGGATTATTTGCCAGACAGTTCGCAAACAGCAAATAAAAGAAACAAATAAAAAAATATTCAATGTCAAAGTTTAAGCAAGCTAGTTTTAAGGACATTTGTAGGGTGTTGTTCTTGAAACAGATATCATAATCATCATGGCGATATTCAACAATAATATCACAATAGCATATTTGTCAAATATTGTCCTTTTTTTGCTTTTATAGCAATAATTTCAGGTTTGGAAGTTATAAATTTGTGCTTCTAGTTATATATGTATATAATGCCATCAGGCAACAGGAGTATCATTTTAATCAGTCGTTTGGGTGTCATAAAAACACTTACAGACAATCCCAGCTGCATTATTTAGTCTTACCTAGCTGTCTAACTATTAGCTGCGTTGTCATGTGTATTTGAGAAATAACCTGATTACCCATTTGCAAAATGCGTCCAGAAAGTGGATTTTTATGAAGACAGCGTTTGTCTGTCAAGAGAAGAAGGTCAGTACACATCAGGACAGTCCAGAGCCATTTACGGTTTTTGTGCTGAAGCTCAGAAATGACATCAGTGCCCGTCTCAAAACTTCAAATACTTATTTTTAGGCTACCATAAGCAGGAACTCTCACTGTGGTCTCCTAAAACGAGGGGGAAAAGCAGATTTGGTCACGTTTTGTATTGAGCTTTAGTTGTGTGATGCATACAAAAGGTTGCACTTAAATCTGAGCTTTCCAATAGTGGCAGACATGAGATCTTTGGTAAATAGTACAATCATAAATGTGTTTGTCTTGTTTTATCTATGGCAAACATTGTGTCAGGGATGCTAGGATGTGCTTTATCCGGTTACATACCCCAGCTTGTTCAACTGTTTCAGCACAATAACTGGCAAAAAACCCAGATTTTTATTGGTTATATTGTTGTTTTATCAATTTATTTATTTAATTCCTGATAAGTGACTGATATGAGGATACCAGGATTAGGAATTATCCAAATGAATTTCAGAAGGTTTGAATAAAGGTTTAGGTTAAATCCTTAATTCACTGGCTGTGTCATGCTTAACTATTTCCTCGAATCAAAATGAAGCAAACTGATGCAAGTGACACTTAAAATATAAATGTCTTATTTTATATCACTGCATTGTTGTAGTTTATCAATAGCTTTCCACTTAGTTTCATCTGTATGCTTCAATCTTTTATTTATATTCCTTTTACACATCTAAACAAAAGCACATATGAGTTTTTTTTCCTCTTTTTTTTTTTTAGATGTCAGAGTATTCAAACAATATGCACACTAAGCAACCTAAAGATCTTCACACAATGTGGTCAATTAGCATTTACATGCATCACTAACTCCCATAAATCAGCTGCCCTGCAGTGATAGTGTTAATATCAGCCATCTGAAGAAGGAAAAAAAAACTGTTCTGGACTTGTTGCTTTAATAAATGTATGATTGTTTGTAGAGTCTTTTACATCTTTTCTGCTCTGGTCTCTTTGTTTAGTTCACATGTAAACCTTCTATCCTTCTATACGCAGCTCTGTTTTCTTTTTCCACTTTGCTCTTTCCTGAGTAAAAAAAAAAATCGTAAAATTAAAAATTAAAACACAAGCTCATAAAATATGCATGCCTTCTACTCAAGTCTTATCATCTTTGTATGTTAATGATTCATCATAGTGATTTGCAGCTTTTTTTATAGTGAAACCAGTTCGACTCTGAAAATAACATCATTTTCTCACATTTTGTCCACGTCTCTTTCTCTTCTACCACCGAGCCACCCAAAAGTGTTAAACATTTATTTTGCCTCTTTTTTTTTTTTTTCTTTTTGTTGGTTCTTTTTTATCTAACCAGCTGGAGGCACGGAGGGTGTGATGGTTGCTCCTAATATGACAGAGTTTTATGATTCATTTGTTGCAGCTACTCATGGATTGAAGTCCTGTTGTGCTTTGACTCTAGTTGTTTTCTCTCTTGCTTTTAGTCTGCGTGTGGTTTTGTTTCTGCCTAGACTCTTACATTTTATTTGCAGCAGGACTGTGGAAAGGCCCGAGGGTCCAGACAACTTGAGTCAACACCTGATGCTGAGTCAAATCCACCCGCTTGCTTCGTGCTCACAGTGAATCCAGCCTCTGCTGGGAGGTCTGCGGCCCACACCTTTCACCTACTGTGAACCACCCAGACGTCCGACAAGCCTCAAATTACCATGACAGACTTGTCAGACTACCAGATGAGTAGGATTTAAAATAAAAAGAAAAAACAACGATGCAACTTGACCGATTGACTCGCGGCTCCAGACGGTGAATCACTGCCCCTTTAGCCAAGAG